>NC_056746.1:654155496-654519663 GCF_019279795.1 Protopterus annectens
AACCAGGAAAACCTCTACTCCAAGATTTATGCTTTCTAAACCTCTTTCTCAAAGTTCCCAGCTTCAGAATGGTTACCTTGCCCCTGCTGTTACCACTCATTCCAACTCAGGCTTTCATGGTAGCCCGGGTCTATATTAGAACACCGAACGTTCAAAATTTCGAGTGTTCTAATATCGACCTGTTTCAGTGAACGCTGAAAATATCGAAGAAACAGAAAACCAAATTCTTTCCTAGGGAAAGAATTTGGTTGTCAGTTTCTGTTGCTTCGGTATTTTCAGAGCTGTGATGGAAAGTTACAGGTCAGGTTCAGGTAAGTGTGCGATTGTGTGGACGTGAGGGTTAGGTGAGTTAGGGTTAGGGTGCTGGTGAGGTGACTGTGCGATAGTGACGGAACTTTGGGTTAGGGTTTGGGTTAAGGTAAGTGGATAGTTAGTGGTGTATGTATAGTTTAGTGTAGGGTTAGGTGTTAGAGTTTAGGTGTATGTGTGTGGATTGCTGTTTGTTTGGTGTGCTTGTGTTGTGTGTATGTGTTTTGGAACAGCAAATTTTTTTCCCTAGGAAAATATTCTCTGATCTGAATGTTCGATGTTTTAAATTTTCGATTCATAGGGTTCGATATTAGAACACTCGACATTTTGAATGTTCGGTGTTCTAATATAGACCCCGTAGCCCTGGATTTGAAGGATACCTACTTACACAACCCTAATTCACCCAGATTACAGGAAATACCTCAGATTTGCAATTGGCTCTTGCCATTTGCAATTCTCTGCCTTGCCCTTTGGACTCTCTACTGTTCCCAGAGTGTTCACAAAGTGCCTGGCTCCCGTTATTGCTCACTGCAGGACACAGGGTATTCAGACATACCCACACTTGGACGACCTGGTCATTCTTCATCAAGACCGCCCACTCCTCCTAGTACATCTGCAACAGTTAATCTCCACCCTGTCTCAGTTAGGGTTCACCATAAACCACGAAAAGTCTCACCTGACCCCCCCTCTCAGGACCTGGTTTTCCTGGAATGCAGGATTAGAACAGACATAATGAAAGCCTTCATTCCAGATCAGAGAATTGTAGACCTTTGTCTATACTTCCAAAAAGTCCTCTCCCACACTTCCTTGCCAGCTTGAGAAATTTTAAGAATTCTAGGCCACATGGCATCATTCATACCCATGTTGCCTCTGGCAAAACTACACATGCGAAAAATCCAGTGGGTCCTGAAAAACTTATGGAGCCATCACTTCCAGCCTCTGGACACCCCCCTCCTCTTACTTCAATGTTTGAAGAAGGAAATCCAATGGTGGATATCACCTCTCCACCTCAACCAAGGCATCTACCCACTTTCAGGCCCCTGCACCCCTCCAACAGGTCTCCACAGATGCTTCCAACTTGGGGTGGGGGCAGTGTTACTTACAAACCAAAAACATTTCTTGGTGCAAGGCACATGGTCCAAACCAAGGCAGAAGGACCATATCATCATCAAAGAAATGACGGCTTTACACTTGGCCCTACTAACTTTCAAACCAGCCACTTAGCAAGGAACCTTGAAGGTAATCACAAACAATATGATGGTCCTGTGGTACATAAACAAACAAGGCAGGGTACAAAGTCCTACCCTCTATGCAGCCTAGCAATCCAGATTTGGAACCTAGCAGTATCTCTCCGCATTCATCTAGTAGCTGTTTGCATCCCTTCAGCAGAGAATGTCATGGCAGACCTCCTGAGCAAAACTTCAGCTCCCAGTCACAAATGGATGCTTCACAGGGAAGTATTTCTGGACATAATCCACAGGTGGGGTATTCCACAAGCAGATCTTTTTACCTCCGCCCAGAACAGATGCCCAAATTCTGCACAAGAAATCCACATCCACAAGCGTGGAAGGTGGACGCCTTCTCTTTCTCGTGGGAGGGGACTGTACCTCTATGCTTTCCCCCCTTCACCTGAATTCAGAAAGTCCTTCTGAAAATACAGAGACAGGCCAAAAATCCTATTGGTGACCCCCTTTTGGCCAAGACAGCATTAGTTTCCCCTCCTACACCTACTAGCCAAGGGCAGTCACCACAGGTTACTCCACCGAATAGACCTGCTCACACAGGACAGGGGATCCCTACTACACCCTCAGGTGAACAGTCTGAAATTAACCTTATGGGTGATAGGGTTTTGATCCCCTACAGACACCTATACTCAGAGGACATACTCAATGTTCTGCAGGAGGCCAGAAAGCCTAGTACCAGGAGAAATTATGTATCTAAATGGAACAGATTCTCCCAGGTGGTGTCAACGAAAAAAAAACAGGACCCTCTGACTGCCTCTATACCTGTGGTCCTTTCCTATTTGTGTGAGTTACTTCACTCAGGACTAACATAGTCATCAGTCAAAGTGCATTTGTCTGCCATCTCTGCCTGTATGCCTAGCTCCCCTCCTCTGGCTTCTAGACTAGAGGTTAAACTTTTTCTCAAAGTGGTTTTTCACATCAGGCCTCCTAGGAAACCTATCCCCCCACCCCCGGGACCTGAACTTTTTACTAGAAAAACTTACATTGCCATCCTTTGAACCAGCTCATTCAGTATCCCTGAAAACAGTTTTACTAGTGGCTCTTACATCCACTAGGATGGTATCAGAGATACAAGCCCTCATGGTTACTTCTCCCTATGTTATTTTCCACAAGGACAGAGTTGTTTTCAGGACCAACCCTTCCTTTATGCCGAAAATGGTTAATGAACTTTCACTAAACAAGACCATTAATCTACTCTTTTTTCTACCCTCAACCACAAAATTCCTCAGAAAGGATTCCCCATTCTTTGGATGACCACAGACAACTGAGGTATTACTTAGACAAAACCAAACCTATCAGAAAGTCAGATCAACTTTTCATCTCCTTCCACCCGAGAGCTCTAGGGAAGGCAGTCTCCAAGCAAACCATTTCCTCATGGATTTCTAAATCCATTACCTTATGCTACTCCTACCATGGAAAATCCCTGCATGTTCAAGTCAAACCTCACGCCACCTGGGCAGCTGCTTCCTCAGCTGCCTTTTTCAAAAGAATTGACTACGCTTCCATCCTGGAAGCTGCCACTTGGACCACACCTTTACCAAACATTACAAACTGCACTTAGTCTCGAGAGTTAGGGCAGGGTTTGCCAGTTCTGTCCTCCAAGGACTCATTGATCAGGGAACCCAATCCTCCACCCAGAACCATACCTAAAAGCTCTGGTACTCTCCCTACTGTTATGAATACTGCAACATGTGAATATAAGGACATAGAATAGTTGTGTAATAACTTACCATAACCTTAGATGTCCTTGTCTTCCATGTTGCAGTATTCAGCCCCCCCCCCCACCTACCCCTCTACCTTACCTCTTACATATCAGACTGATTTGCGGGGACATAACCCTTCTATCCCCCAATATCTCCACTAAACACAAACTTCCTGCTACCCTGACTCTAGCCTGCATGTAATTCTAAGGGCTCCTTTGGGACCCTTCTACCCACAGGAGTACTAATGTATGCGGCAGTTCATTCTGAGGATGGTGTGTGCAGACATCACCTTTACACCCTACGTCAGTTTATGGCCCTGACAAGGGACGTCACACGTATCCTCCAGAAGCAAAGACTTTGGTGTACTGGCCAGAAGGTGGCACTGCTGGCAGCAACTCCCTACTGTTATGAATACTGCAACATGGAAGAGAAGGACATCTAAGGGTGTGGCAAGTTCTTACACAACTGTTCATCTGATGTTGTTAATCTTCTTTCCATTCATCACTGATGCGTTCGGTTCCAAGCCCTCGGAACTGAGTCAGCCTTTTTACCAAGCTTGCGCCAGCCAAAAAACCCTCAAGCTAAGTATCTACCCAGAATGCCCTTCTCCTTGTTACCTCGGATCTCGTTTGCCGCATAGCTGTAAAGCCGCGTCTCAGCTGAGCTCTCAGCTAAGTGAAACTTTTTTGATATTTGTGTGAAAAATTTTGGATATCTTCATATTTTAGTAAGCAGTTAGTATTTCTAGTATCTTTTCTTCTGTTTAACCTAGTTTTTCCCCTCTACCCATTGTTACTGTTGGTAAACTTTCAAGTAACATTGTTGGTATGGCCTTTCCTCCTTCACCCTTGTGGTATTTTTTCAGTACCATAGTTGGTATTGTCTCTCCTGTTTAGCCTATTAGCTTTGACTTTTATTCAGGTGTTTCCCTTCTTTTCTCTACATACCAGTGTATTGTTATATGTGTGACTTTTTTTGAACAGAGTTGACTTTATTATAGTTGGATTATACAGTTGGCCTTTGGTGTTTTTTTTCTATCAAGATGTCGGATAAGATGGGTACTTCAGGTTTTAAGCATTGTACTTGATGTAAGGGCAAGTTACCCAACAGTGATTCTCATGATGACTGTGAATATTGATGTTCATCATGTTTCACTGTTACAGTCATTATTCTTGGGTTATCCTGCTGGCAGGCTTCCTGCAGTCGGCCTGAATTCCAAAGTCTTGGTCTGGCGTCAGTTGCTGTCACCTCTTCCCTGACGTCAGTGTGCCAGGGGTATAAAAGATGCAGCCAACGCCATTTACTTCAGTCTTTCTTGCCACGCGGTGCCCGAAGCAAAAGCAGTTTGCAAGTGCCGGTCGGCCGACTCCTGAGATTTTCAAAATCGAATTTCAGATCCGAAGTCTTCATTAAAGCTAAGTACCCCATTGGGGAAACTTTTTCTTGCTCCAGGCCGATGTCAGAAAAAGTTAACAATTGTATTTCTTGTGAGAAGCAAATATCTCATAAGGATTTTCATTCTTACTGTATTCCTTGCCTAGGCCCTGATCACGATGTTGCTAGCTGTCAGTTTGTGCTAGATTTAACCAATGCACTATTAAACGTCGGTATGATTTTGCCTTTCATTATTTCGGCCAAAGGTTTAATTATATAATGCCGTCGGAACAGCCGACGACCGGAGTTTATAAAAAGTGCAAGGAAAAGGACAGGTATCTGAGGTCCAAAACCGACGACGAGGCCCCTGCTAGGCCAGTCGCCGGTTCTCAGTGAGGCGCTTTCGCAGCCCCGGACGCCTGGTACCTCAGAGCCATAAGCTGCTTCCGACTCCCACGTGGAGCCGACTAGGCCTCTGGATACTCAAGGTATTGGACTCTCGGAAACTATTCCCTCAGATGGGTCCAGAGCCGCTGAGCAGGCATCGGCTTACACAATTATATGTCAAGCCAACCTCAGCCTCAAAGACAAAGACTAAAACAGCTCTAAAGACAAAGAAATAAGTACAGCATTCTCCTGGACAGACATCCATGCCTAAGAAACAGATGCTTAAAATGGCCGAAGACTTAATTACTTTGATCAGGGGTTCCCATCCCCCTCCTAATAAGAGGCCTAGGGAAGAGACAGAATATGACTCTTCTGATCAGGTTTCAATTTCCTCTGATTCCTCTTCTGAACAGGGATACTCTTTTCCTCCCTATGAGGATTCTGATGCTGAAGAATCTTTTCCTTCAGCCTCTCCTCTTGAGGACTATTCTTTTGAGGAAACCCTGCATACCATGAAGGAGCATTTTCACTGGGAGAGCCAAGATTACTCAGAATCTAAGAAAAGGCTCAGAGACTTTCTTTTACTACCTCAGCACAGACCTCTTGCTATTTCACCTGTTCTAGACATTGTAGATGATGTATTTTCAGAGTCCAGCCTGTCTCCTGACTCTTTACCCCCTGCACCTGCTAAGCCAGACAGATACTACAGGGTTCCAGACTCATAAATTTCTATATAAAAACCCTGCTGCTGACCCAGAAACTATATCTCAGGGTCCCAAAGGGGTCAAGGCTTCCACTGCTAAAAATCCTGTCCCCTCTGATAGGGATTCTAGGGCACTGGACAGATGGGGGGAAAAAGTTTGCACTTCTGCTACCTCAGCTGTAAGGGCTTTAAATTGTCAGTTTCATATGCTTAAATATCAGCAATACTTAATGTCATTGCTTAAACAGAAAATGTTGACAAATTCTGAATGTTCTGATAACAAGGAAATGCAGGATTTATTGCATGCAGCTGAGCAAGTGGGAAAGCATACTTTGCAATGTGGTTTTGATTCACTGGAGGCCTCTTGCAGGGCTGCTGTTACGGGTTCTGTCATTAGAAGGCATGTTTGGTTGAAGGAACAGAATCTGCCTGATCATGTTAAAGCAAAATTATTGGATGCTCCATTACAGCATGATACTTTGTTTGGTGTTAAGGCAGAAGAGGTGTTGAAGAAAATGGAGGATAAAGCGAAATCCATGCAGACAGTTAAGGATTTCCTACAGGTACAGCCACCCAGATTTAGCAGGAACTGGCCTACAAAGAATTGGTCCTTTCCAGTGTCAGACAGGCCACAAAGAGGCAGATCTCAGCCCCAAGGCTCATACAGGCCTAAACAATGGGGTGCTTCTACCTCCAAAAGCAGAGAGGACAAATCACAACCATACAGAAAACAGTCCCAATGACTGTCCTCTGCCAGAACCAAGCACTTACCTTTTGGCAGTCCCCTTAGGAAGAAAACTAGCACTTTTTTTCACCAAATTGGCAGATGATTACCCAGGACAAGTGGGTCTTGAACATAGTGTCTCAGGGCTACATGTTCCACTTTCACACCCTGCCAAGGGCAAAAGGTATGCCAGACCTGCCACACAATCAATGGGCAGAGGCATAAAAGCAAGTTTCATCCCTCATGGACATGAGGGCCATTCAACAAGTACCACAACAAGAGCAGGGACAAGGATTTTACTCGAGACTTTTCTTTGTGCCCAGAAAGGACAAAGCTTGGAGACCAATACTGGACCTGTCTATACTAAACACATTTCTGGACGTTCCAAAATTCAAAATGTTGACTCTGCAGCAGCTACTGCCCATGCTGGGCAAGAAGGCTTGGCTCGTAACTTTGAACCTAAAAGAGGCATACCTGCATGTCCCAATCAGACAGTCTTGCAGAAGATAGCTCAGATTCATAGCTGGCTCAATGCACTGCCAATTCTCTGCACTGCCCTTTGGCTTATCTGCTGCGCCCAGGGTCTTCACAAAATGCCTGGCACCAGTAATTGCATTTTGCAGACAAAGATAAATTCAATTATATCCTTACTTGGACGACTGCCTTATTCAAGCAGAGAACAAAGACATTCTACTAAAGCATCTGGCGTTTGTAAAAAGATCACTAATTTGCCTAGGGTACACAGTAAACGAAAAGAAATCAAAACTAGTACCCTCTCAAGAGATAATATTCCTGGGTGCAAGCTTAAATACAACTGCTCAGATGGCTTATCTCACGCCAGACAAACAAAGGCAACTGACTTCTTACTTCAAAATGTTGGCAACAAAGACCCAGTTATCTGCAAGGAAAATTATGCAGGCTTTGGGCTTTATGGCATCCTGCATTCTGCTAATTCCATATGCCAGACTGCATATGAGGAAACTACAATGGTATCTAAAAAGTGTTTGGACTCAACATTGCCACAGCCTGGAAACATTAATTACCCTCATTCCCTGCCTGCAACAGGAGTTTCGATGGTGGGCACAGGTCTGTCACCACAACAAGGGACAGCCATTCACTTTACCCACAGCCAGGCAGACACTAACAACGGATGCATCAGATTATGCCTGGGGGGCCCACATGGCAGGAAAATGTATTTAGGGCACATGGCCCGCAAGCCAGATGCATCTTCATATCAATCAAAAAGAGATGCTAGCTGTTCAGAATGCCCTGACAGCCTTCAAGGATCTAATTCATCCAGGACAACTACTGATAAAGACGGACAATACTACAGTCATGTGGTACATAAACAAGCAGGGAGGCACACATTCTTACCCCCTCTGCAGACAAGCCATGACTTTGCGGGACATAGCATTGACCTGTCAAGTTCACCTGAAAGCACTATTCCTGCCAGGAAAGATAAACACTCTGGCAGAAGAACTAAGCAGAAACCTCATGGATCCTCACGAGTGGAAACTGGATCCACAAGTCTTCAGCATGTTAACAAGGAAATGGGGATGCCCAGACATAGATCTATTTGCCTCCCCTCACAACTGCCAACTACAGAGATTCTGCACAAGGATTTATCACAAGCAAGCATGGAAAGTGGGTGCCCTATCCTTCAGCTAGAAAAACCTAACAGTATATGTCTTTCCTCCACTGCCTCTCCTCCCCAAGGTACTCCTAAAGGTCAGACAAGAGAAGCCAAAAATGATACTGATTGCCCCAGACTGGCCACGCCAGCACTGGTACCCAATCCTAAAGAGCTTGTCTCAAGGTCCAGCCTGGACATTGCCTCAAACTTCTCACTTACTGACGCAACAAAACAATCAGATCCTGCACAGCCAACTCAGGACCTTAAATCTGGCAGCATGGCAGATAATGTAGCCATTCAGAACACTCCTCTTTCAAAAGCTGTTATGGATGTTATCTTAGAGGCCAGGAGGCCCAGTACCAGAAAATCTTATGCAGAAAAATGGAAGAGATTCTGTGCTTGGAACCAGGAACAAGGAATTGACACGTTTGTACCAGATATTCCTCAGATTTTACAATACTTACCCAAGATGCTGGACAAAGGCCTATCCTTTTCATCAGTTAAGATTCATGCCTCTGCCATTTCAGCCCATTAAAATATGGAACCACCTATCTTTTCTCATCCTTTAATAAGGCAATACCTCAGAGGGGCCAAAAACATAAAACCTCCAAGGAGAGCACCAATGCCTGCATGGGACTTCAATTATGTCTTGGAAAAACTCACACTGCCTCCTTTTGAGCCAGCCTCAACAGCTGATATAAAATTCTTATCCTCTGCTCCTAGCAATAACCTCTGCACGACGAGTCTCGGAGTTACAGGCACTCATGGCTGTGGAACCTTTTATCATTTTCCATCCAGACAGGGCTTCTTGAGGACAAACCCTACATTTATACCTAAGGTGGTGTCCAGTGTGGCCCTTAACCAATCCATTCACTTGCCTACCTTTTACCCAAACCCACAGAACAAGGGTGAGAGACTTCTGCATTCTTTGGACATACACAGACAGCTATGCTTCTACTTGGACAGAACTGAAGCTTTCAGAAAGACTGAGCAACTTTTAGTGGCATATGCTGCAGGATCACAAGGAAAGGCCATCTCGAAACAGACTATTTCAAAATGGATAGGCCATTGTATTTGTTTCTGCTACTAACAGCATGGCAAATCGGTGCCTAAGGGCATTAGGCCACATTCTACCAGAGCAGCAGCCACTTCAGCAGCCTTCCTCAGAGGAGTACCAACCAAAGACATCTTAGAGGCTGCAACTTGGAGTTCAGTGCACATTTTTACAAAGCACTACCACTTACCTCTCTACTCTAAATCCAGAGGAGGCTTTGCCACTGCAGTTCTGCAGGGCCTCATAGCCTCTCCTAATCCTATTTAGCCCAGCCACCCATCCTCAGCTTTGGGATTCAACCCAAGAGTAATGACTGCAACAGTGAAACACGATGAACATAGTACAGTTGTGTACCTACCATAAATGTAGATGTTCGAGTGTATTCACTGTTGCAGTCCAGGTTACCCTCCCACCATCCCCCTTTCATTTGCTGGGTCTTATCTGTACTTCTCTATTCTATACAACCAGTGTGGTGTATTTGCTTGTAGATGAAGGAAATGTTTACTTTAGTGCATGCATGTTTATTGGCATAATCTATTTAGCCTACCCTTTTGGGGGCACCTGACATCTGGGGCAAGAAAAACTGAAGAAAATGGTGTCGGCTGCATCTTTTATACCCCTGGCGCACTGACGTCAGGGAAGAGGTGACAGCAACTGATGCCAGACCAAGACTTTGGAATTCAGGCCGACTGCAGGTAGCCTGCCAGCAGGATAACCCAAGAGTAATGACTGCAACAGGGAATACACTCTAACATCTACATTTATGGTAGGTACACAACTGTACTTTTTGGAGTGCCTCACCTTTCGGTGCAGCCTCCATGTGACATTTGTCAGAGTTTCAGTCAACACACTCTTAATGAGCGCAAAAATAAACTCATTCTGAAAGGGTTACTCAAGTCTCCCTTCTCAGAGGCCATTTCTGCGATGGAGGTCTCAACCCCTCCTTCTAAGGACAAAAAGAGATCCCACTCTGTTCCTTCTTCACCATCGGGTGATCAGAGCAAGCCTGGGAAATCAAAGGTCCCAAAGTTGTCTTCGGAGCATAAATCTGCCTCTTCGGTTCTGACCATCAAAACCTTTGATACCGGCACTTGTTTCGGCACCGGTCCTGCCTCCGGCACTGATCATAGACCTTACTATCCCTATCTTGACCTCGGCTCCTGTGGCCATTTCGGCTCAGGGCACACCTTTAACTGCGCCATTAGTTTCTATTTTGGAACCAACCGTTTCAGCTCCGACTGCCACTTCGGCACCGAGCATTGTACCAACCTCACTGGATTTGATCCCTTTACTTCCGGTCTCGAAACTAGAGACTTCGGTTCCAGCAGACCTTGCACCATGGACCCAATACTCCCCTTCCATAGATCTGTTTCTAGACCAAGCGTATAGCCCCTTCATAGAACGTCCTGACTCCCCATCCGGAGTATCCACTAGATCCACCAGGAGCCTTTCGGAACACGATGTGGTGCGTCTTGTAGAATAGCTGTTGTTAGCCAGGGGGATTCCCTCACTTTCTAAGACCCATCCACCTGCAGGATTTGTGTTGTCTTATCCATGGACTCCATCTTACACTCCTCCTTCGACCATCTCGGTTCCAAAGCTTTCTGCTCTGACATCCTTCTTGGAACCCATCAACTCGGCACCTACAGTGCATCTCACTCCGGCTCCGAGTTTGTCCCTTTAGTCTTTTCTTCCCACTAAACCGGTCCTTCCTCAGTTTGGGGATTGGTGGATGGGCGTGTCGGCCCGGGGTACAGAGCCCCCTCTCTCCTCGGTTCCATCCTCGGTGCCGATAGCCCCGTCCGTGCTGATCCTGCTTGAAGCTCCATCCGTGGGGGCGAGTTCATCATTACAGTATTCTTGTGGGATTTTCCACCTCAGATGACCCGTACATCAGTTCCTATACAAAAGCTTCAGCTTGGCTGTTGCAGCTGTGTGGGACATCACACATAGGGCCATAAACCAGGTTCCTTAAATGTGATATCTGCATGAAAAGACCTCAGAACTTTTCAGCCGCAGATGACCGACGCATCATGTGCTTCACTCCTTCAATGCAAATGTCTAAAAAGCTAAGTACCCCGTTGGGGGGGGGGGGGTCTTCTATTATCTTGCTAAGATTGGTTTGTTGTAGTTAGCCATAGCCAATGTAATATTCTTTTCAAATAGTTACTGTATTGTGACTGTACTGTTACACTGTACTACTACTACTACTTCTCTTGTAAGTGATACATAAGTTGCTACTCCTTTTTTTTTATAACAAGGTCATAGCTGAAAATGGGCCCTTGGGTCTAGTCTACAGAAATCTGATGACAAAAAAAATTGTCCTCAACCAAAGAGACAGGATAACCACTGTGAGTCACTCTTAAGACTAGTTAGTCACAGCTGGTCTCCCTGAAACCCATTAATGCTCAGTGATCTGATACCTGTGGCACACTGTGGTCAACTGGATCACAGCAAATATTCAAACAGGTTAATCACAATAAGACAGATTCACAACTTGGAGATGAATAAAAAGTACAGGCCTGAACACAAAATTTAATATGCCAGTACAATGCCTGACCAGAAGAACATATATCGTATAACTTACAGCATGGTAGAACTAAAATGGGATTCACTGCTTTACAAACAGCACTGCTGCCAGTTGCCATTCAGGCAGGTAGGCCCCAACACTCTGAAGTAATAGTGATTCAGAAAAGATGGCATGACAGAAGCATTTCTCCATCTAAATTATCTCCATTTACTGTTTAATTAAAGATAACCCTAAAATCAGGCAGCCATAAAAGTGAAGATTAATTACATTAATACTGCACATAGAAGAATCAATTCTGCATACCGTGTAAGAGCACTACAGTTACACTACACAAGATTAACAACCTAAACAACTAAAAAGTTAACAGAAACTCAGACATGCATCACCCTGAAAATAATCAATTTAAACACAATGAAGTAATAATAAATTTTCTGTTAAGTTGAAATAGGAAATACTAAGCAGGACAAAAGGAGTGTACCTTCAGGACAGATTTTTACCTAACAAAAGCAAGTTTTCAATACAGGAATAAAAAAAACAAATATGCAGTAGTATGGTGGAGTAAAACACATTGTAATACTTTTGGGGGAATAGTCACAGAATAAATTAGAATATGATACAACCTTATAAACAGAGAAACCATTTTCCTCCTGGAGGACTGCAATGTAAAGACCAGACATTATACAGAATATACTGAAATATCATAAACAGAAAAAACTTAAATGCATAAATTCCAATGGTTAAGCTCAACTAAATTTACACCCCAGGTTTCACTTGCGTTTTCAATCAAGAGACTTTTTGCTTCTACTCCAATACATGTAAAGTCGGTTCAATATTTTTAACACGATCAAAAAGTAAACCAGATCTTAATGGAAATCTGAAGCCAGCCTAACAACGTGATTTTAATGAATCTACCAGTTGTAAAACCAAGATAGCTACTCCGCCTGTTCAGGCAACAACCAAATAACTATAGTCATATTACGTATGTGTGACTACTGATCCGAATTCATATATGTAGTGTTCCCAAGTCAATCTTTCCAAACTACGCACACAAAAAAGACACTAAAAAGTACAATAGCCATCGGTCATTCTGTCTCCCATGCTGCTGTATCCCAACTGTAAACTTCAGCACTAAGAAATTCACTTTTAACACTAATGAATTATTTACTACAAACATTACCTGTCATGGGGTTTTCCCCTCTCATCAGCCCCAGGAGGGAAACCAAGCATCTAACAAATCAGCAAGCACCAACTTCCTGGCATACAAAGGCAGCCACATTTTCAGGCTCACCCTCAGGTAATTACATTGTGTTATCTGTAGCTTGCGGCTACACCATTAATAACACAAATTGATGCCAACTTGCTAGAGCTATCAAATAAAACAAAAGCTTTCGAGTTACGTGCCATTAGTCAGGAGATCTTTTGCTAACAGGAAGTTCAGCATATGCTTATAGGAAGCTCTAATTACTGTGAGCCGTTTCTTTAATTTCACCTAGCATAGAATACAGCTAGATCTGAGAGGCTTACCTTTAACTATCTCAGTACAAAAAAAAAAAAAAAAAACAGAAAACGGGTCACATTAGTTAGAGCATATCATAACTGCTAAATTCTCCTCACTAGTTTAGCCCTGTTCACCTTTTATCATACTTATTTCTTAACTTTATTTAAAAAAAATATCTCTCTGGGATTTCATGTTCTGGGTACAAAGAGCATCAGAAAGAGAAAGACTTATTCCATGCAATTGGAATAAAAAATAAAACTGACCACCTGTACATTCATCGTGGATCTATCACACTTGCCACATCAGCAACAGAACACATCTGTGTCATAAGGCTGTTAGCAGAAAGGTATATGTCGAGCAAACAGTTACGTCACCAATAGAGCCTGACAGAACTGACTGAAATCACGTAGCTTTAATAATACACGTTAAAAATATGAGTTAACTCTTTCGTCTTTCAAATGCAGACTTCTTCAGAGTAAACCAAAGGGAAAAAGTCTAATGTATTTATTTTGTTCTGCAGATGTTCTTTGTGTTTCACTGTTGCAGTCATCACATTTGGGTTATCCTGCCAGGGGTAGCCCTCAGTCTGCCAGAATACCAGAGGCTTAGTATTTCTGCATCAGTTGCTGTCGCTCCAGGACTGACGGCAGGTCGTCAGTGGTGTAAAAACAGGCAGCCGACGCCATTTACATCAATCTTTCTTGCCGAGGAGCCCAAAGCAGAAGCAGTTCGCACGAGTGCCGGTCGGCCGCTACCTGAGTTTCCATTTCCGAACTGAAGTTGAAGTCTTCTAAAGCTAAGTACCCCATTGGGGATCCTTTTTTCTTGCCCTAACCAATGTCAGAATAAGTTAACAATTGTCCCGCCTGTGGAAAGCAAATACCACACCGAGACTTTCATTCTTACTGCGCCACCTGTTTAGGGCCAGACCACGACATCCCCTGCTGTCGCTTTTGTGCTTTGTTCAATGCCAGAACTTTAAGTCGTCCAGCCCTTATTGTAGCTAGATATTTTCTCTCTCAGTCCTCGAATTCCGATATGGCTTCGGTAAGCCATCCAACTACCAATCTTCCAAAAAAACATAAGGATAAAGACAGAGACAGACCGCACAGGTCCAAAACTGCCAACAACGCTTCTGTTAAGCTAGTCGTCAGTTCTCCGGTCCTCGGTGAGGCAATTTCGCAGCCCTTGATGCCCGCTTCTGTGGATTCGCAGGCCTCTACCGAGACCCTTTCGGAGTCCAGTTTGCCACGAGACTCTTCTTCGACTAAGGATCCTGCGGATGTCTCTACCTTGGATGGGTCCGGAGCCGCTGAGCAGACACTGACTTCCCAGGAAGTCCTTCACACTACCGATACTCAACACAGACCAACGACTTCTTTCGCGTCTTCAGTTCTTTCGAAAACAACCGAGTTTCTAAGGCCCAGGGTTCGAACCACACCCAAGAAACTGACAACCCACTCTCAGGTGCCTGCTACCTTGCCTCAGTCACAAATGCTTAAAATAGCGGAAGACCTTGTCATGCTGATCAGGGGAAGCCAAACTACCCCCTTCAAAAAGAAAAAGAGATCTGTCACCAGTTCCCCAGTAGTTTTGTCTGAACAAGAGTCAGATGAATCTGACTATGAAGACATGCAACCCCTCTTCACTTATGAGGATTCTGATGCAGAGGAATCCATTCCTTCCACCTCTCCGCCAGAGGATTTTTCCTTTGGGGAAACACTGCATACTTTAAGGGAGCATTTCAGTGGGAGAGTCAGGACTACCGTCAGTCTAAAAAGAGACTCAGGGAATTCCTAGACCTTCCGCAACACAGACCCTTGGCCATCCCCCCAGTCCTGGATGTGGTGCATGATATTTTCCTTGAATCCAGCTTGACTCCTGATGCCCTACCTCCTGCTCCCAGAAAACCAGACAGGTGCTACAGAGTCCCTGACTCACACAAATATCTTTTTAAAAATCCTATAGCTGACCCTGAGGTCATTTCTCAATGGCCTAAAGGGATTAAAGCAACCTCTGCTAAGAATCCCACCCTCTCTGACAGGGATTCCCGAGCATTGGACAGATGGGGTAAAAATGTATACACCTCAGCTACTCTTGCTATCAGGGCACTAAATTGTCAATTCCATATGCTTAAATATCAGCAACATACCTTGGAACTCCTTAAACAAAAAAATGCCTTCCTTTTAGGCTTGGGCAGAATCTAAAGATTTACAAGACTTAATGCATTCTGCAAGTCAAGTAGCTAAACACACTTTACACTGTGGTTTTGACACCCTAGAAGCGTCTTCCAGGGCAGCAGTCACCGGATCTGTCATTAGAAGACATGCATGGCTTAAGGAACAACCCCTGCCAGACCATGTCAAATCTAAATTGTTGGATGCCCCCTTGCACAAAGATTATTTATTAGGCACTAAGGCAAAAGAGGTCTTAAAAAAGATGGAAGAAAAAAGCAAAATCTCTGCAAACAGTAGATTTCTTACAGATTCAGCAGGCATTGTCCCTCCAAGCACCGGTCCTTTCCTGGTCCGAGTAAACAGGCCCAGCCTAGGCCCCGTGGAAGCAGACCCCCCAAACAGCAGCCTCAGGCAGTTCAGAGATCTAAGCAGTGGACTACCTCCACTTCAAAACCAGGAAGTTCTAAGCCACCACCTTATGGTAAGAACTCACAATGATTCACATCCTCTCGACCTCCCCTCTGCCCACCTTCACTTGCCCCTAGGAGGAAAACTTTCCTTTCACTCAAGCATCTGGGCCACCATTACCAAGGACCAATGGGTTCTGAACATTGTGTCTCGGGGATACAAATTCTTCCTCCACACCCTTCCAACCCAACTAGGGTTCTAAGATCTACCACCAAATCAGTGGGCAGAGGCTGAAAAGCAAATCCATTCCCTGCTCTCTTTGAGGGTAGTAGAGCACATTTCTGCAGAACAGATAGGTCAAGGCTTCTACTCCAGACTTTTTCTGGTTCCCAGAAAAGAGGGCACCTGGTGCCCCATCCTCGATCTATCCATTCTAAACACCTTTCTGGTGATCCCAAAGTTCAAAATTCTCGCCCTCCAGCAGCTGCTACCCATGCTCTCCTATGACGCCTGACTAGCCACCCTGGATCTAAAAGAGGCCTACCTCTACATTCC
The DNA here is from genome assembly GCF_019279795.1 of Protopterus annectens. Classification (NCBI taxonomy): domain Eukaryota; kingdom Metazoa; phylum Chordata; order Ceratodontiformes; family Protopteridae; genus Protopterus; species Protopterus annectens. The sequence continues at coordinate 654,171,796 of NC_056746.1, forward strand.
TATCAGGGAATCATGCAGAAAATATCTCCACTTCAGGGCAGGATCTCAACACTTTCAGTTCTATGTGCTTCTCTTTGGATTATCTACTGCTTTCAGAGTTTTCACAAAATGCCTGGCTCCAGCCATTGCCTTTTGTAGACAAAGAAATATTCAAATTTACCCCTACTTAAACTACTGCCTTATTCAGACAGACAGCCAGGAAAAGCTGCTCAAACACCTGGTCTTTGTAAAGAACCTACTAACCTCCCTAGGGTACACAAGCAACGAAAAGAAATCAAAACTGGTGCCCACCCAAAGGATAATATTCCTGGGAGCAAGTCTGGACACAGCATCCCAGATGGCATAACTTACACCAGAGAAACAAATTTTCCTGTCAGCCTACTTCTCTGAACTGGCCACCAGGCCCCAGCTCTCTGCAAGGAAAGTCCTGCAAGCTCTGGATTCATGGCATCTTGCATACTCCTCATTCCATATGCCAGACTGCATAAGAGGAAACTTCAGCGGTACCTAAAGAGCCTTTGGTGTCAACACTCTCAAGACCTGGAAACTACTCTACCTATAATTCCTTGCCTCAGATAGGAATTTCTTTGGTGGGCAACAGCATGCTCCCACAAGAAGGGACTGTCCTTTTCCCCACACCCCGTCCCCACACCCCGCCACCCAGACCCTCACCACAGATGCATCAGACTATGCTTGGGGTGCACACCTGGATGGCAGGTGCATACAGGGCCAATGAAGCCCACGGCAAATCCCCCTGCACATCACTCAAAAAGAGATGATGGCTGTACAGCACGCCTTGATAGCTTTCAAACCCCTTCTCTCTCCAGGTGTTCTCCTGACCAAAACAGACAACACCACTGTGATGTGGTACATCAGCAAGCAGGGAGGGACTCACTCCTACCGTCTATGCAGACTAGAAATGACTGTTTGGCTCACAGCCTCTTCCATGCAACTACACCTATTAGCACAATACCTACCAGGCTCTCTCAACTCCCTGGCAGACCAATTAAGCAAAAACCTTCTGGACCCACACTAGTGGCAGCTGAACAGAAGTACCTTCGCCCTAATAACGAAGAAATGGGGAACCCCGAAGGTCGACCTCTGCCTCCCACACCAGCCGTCAGCTCAACAAATTCTGTACCAGGGAGCATCACTACATGGCTTGGAAAGTGGGTGCCCTGTCCTTCCCCTGTCTCAACCTCTAGGTCTATGCCTTTCCTCCCCTTCCTCTCATCCCCAGGGTACTGCTCAAAATAAGGGAGGAAAAACCAAGGACCATTCTTATAGCTCTAGACTGGCTCAGACAGCACTTGTACCCCTTGCTGCGCAGCCTATCCCGCTGCCTCCATGGCATGTTCCCCAGATTCCAAACCTCCTAAAGCAGAGGGAAGGGGAATAACCCAAATGTGATGACTGCAACAGTGAATACACTCGAACATCTACATTTGTGGTAGGTAAATGTACACAACTGTACTTTTTCACTACACACTGATTGGCAGGTGTAACAGTTCAAGAGATGATCTGCTGTAACCTCCTTTGTGGTACTGGAATAATTAATGTGATGTTGTCCTATCTCACCTTCATTCTTACTAGGTTGGGTTGGGCTCAGATCCAATCCTCGGATCTGTCTCTGCCTTTATTTTCAAGCTTGAGGTCCTCTGCCAGCTCGTGGCTAACTCTCTATCACAGCATACACTAGGACATCTTCATCTCGTTTGCCGCTAAACAGATCGAGCATTCGTCTGCTAGCTCTGGCTAAGTACAACCTCTTTTTGATTACTTTTACTCAGTAATTGTTAACTTTAGATATCCTTACATTCACTGCTGCAGTATTCCTTACTAATGGGGATTCCCTGCCGTGAAGCCCTCTGTCCGGCCAATTTACAAAAGTCTACCATTGCTTTAAAGTACACTGAATGTCACCTGCACACTCCTTGCATAAGGTAGGGCATAAAGGTGACATTCAGGTGTACCATCGTCAGAACTTCTTTGCCACCAGTCCGAACACTGTTTTAACAGCCGGTCTGTTGCATGCATCCATTTTTTTTTTTTTTTTTTTTTTTACCATTTTTCTGTTTGTTGGCTTTTCTGTGCTTACTCCTGTTTGCTGGAGTCCTCACAGTTGCAGATAAGTACCCAGTTGGGTTTTTGGTGACTTTTTGCTGTTTGGGGTTAATGTCATCCAGGAAGGGTAATTGCCAGTGTGGGAGACTGATTCCCCATAAAGACCACCACAATAAGTGTCTTTTTTGCCTTGGTGCTGCTCATGACCGTACGTCTTGTTCAATTTGTCAGGCGTTTGTCCCCAAAACTCTTCATAGTAGGCTTTCTTCCCTTTCCTTGTACCTTGAGAACCAGCGACTTAAGCTTCTTGCTACGGGTACTATGGGTGGAACCTCCTGCCCAGGGGGTCAGCCATCTGGGAAGAAGAAAGTGCATAAGGTAAGACCAGAATCTTCTGCTGTCCAGCTTCTGCCAGGAGTTTCTCCTGACATTATTATGCACCCGGAGGCTCACCCAGTTGTTTTGTCAGATTCTTCTGCAGCGTCTGGGTTGGAGGCCTGTGAGGATCTGGCAGGCAGCACATCCAACGAGGCTTTGCAGGCATCCATTTTGGGCTTTCAGAGGGAACCACGGTTGACCGTTTCCGAGTGGTCTAGGTGAGTTCCGCAGTTTCTCTGTAGGGAAGAGGTTCCTACTGAAGTTGTGGAATGCCATCCTAAGTCTGGGCCTTCTCAGGTTTCTAGGGTGGCTGTCCCTTTAAAAAAGAAACAGAAAACTAACCATGTTTCTTCTTCTCCTAGGGATCCACAAAGTGAGTGTCAGGCCTTTACTCAGGGGTTATTTAATGCTTTATTGTCATTGTGGCCTCCTCAAGGGGTTTCAGTTCCTGCTACTCCTTGGTCCACCTCTTCCCCTAAAAAGACCAGAGAACTGCATTCTTCTGAGGTGGATTCTGATGATGACTCCCTTGCTTATTCTACCCAGATTCCTTCTGCTTTAGACTACTGGGTCTGAGGAGGAGGATTCTCATACTCTATATAATCCTTCTGAGGATATTTCCTTTGGGGACACGGTCTCTAGGAAGATGGAATTTTTTAAGTATGATTATACCCAGGTTTCGGATAGCCTTTTAAGAGGTACTATGAGTTACTGCAGATGGAATCTCCTAAACCTGTGGCCATTCCTCCTGTCTTGCCCACTTTATTGAATGTTTTTTTCCAGTGCTTCTAAAGTGCCAGATTCTCTGCTCCCTGCTCCCAGGAAGACTGATCAGTTTTATAGGGTGCCTGAGGATTGTTTCTTTCTGTTTGTGTCCTGCTGCTGACCCCTCTGTGGTGTCTGTAGCCTCTGATAAGCCATCCTAATTGCTTCCTTTGTCCAAGTTACTGCCTTCTGACGAGGACAGTAGAACCATAGATAGGCTGGGTAAGAAAGTTTATACTTCATCTACCCTAGCTTTTAGGGCTATTAATTATCAGACCCATGTCTCTAGATATGTCTTGGCTCATCTTTCTCAGGCTTGGCAGGTTCTTTCTGATCTTCCAGACTCTGAGAGTAAATCTTCTGCTCTTTCCTTGTTTGGGACTTCCCCTCAAGTAGTTTGTCATTCTATCAAATGTAATTATGATGCATCAGATGCCTCTTCAAGGGCTGCTGCTTCTGGTTCGGTTCCGAGGAGGTATTCGTGGCTTTGGCGTCATCCTTTGCTGATGATATTAAGGCTAAGTTGCTCAATGCTCCTCTGGATAATACTCTTTTGTTTGATGAAGCATCTGCTGGTTTATTTAAGTCTCTTCCGTACAAGGGGAAGGCTTTACAGGAGCTTAAGCATGTCTTTGTTTCTCCTGTGCCAAAATTTCAGCAGAACTACCCTTCTAAGCCAGCCTTTGTTTGTAGGCAGCCTTGCCCTCCTTTTAAGGGTAAAAAGGGTAGTAAACGGACTTCTCCTGCTAAGGCCACTCAGACTGCAGGGATTCTTAAGCCTTCCTTTCCTGACAAACCAGGTACTGTCTGACTATCTACCCATTCCCAGCCACATTCCTCTTTCTCTTCCTGTTTGGCTCCAGATCACCCAGGATTCTTGGGTTCTGTCAGTCATTCGGCAAGGGTACTTCATGGTCTGGATTTCCCACCCTCCTTTTCTGGGCATTTCTCAGCCTCCTTGGAAACAACTTCCTTTTTTCCCAGAGGTTCTTCAGGAGCTCTTGTCTCAGGGTACTATTCAAGAAGTGTCTGTGTCCCAAAGGGGAAAAGGGTTTTATTCAAGACTATTTCTGGTGCCCAGAAAAGAAGGTACTTGGAGACCTATTCTAAACCTCTCCAATCTAAACACCTTTCTGAAGGTGCCTTCCTTTTGGATGTTGTCCCTTCAGTCCCTTTTTCCTCGCCTTTCTGGTGTCTCTGGACCTCAAGGATGCTTATCTCCATATTCCAACCCATCCTCTTTTCAGGAGATGTTTGCGTTTCTCTGTTGCTTCCTGGCATTTTCAGTTCTGTGCTTTGCCCTTTGGCCTTTCTTCTGCCCCAAGGGTGTTCACCAAATGCCTCGCTCCTGTGATTGCCTTTTGCAGGCTTCAAGGGATCCAGATCTTTCCTTAATTGGACAACCTGCTGATTCAGGCATCCTCTCCAAAGGTCCTTTTGCAAAGTCTTCATTTTACCATTTCTCTTCTTCAGAGCGTGGGGATTCACAATAAACTTCAAAAAGTCTTCATTGACTCCTTCCCAGGATCATGTCTTTCTGGGTTGCAGGTTTTAAACGGTGCCATTGCTGGCATCCCTGCCTCCTCCAATGGCATTAACTCTCATTTCTTTATTCACACTGTTCTTCCCCTGGCCTCCATTTCAGCCAGGGAGTTTCTGAGAGCTCTTGGGTTCACAGCTTCCACCATTCCAATGCTTCCTCTGGCCAGACTCCACATGAGGAAGTTCCAGTGTTTTCTGAAGTCGGTGTGGCTTCAGCATGCGCATCCTCTAGACTTTCCTGTTCCTCTTCTCCCGTGTCTCAAGAAAGAACTTCTGTGGTTGATTCAGCAGTTGTCTCTGAATCCAGGGCTCACTTTTCAGCCTCTGCTTCCCTTTCAGGATCTGTTCGTAGATGCTTCAGATGTGGGATGATGAGCAGCTTTTGGCTCCCTGAGGTTTCAGGGAGTGTGGTTGCCTCGTCAGCAGAAGTAACATTCAACATCAAAGAGATGAGGGCTCTTCTGCTGGCTCTTCAGGCCTTTCATCCTCTCTTCTCTGCAGGGCCTCTCAAGGTATTCACAGACAATACCACAGTCATGTGGTATATCAACAAGCATGGGGGTACAAGATCCTACCGTCTTTGTCAGCTGGCACTTCTTGTTTGGGATCTGACTGTCCAATATCACGTGGCTCTTCAGGCAGTTTACATTCCTTCAGAACGGAGTGTTGTAGCAGACAGTCCGAGCAGGTCCTTCACTCAGTCCCACGAATGGATGCTTCACATGGATGTGTTTCTGGACATTGTTCACCAGTGGGGTACTCCTCAAGTAGATCTCTTTGACTCCCTTTTGAACAGACAACTTCCTCTTTTTTTGTGCCAGAGTCCCAGGTCCTCTGGTATGGAAAGTGGATGTCCTCTCATTTTCTTGGAAGGGGATGTTTCTTTATGCATTCCCTCCCCTTCCTCTCATTCTGAGAGTCCTGTTCAAGATTCAACAGGATGCTCCCAAAATCTTGTTGGTGACTCCGTTTTGGTTGCTACAGCAGTGGTTCCCTCTACCTCTGCATTTAGCCCGGGGCAATCATCACAAGTTACCTCACAGGATGGATCTCCTCACATAAGATGAGGGGTCTCTCATCCATCCCCATCTGTCTGTGCTTCAACTGACACTGTGGGTGATAGGGTTTTGATTCCTCATAGACACCTTTTTTCTGAGGATGTGCTGCAGGTCCTGCAGGAGGCCAGCAAACCGGGTCTATATCAGAACATCGAAGTTTTAAAACTTCGAATGTTCTAATATCGACCTGTTTTGAGCGAACGCTAAAAATAGCGAAGCTGCAGAACACTGAATTCTTTCCTAGGGAAAGAATTCGGTTGGCCGGTTCTGTGGCTTCGCTATTTTCAGCGCTGTGATGGAAAGTTACGGGTCGGGTTCAGGATTGTGTGGTCGTTAGGGTTAGTGAGCGATTTAGGTGAGTTAGGGTTAGGGCGCGGGTTAGGTGAATTAGGGTTAGGGGCGGGTTAAGTGAGTTAGGGTAAGGGCGTGAGTTAGGTGAGTGTGCAATAGTGATGGACCTTAGGGTTAGGGTTTGGGTTAAGTTAAGTGGATAGATAGTAGTGTATGTGCAGTTTAGTGTAGGGTTAGTTGTAGGATTGTAAGTGTATGTGTGTGGATTGATGTTTTATAGGTGTGCTTGTGTTGTGTGTATGTGTTTCGGAATAGCAATTTTTTTCCTTGGGAAAACTTCACTGTTCTAAATGTTCGATATTATGTGGTTTAGATATTTTAGGTTCGATGATATAGCATTCGCTATTTTCATCTTTCGATAGCATGATATAAACACAGTAAACCTACTACTAGGAAATCCTACTTATCTAAATGGAAGAGGTTTTCTGTTTGGTGTATTTCTTGTGACCTGGACCCACTTTCTGTGGATGCTCCTTTGGTTCTTTCTTATTTGTGTGAGTTGCTCAATGCTGGTTTGTCCTGTTCTTCTCTTAAGGCCCGCTTGTCAGCTCTTTCTGCTTGTCTGCCTTTAACACCTTCGTTAGCTTCTAGATTTGAGGCTAAGCAATTTCTTAAAGGCGTCCTTAATATTAGCCCTCCCAGGAAGCCTGTTTCTCCTCCCTGGGATCTTAATTTTGTTCTGGAAAAATTGACTCAGGCTCCCTTTGAGCCTGCTGTTTCAGCTTCCTTGCAACATTGTTCTTGGAAGACCGTTCTTTTGTTAGCTCTTACTTCTGCCAGATAGGTGTCTGAGTTAGAAGCCCTTATGGCTTGTCCACCTTTTTTGATATTTCATGAGGGCAGGGTATCCTTGAAAACTAATCCTTCTTTCATGCCCAAGGTGGTTAATGAGTTGTCACTTAATCAGTCTATTAATTTGCTTACTTTTTTTCCCCTCTCTGCAATCTGACAGTGAAAGAGTGCTGCATACCTTAGATGTGCATTTATTTGGATAAGACTAAAGCTATCTGAAAGTCTGACCAGTTATTTGTTTTCTTTCATCCTAGGTCTTTAGGTTTGGCTGTTTCCAAGCAAACTGTTTCCACTTGGATTTCGAAGGCTAATTCCTTTTGTTACACTTTCCATAGCGAGAGCCTTCCTTCTTCTATAAAGGCTCATTCCACTAGAGCTGTGGCTTGTTCTGGTGCTTTTTTCAAAGGCTTAGATGCTAATTCTATTCTTGAAGCTGCTACCTGGACTTCTGTGCATACCTTTATCAACATTACCAGTTGGATGGTATCTCCAGAGCTAGAGCTGGTTTTGCTGCTGACATTTTTCATGGCTTCTTGGAGGGTTCTGCTGCTTCATCCTTTCAGGTTTCTTCTTGAGCTTTTGCACTTTCCCATTCGTAAGGAATACTGCAGCGGTGAATGTAAGGGCATAATACGGTTGTGTAAAATCTTACCATAACGGTAGATGTCCTTGCCTTCACTGCTGTAGTATTCACTCCCTCCCTTCATCCCCCTTGTGTTTTTCCCTTCCTGGCTGTGCAGATTCTCCTTGGTTTTCCCTGGACTGCTGATGTTCTTCGTGTTTCACTGTTGCAGTCATCACATTTGGGTTATCCCTGCCAGGGTAGCCTTCAGTCGGCCCGAATACCAGAGGCTTAGTATTTATGCGTTGTTTGCTGTCGCTTCAGGACTGACGTCAGGTCATAAGTAGTATAAAGTAAGGCAGCCGATGCCATTACATCAGTCTTTCTTGCCGTGGAGCCCGTAGCAGAAGCATTTCGCATGAGTGCTGTCAGCTACCTGAGTTTCGTCTACCGGTTTGAAGCTGAAGTCTTCTAAAGCTAAGTACCTCTTGGGGATTATTTTTTCTTGCACTAACCGATGTCAGAAAAAGTTAACAAATGTCTCGCCGCACTAACCAATGTCAGAAAAAGTTAACAAATGTCTCGCCTGTGGAAAGCAAATACCACACTTTCATTGTTACTGCGTCACTTGTTTAGGCCCAGACCATGATGTCCCCCACTGCCACTTCTGTGCTTCGTTCAACGCCAGAACTATCCGTCAGGCCCTTATTGTAGCTAGATATTTTCGCTTACAGTCCTCAAACTTCGATATGGCTTCAGTAAGCCATCCAACAGCAGATCCTCTGAAAAAACGTAAAGATAAAGACAGAGACAGACTGCACAGGACCAAATCTACTGTTGACGCTTCCATTAAGCTAGTCGTCAGTTCTCCGGTCCTCAGTGAGGTACTTTGCAGCCCCTGATGCCCACTTCTGTGGATTCACAGATCGCTACTGAGACCCTTTCGGAGTCCGGTATGCCACAAAACTCTTTTTCGACTAAGGATCCTGCAGTCATCTCTACCTTGGATGAGTCCAGAGCTGATGAGCAGGCACCGACTTCCAAGGAAGTCCTTTGCACTACCGATTCTCGACACAAACCAACGTCTTCTTTTGCAACTACCATTCTTTCAAAAACTACCATGTTTCTTAGGCCCAGGGTACAAACCACACCCAAGAAACCGATGAACCAATCTCAGGCACCTGCTTCCTTGCCTCTGTCTCAAATGATTAAAATGGAATAAAACCTTATCATGCTGGTCAGGGGAAGCCAAGCTATCCCCTCCAAAAGGAAAAGAGATATGTCCTCTGTAGTTTTGTCTGAACAAGAGTCAGATGACTCTGATGCATCTGAATATGAAGACATGCAATCCCTCTCTACTTATTAGGATTCTGATGCAGAGGATTCCATCCCTTCCACCTCTCCCCCAGAGGATTTTTTTCTTTGGAGAAACCCTTCATACCTTAAGGGAGCAGGGAGAGTCAGGACTACACTCAGTCTAAAAAGAGACTCCGGGAATTCTTAGATCTTTCACAGCACAGACCCTTGGCCATCCCTCCAGTCCTGGATGTTGTGGAAGATGTTTTCCTGGAGTCCAATTTGACTCCTGACACCCTCCCTCCTGCACCCAGAAAACCAGACAGGTACAGCTTAGTCCCTGACTCACACAAATTTAATTTTAAAAATTCTACTGCTGACCCTTAGGTAATTTCTCAAGGGTCTAAAGGGATTAAAGCAACCTCTAGTAAGAATCCCACCCCCTCAGATAGGGATTCCCGAGCAGTAGACTGATGGGGTAAAAAAGTATACAACTCAGCTACTCTTGCTATCAGGGCACTAAATTGTCAATTCCATATGCTAAAATTTCAGCAACATACCCTGGAACTCCTCAAACAAAAAATGTCTTACTTTCCTGCTTGTGCAGAATATAGAGTTACAAGAGTTAATGCATTCTGCAAGTCAAGTAACTAAACACACTTTGCACTGTGGTTTTGACTCCCTAGAAGCTTCTTGCAGGGCAGCAGTCACTGGATCTGTCATTAGAAGGCATGCATGGCTTAAGGAACAGCCCATGTTCTTCGTGTTTCACTGTTGCAGTCATTACATTTGGGTTATCTGCTTGCAATAGCCCTCAGTCGGCCTGATTAACAAAGTCTTGGATCCTATGTCGGTTGCTGTCTTTTCATCTGTGACATCAGGGGTATAAAACATGCAGCCGACGTCATTACATCAGTCTTTCTTGCCATGCAGAGCCTGAAACAGAAGCAGTTCGTAAGTGCCGGTCGGCCGACTCCTGAAATTTTCTGTGCTCTTCGTGTTTCACTGTTGCAGTCATTACATTTGGGTAATCTGCTGGCAGGTTGCCCTCGGTTGGCCTGAATTCCAAAGTCTTGGGTCCTGCGTCAGTTGCTGTCTTCTCTTCCATGACGTCAGGTCGTCAGGGGTATAAAACATGCAGTTTCAGCACCAAAGTCTTCACTAAAGCTAAGTACCTCGTTGGGGAAACTTTTTTTTGCTTTTTACCGATGTCAGAAAAAGTTAATTGTATTACTTGTGGGAAGCAAATACCTCATAAGGATTTCCATTTATACTGTATTCCTTGCCGAAGCCCTAATCACAACGTGCCTGGCTGTCAGTTTTGTGCTAGATTTAACCAACGCACTACTAAGCGTCGGTATATTTTTGCATCAAAGTATTTTGGAAACAGATTTAACTACCCAGAAATGTCATCGGATAGCAATCCTACTACCAGAGTACATAAAAAATGCAAAGAAAAGGACAGAGAAAGGAAGTCGAGATCCAAAACCGATGACGAAGCTTCTCCTAAGCCAGTCGCCGGTACTCAGTGAGGCGCTTTTGAAGCTCCTGATACCTGCTACCTTCGAGTCGCAGGCCTCTACCGACACCCATGTGGAGTCTGGCATGCCACAAGATACTCAAGGTACTGGACCGACGGATGTTATCTCCCCTCAGATGGGTCCGGAGCCGCTAAGCAGGCACCGGCTTCTGAGGGTGTATTCAGACCTCAACATTTATATATCAAACCGACGACAGCTGCAAAACCGAAGACAAAGGCAACTTCTAAAACTAAAAAAAATGACGCATGAGCCACGTGCACAGGCCTCTATGCCTAAAAAACAGATGATCAAAATGGCTGAAGACCTTATTACCTTGATCAGGGGTACCCATCCCCCTCCAGATAAGAGGCCTAAGCAAGACACTGATTATGAATCTTCAGATCAGGTTTCTATTTCTTCTGTTTCCTCTTCTGATCAGGAATTATCTGTACGTCCTTACGAGGATTCTGATGCTGAGGAGTCTTTTCCATCTGCATCTCCTCCAGAGGATTATTCATTTGGAGAAGCCTTGCATACTTTGAGGGAGCATTTTCACTGGGAGGGTCAAGACTTCTCAGAATCAAAAAAGAGGCTCAGGGATTTCCTTCTTCTCCCCCAGCACAAGCCTTTAGCTAGTCCCCCTGTTTTAGACATTGTGGATGATGTGTTTTCAGAGTCAAGCTTGACCCCTGACTCCTTACCTCCGGCTCCCAGTAAGCCTGACGGATATTACAGGGTTTCTGACTCACATATATTTTTATTTAGAAACCCTGCTGCTGATCCTGAAACTATTTCACAGGGTCCAAAGGGAGTTAAGGCCTCAACAGCAAAAAATCCTACCCCCTCAGACAGAGATTCAAGGGCAGTAGACAGATATGGAAAAAAGGTTTATACATCTGCAACATTGGTAGTCAGGGCCTTAAACTGTCAATTTCATATGCTTAAGTACCAACAACATGTTATGGGATCGCTGAAACAGAAAATGATGTTGATTTCAGAATGTGCAGAAAATAAAGAATTGCAGGAATTATTGCATGCAGCTGAACAAGTTGGAAAGCATACTTTGCAATGTGGGTTTGATTCTTTAGAGGCCTCCTGCAGGGCCGCAGTTACTGGATCTGTGATTAGGAGGCATGCCTGGTTAAAGGAACAACATTTGCCTGATCATGTTAAAGGTAAATTGCTAGATGCACCTTTACAGCATGATACTCTGTTTGGTATTAAGGCAGAAGAGGTTTTAAAGAAAGTGGAAGACAAAGCTAAGTCTATGCAAACTGTTAAAGACTTCTTACAAGTGCATCCACCAAGATTCAGTAGACACTGGCCTACAAAAAATTGGTCCTTTCCTGTGTCAGACAGAGCTCAAAGGGGCAAATCCAGACAGCAGATGCCCAAAGGGTTCCAGATACCAGGCGCAAGATTCATACAGGTCAAAGCAATGGGGCGCATCTACCTCCAAATCAGGGGGGAGATAAAGCGCAAATCTACAGAAAACAGTCCCAATGACTTCCCTCTGCCTACACCAAGCACTTATCTTTTGACAGCACCCTTAGGGGGAAAATTAGCACTTTTTGCTCAAAACTGGCAGTTAATAACCCAGGACAAGTGGGTACTAAACATAGTATCACAGGGATACAGATTCCATTTCCACACTCTGCCAATGGCAAACAGTTGGCCAGATCAGCCCAAAAATCAATGGGCAGAGGCACAGAAACAGTTTACGTTCCTCATTGGATATGGGGGCCATTCAACCAGTACCAGAACCAGAAAAAGGACAAGGTATTTACTCAAGACTGTTCTTGGTACCCAGAAAGGACAAGGCCTGGCGGCCAATACTGGATTTATCAATTTTAAACGCATACCTGGACATTCCAAAATTCAAAATGCTGACTTTGCAGTAGCTTCTGCCCATGCTGGGCAAGAATGCTTGGCTGGTGACATTAGACCTAAAAGAGGCATACCTGCATGTCCCAATAATACAATCGTGCAGAAGATACCTCACATTCAAGGCTGGCTTAATGCATTACCAATTCTCTGCACTGCTCTTTGGCTTATCTACTGCGCCCAGGGTCTTTACAAAGTGCCTGGCACCAGTAATTGCATTTTGCAGACAAAGAAGTATACAAATATATCCTTACTTGGATGACTGTCTCATTCAAGCAGAGAACAAGGACACTCTTCAACACCTGGCATTTGTGAAAAGGCTTCTAGCATGCCTAGGGTACACAATAAACGAAAAGAAATCACAACTGGTACCCTCTCAAAAGATAGCATTCCTGGGTGCAAGCTTGAATACAACTGCCCAGATGGTTTACCTTATGCCAGACAAACAAAGGCAACTGACTACTTACTTCAAACTGATGGCAACAAAAATCCAGTCTTCTGCAAGACATATTCTGCAGGCTCTGGGCTTCATGGCATCCTGCATCCTACTAATTCTATATGCAAGACTGCATATGAGGAAACTTCAGTGGTACCTAAAAAGTTTATGGAGTCAACATTCACACAGTCTGTCATTCCCTGCTTGCAACAGGAGTTTCTATGGTGGGCAAAGGCCTGTCACCAAAACATGGGATGGCCCTTCACTCTACCCCCTACCAGCAAAACCTTAACAACAGACGCATCAGATTATGCCTGGGGGGCCCACATGGCAGGAAGATGCATTCAGGGCATATAGGCACCAAAACAAATGCATCTACATATCAACCAGAAAGAGATGCTAGCTGTTCAAAATGCCCTAACAGCCTTCAAGGACTTACTTCATCCAGGACAACTACTGATAAAGACGGACAACACCACAGTCATGTGGTATATAAACAAGCAAGGGGGCACACACTCATAACCCCTTTGCAGATTAGCCATGGCACTGTGGGACACAGCTTTGACCTACCAAATACAGCTTCAAGCTCAATTCCTGCCAGGAAAACAAAATACTCTGGCAGACAATTTTAGCAGAAACCTTATGGATCCATACGAGTGGAAACTAAATCCACAAGTCTTCAGCATGATAACAGAGAACTAGGGGAGCCCAGACAGATCTATTTGCCTCTCCTCAAAATTATCAATTGAAAAGATTCTGCTAAAGGACTTAACCACAGACAAGCATGGAAAGTGGACGCCCTATCCTTCAGTTTTACGCCTTTCCTCCTCTGCCCCTTCTACCCAAGGTCCTCCTAAAAGTCAGACAAGAGAAGCCAAAGATGATATTAATTGCCCTGGACTGGCCCCGCCAATACTGGTACCCAATCCTAAGGAACTTGTCTCAATACCCAGCTTGGACCTTGCCTCAAAGACCACAACTACTGTCCCAGCAAAACAATCTGATCCTGCACAATCAGCTACAGACTCTAAACCTGGCAGCATGGCTAATCATGTAGTCATACAAACAACACCTCTCAGTAAAGCTGTGATGGATGTCATTTTGGAAGCCAGAAGGCCTAGTACTAGAAAATCTTATGCGGACAAGTGGAAGAGATTCTGTGCTTGGAATCGAGCACAAGGAACTGATGCAGCAGAACCAAATATTCCTCAGACATTACAATACTTAACTGAGATGCTTGACAAAGGCCTATCTTTCTCATCAATCAAAATCCATGCCTCTGCCATTTCGGCTCATTGCAACACATAGCCATCAATCTTTTCTCATCCTTTATTAAAGCAGTATCTTAGAGGAGCCAAAAATTTAAGGCCCCCTAGAAGATCACCATTACCTGCATGGGGCCTCAGTTATGTGTTGGAAAAGCTCACCCTGCCTCCATTTGAACGAGCTGCTACCACTGATATAAAGTTCTTATCATGGAAGACAGCACAGCTACTAGCAATTACTTCAGCAAGAAGAGTTTCAGAGCTACAGGCCCTCATGGCTGTAGAGCCTTTTATCATATTTTACCCGGACAGGGTGTCTCTGAGGACAAATCCTACTTTTATGCCTAAGGTGGTTTCCAGTGTGGCTCTTAACCAAACAATTCATCTGCCAACTTTTTATCCAAATCCGCAGAACAAAGGGGAGAGAATTCTGCATTCCTTGGATGTACACAGACAGTTTTAAGATTCTACTTGAGCAGGACTAAAGCTCTAAGAAAAAACTGAGCCATTACTAGTGTCATATGCTGCAGGATCAGAAGGAAAGGCTATTTCAAACCAGACAATTTCAAAGTAGATAAGCCACTGCATCCGTTTCTGCTACTTACACCATGGTAAACCTGTGCCCAAGGGCATTAGGTCACATTCCACCAGAGCTGCAGCTACTTCAGCAGCCTTTCTCAGAGGAGTACCAACCAAAGACATTCTAGACGCTGCTACTTGGAGTTCTGTTCACACCTTTACAAAGCATTACCATTTGCCTCTCTACTCTAAGTCCAGGACAGGCTTTGCCACTGCAGTGCTGCAGGGCCTTATAGCCGCACCTAATGCTGTTTAGCTCCAGCCTCCCAATCATAGCATTGGGATTCTACCCAAATGTAATGACTGCAACAGTGAAACACAAAGATCATAGTACAGTTGTGTACACTTACCATAAATGTAGATGTTCCAGTGTATTCACTGTTGCAGTCCAGGTTAGCTTCCCGCCATCCCCCTGTCATTCTGAAGTTTTTCTTTCCGTCACTATCTTCTACTACCTATGTGGTATATTTGCTTGTAGATGAAGGTAAAGTTTATATTGATGCATGTATTTATATATATATATATATATATATATATATATATATATAATATTGCTACCTTTTTGGGGGGCACCTGACAATCGAGGGCAAGAAAAACTAAAGAAAATGGCGTCGGCTGCATGTTTTATACCCCTGACGACCTGACGTCATGGAAGGGAAGACAGCAACCGACGCAGGACCCAAGACTTTGGAATTCAGGCCGACTAAGGGCAACCTGCCAGCAGATTACCCAAATGTAATGACTGCAACAGTGAATACACTCGAACATCTACATTTATGGTAAGTGTACACAACTGTACTTTTTCGAGTTTCAGAACCAAAGTCTTCAATTAAAAGCTAAGTACCCCATTGGGGAAACTTTTTCTTGCTCCTTACTGATGTCAGTAAAAGTTAATAATTGCATTACTTGTGGAAAACAAATACCTCATAAAGATTTTCATTCGTACTGTATTCCTTGCCTAAGCCCTGACCAAAGATGTACCTCGCTGTCCGTTTTGTGCCTTATTTAAACCATGAATTATCCATCATCAGTATATTTGCACTTCTAAATATGTTGGTGCTCGGTTCAATTATCCTGATATGTCTTCGGTAGGCCATCTGACTACTGACATTCCGAAAAAAAGAAAAGCAAAGATAAAGGCAGAGACAGGCCGCCCTGTTCACCTGTACTCAGTGAGGCGCTTTCGCAGCCCCGGATACCCGCTACTTCAGATTCACAGGCCACTACTGAGACCCATTCGGAGTCCGGTATGCTGCGCGATGCTTCAACTGTGGAACATGTGTATGTCTCTACCTTGGATGGGTCCGGAGCCGCTGTGCAGGCATCGGCTTCTGAGGTTGTATTCAGGCCTACTGACTTGCATATTAAACCAATGCCATCTTCTTCTTCAAGGCCTAAAACTCAAACCATGCTTAGAAAACTGACGCCCAGACCGCATGGTCAGGCCTCTATGCCTAAAAAACAAATGATAAGAATGACTTGAAGATCTTATTACTTTAATCAGAAGAAGCCAACCTTCCCCCTCTAAGAGACCTAGGACTGAGTTTGCTTATGATACTTCTAACCAGGATTCTGAAATTTTTGTTTCCTCTGATGACCAGGATTTACCCTTATCTACCTATGAGGATTCTGATGCTGAGGACTCTATTCCCACTGCTTACCCCCCAGAGGATTTCTCTTTTGGTGAAACTTTGCATACTCTCAGGGAGCATTTTCGTTGGGAAAGTCAGGATTTTTCTGATTCTAAAAAGAGGCTTAGGGATTTCTTACTCCTGCCCCAGCACAGGCCTTTAGCTATACCTCCTGTACTGGACATTGTTGATGATGCCTTTTCGGAATCTAGCATGGCCCCGAACTCTTTACCTCCTGCTTCCAGAAAACCTGATAGATATTACAGGGTTCCTGACTCTCACAAGTTCCTTTTAAAAAATCCTACTGCGGATCCTGAAACCATTTTACAGACACTCAAAGGCATTAAAGCTACTACTGCCAAAAGTCATACCCCCCTGATAGAGACTCCAGGGAGCTGGATAGATGGGGTAAGAAGGTATACACTTCTGCAACTTTGACCATTAGGGCCTTGAATTGCCAGTTTCATATGTTAAACTATCAGCTGCATATTATTGGATTGCTTAAACAGAAAATTATGTTGATTCCTGACTGTGCTGAAAATAAGAATTTACAGGATTTAATGCATTCTGCTGAACAAGTTGGTAAACATACATTGCAATGTGGTTTTGATTCACTAGAGGCATCTTGCAGGGCTGTGGTAACTAGGTCTGTACTTAGAAAGCATGCGTGACTTAAGGAGCAATCCTTGCCAGATCATGTTAAAGCGAAATTACTGGATGTTCCCTTAAATCAGGACGGCCTGTTTGGCAACAAGTCAGAAGAAGTTCTTAAAAAGATGGAGGTAAAAGCTAAATCTATGCAAACTGTTTTACAAGTACAACCTCCAAGATTTAGTAGGCATTGGCCTTCTAAGAATTGGTCCTTTCCTGCCTCTTCCAGACCTACTCAGTGCAAACCCAGATCTAGCAGAGCACCCAGGCTTCAGTCCCAGGGGACACACAGGACTAAGCAGAGGGGGGCCTCCACTTCCAAGTCTGGGAGCAATAAAACTCCCCCCCCTATGGTAAACTGCCTCAATGACTTATTTTTAAAACTTCCAAGCACTTCTCAACTGACTGCCCCTTTGGGGGGAAAGATTGCACTTCATGCAAAGAACTGGGGACTCATTACCCAGGACAAATGGGTTTTAAATATAGTGTCTCAAGAATACAAATTTCACTTCCACACGTTACCAACTCCAAGCGGTTGGCCAGATCTACTTCCAAATCAGTGGGCAGAGGCCCAAGAGCAAGTACTCTCTCTCTCTCTTAAGCATAGGGGGCTATTCAGTTGGTACCAGAAGAAGAAAAAGGACAAGGTTTCTACTCAAGATTTTAAGTACTCTCTCTCTCTCTCTTAAGCATAGGGGGCTATTCAATTGGTACCAGAAGAAGAAAAAGGACAAGGTTTCTACTCAAGATTTTTCCCGGTACCCAGAAAAGACAATTCATGACGTCCTATCCTGGACGTGCCTACTCTAAACACCTTTTTGGTGATTTCAAAATTCAAGATGCTGACTCGTCACCAGTTGCTTCCTATGCTAAGCAAAGATGCCTGGTTGGCAACACTAAATTTAAAGGAAGCATACCTGCACATCCCAGTCAGGGAATCTTGCAGAAGATACCTACACTTCAAAGCACGCTACACACATTATCAGTTCTCTGCACTGCCCTGTGGCTTATCTACTGCGTCTAGGGTATTCACAAAGTGCCTAGCTCCAGTCATTGCATTTTGCAGGCAAAGAAATAGTCAAATATTCCAATACCTGGACGATTGTCTAATTCAGGCAGAAAACCAGGACATACATTTGGTTCATCTGGCTTTTGTACAAAGGGTGCTAACTTGTCTGGGATGCACCATAAATGAAAAGAAATCACACCTGGTACCTTGTCAACAAATTATATTCCTGGGAGCAAGCTTGAATACAACTTCCCAGATGGCTTTCCTCACGCCAGAGAAACCCATTCACTTGACAACCTACTTCAAACAAGTGGCCACAAAAATCATGCTATCTGCAAGGAAAATACTACAAGCCTTGGGGTTCATGGCCTCCTGCATTCTTCTAATCCCATATGCAAGACTGCATATGAGGAAACTACAATGGTATCTAAAAAACCTATGGTGTCAACATTATCAGGATCTAGAAGCAATGATTCCTGTCATTCCTTGTCTATGCCTAGAGTTCCTTTGGCGGGCAGAGGCCTGCCACCAAAACAAGGGACTACCATTCAGTCTAACCCCCGATGCCCAAACCCTAACAGATGCATCAGACTATGCATGGGGGGGGGGCGCGCACCTGGCAGGGAAGTGCATTCAGGGCAAATGGAACCCAATTCAAATGCATCTTCACATCAGTCATAAAGAAATGTTAGCTGTACAGAATGTTCTGACAGCCTTCACGGACCACATTCTTCCAGGACAATTAATGCTAAAGACGGACAACACCACTGTTATGTGGTACATAAACAAGCAGGGGGGTACACATTCTTACCCCCTCTGTAGACTAGACATGGCATTGTGGAACACAGCCTTGAGCTACCAAGTGCATCTACAAGCTCAATTCCTGCCAGGAAAACTAAATACACTGGCAGATGGACTAAGCAGAAACCTCATGGACCCACACGAGTGGAAACTGGAACCAAGGATTTTCAACATGTTGACAAGCAAATGGGGAGCCCAGATATAGACCTGTTTGCCTCCCTCCAGAACTATCAACTGGAAAAATTTTGCACAAGGACTCCCCGCAGACCAGCTTGGAAAGTGGATGCTCTGTCCTTCAGCTGGAAAAACCTATCCGTTCATGCCTTACTTCCTCTGCTTCTGCACTCCAAAGTACTACTAAAGATCAAACAAGACAAACCAAGGATGATTTTGATTGCACCAGCCTGGCCACACCAACACTGGTACCCGCTCCTGCGTAGTGTGTCACTGTTGGCCCCATGGCACCTGCCTCAGACTCTTACCCTGCTGTCTCAGCAGGAGAACCAGATTCCGCACCCTCAGCTTCAAACACTGAACCTAGCAGCCTGCTTACTTACCTAAGCTCTCCTTTAACATCCCTCGGATGACATTTTAGAGGCAAAGGGGCCTAGTTCTAGAAAATCTTGTGCTGAAAAA
This sequence comes from Protopterus annectens, assembly GCF_019279795.1. NCBI lineage: Eukaryota > Metazoa > Chordata > Ceratodontiformes > Protopteridae > Protopterus > Protopterus annectens. Next base: position 654,191,016 of record NC_056746.1, read on the forward strand.
TGGGAAAGATTCTGTGCCCGGAACTAATCTCAAGGGATGAGCACAGCAGTGCCCAGTTTACCTCAGATTTTACAATACTTAACTGAGGTGCTTCACAAGGGCCTGTCTTTTTCCTCAGTAAAAATTCACACCTCAGCCATTTCAGCTCATTATAACACAGAACCTCCCCTCTTCTCTCATCCACTGCTCAAGCAGTTCCTCAGAGGGGCCAAAAATTTAAGACCACCCAGGAGAGCTCCAACTCCAGCATGGGACCTTAACATTGTATTGGAGAAATACACCCTTCCTCCTTTCGAGCCAGCTGCTACTGCAGATTTAAAATTCCTTTCTTGGAAAACAGCTTCCCTTTTAGCCATCACTTCAGCAAGAAGGGTATCTGAATTCTCTACAGCCTTTCAACAGAGGCGTACCTACCAGGGACATCCTAGAAGCTGCTACCTGGAGTTCTGTACATACTTTCACCAAGCATTACCATTTGCCAATTTTCTCTAAATCCAGAGCTGGCTTTGCCACTGCAGTTTTGCAGGGCCTTATAGCTGGCCCTAATGCTATCTAAATTCCTCCTCCCATCCTTAGCTTTGGGAATCTATGCCAATGTAATGACTGCAACAGTGAAACACGAAGAACATAGTACAGTTGTGTACACTTACCATAAATGTAGATGTTTGAGTGTATTCACTGTTGCAGTCCTTGTTACCCTCCCTCCAGCCCCCTAACTTCTTTTGACTATACCTCTACTTTCCTTTACTATGCTTAAAAGCCTTTTTGGTGTATTGCTTTTTTGTTGGAGGTATATCTTTGTACTTTTATATTTAAATGCTTCCCATTAGGGGGGCACCTGACATCGGGGGCAAGAAAAACTGATGTAATGGTGTTGGCTGCATGTTTTATACCCCTGATGACCTGACGTCATGGAAGAAGGGATAGCAACCGACGCAGGACCCAAGACTTTGTTAATCAGGCCGACTGAGGGCTACTGCAAAAAGATAACCCAGATGTAATGACTGCAACAGTGAATACACTCAAACATCTACATTTATGGTAAGTGTACACAACTGTACTTCACCCTCCCTCCAGCCCCTTGACTTCTTTTGGCTATACCTCTTCTCTCCTTTTCAATGCTTAAAAGCTTTTTGGTGTATTTGCTTTTTTGTTTGAGGCATAACCTTGTATATGTATAGATTTAATTGCTTCCCATTAGGGGGGCACCTGACATCTGGGGCAAGAAAAACTGATGTAATGACATCGGCTGCATGTTTTATACCCATGATGACCTGGCGTCACGGAAGAACAGACTGCAACCTACGTAGGACCCAAGACTTTGTTAATCAGGCCGACTGAGGGCTACTGCAAGCAGATAACCCAAATGTAATGACTGCAACAGTGAATACACTTGAACATCTACATTTATGGTAAGTGTACACAACTCTACTTTGCCAGACCATGTCAGATTTAAATTGTTGGATGACCCCCTGCACAAAGACAACTTATTTGCCACTAAGACAGAAGAGGTCTTATAAAAGATGGAAGAAAAAGCAAAATCTATGCAGACAGTTAAGGATTTATTACAGGTCCAGCCACCCAGGATCAGCAGGCATTGTCGCACCAAGCACTGGTCCTTTCCTGCTCCCACTAAGCCATTCCAGCCCAGACCCCAGGGAGCTAGACCCCCCCAGACAGCAGCCACAGGAAATGCAGAGATCTAAGCAGTGGACTATCTCCACTTCCAAACCTGGGAGTTCTAAGCCACCCCTTTATGGGAAGAACTCACAATGACTCACCCCCCTCGCTTCTGCTCACCTTCTCTTACCCCTAGGAGGAAAACTCTCCTTTCACTCAAGCACCTAGTCCAACATTACCAACAGCCGCTGGGTTCTCAGCATATAGTGTCCCAGGGATACAAATTTTCTTTCCACACCCTTCCTACCCCCAAAGGGTTTCCCAGATCTACCTCCAAACCAGTGGGCACAGGCGCAAAAGCAAGTCCTTTCCCTGCTCTCTCGGAGGGCAGTAGAGCACATTCCTGCAGAACATAGAGGCAAAGGTTTCTACTCCAGACTTTTTCTGGTAGCCAGAAAAGAGAGCACCTGGTGCCCCATCCTCGATCTATCCATTCTAAACACCATCCTGGTGATCCCAAAATTCAAAATGCTCACCCTCCTGCAGCTGCTACCCATGCTCTCCAAGGATACTTGGCTAGCCACCCTAGATCTAAAAGAGGCCTACCTCCATATTCCTGTCAGGGAATTATGCAGGGAATATTTCCGTTCCAGAGCAGGATCTCAGCACTTTCAGTACTCTGCGCTTCCCTTTGGCTTATCTACTGCTCCCAAAGTTTTCGCAAAATGTCTGGCTCCAGCCATTGCCTTTTGCAGACAAAGGAATATCCAGATTTACCCATACTTAGACAACTGCCTAATTCATGCCGACAGCCAGAAAAGCTGCTCAAGCACCTGGTCTTTAAAAAGTCCCTACTAACCTCCCCAGGGTACACAGTCAACAAAATGAAATCCAAACAGGTGCCCACCCAAAGGATTATATTCCTTGGAGCAAGCCTGGACACAGCATCCCAGATGGCATTCCTTACACCAGAAAAGCAAAATTTCCTGGCAGCCTACTTCTCTCGACTAGCGACCAGACCCCAGCTATTTGCAAGGAAGATCCTGCAAGCTCTGGGATTCATGGCATCTTGCATAATATTCATTCCGTATGCCAGACTTCATGTGAGGAAACTTCAGTGGTACCTGAAAAGCCTTTGGTGTCAACACTCTCAAGACCCGGAGACTCTTATACCTGTAATTCCTTGCCTCAGAAAAGATTTTCTTTGGTGGGCAGTAGCATGCTCCCACAACAAGGGACTACCTTTCTCACCACCCCCCCACCGCATAGACCCTCACCACAGATGCATCAGACTATGCCTGGGGTGCACACCTGGATGGCAGGTGTATACAGGGCCAATGGAGCCCACAGCAAATCTCTCTGAACATCAACCAAAAAGAGATGATGGCTGCCCAGCATGCCTTGATAGCTTTCAAGCCTCTTCTCTCTCCAGGGGCTCTCCTGATCAAACAGACAACACCACTGTAATGTGGTATATCAACAAGCAGGGAGGGACCCACTCCTACCCTCTTTGCAGGCTGGCCATGACCCTTTGGCACACAGCCTCTGCCATGCAACTCCACCTGTTAGCACAATTCCTACCAGGTCTCTCAACTCTCTGGCAGACCAATTAAGCAGAAATCTTCTGGACCCACATGAGTGGCAGCTCAACAGAAGAACCTTCACCCTAATAACTCAGAAATGGGGCACCCCGAAGGTCGACGTCTGTTTCCCACACCAACCATCAGCTCAGCAAATTGTACACCGGGGAACATCACTGCATGGCTTGGAAAGTGGATGCCCCATCCTTTTCCTGGGTCAGTCTATCGGTCTATGCCTTTCCTTCACTACGTCTCATCCCCAGGGTACTGCTCAAAATAAAGGAGGAAAAACCAAGGACAATTCTTATAGCTCCAGACTGGCCTCGGCAGCACTGGTACCCCTTGCTGCTCAGCCTGTCCCTATTGCCACCATGGCATCTTCTTCAGATTCCAAACCTCCTGACCCAGAGGGAAGGGGAATTCATGCATCCCCTATTGCAGACACTCAGTTTGGCAGCTTGGCTTATTCCCTAACCTCCGATCAATCTGCCAACCTCAGTAAACAGGATGTTCATTGTGTTACCCTGCTGCAGTCATCACACTTGGGTTATCCTGCCTTCAGGCAGTTCTGCAGTCGGCCCGAATTCCAAAGTCTTCATCCGGCGTCAGTTGCTGTCGCTTCTTCCCTGACGTCAGAGCGCCAGGGGTATATAAGAGGCATTCCGACACCATTTTCTTCAGTCTTTCTTGCCGTGCGGTGCCCGAAGCAAAAGCAGTTCGCAAGTGCCGGTCGGCCGACACCTAAGATTTTCGATTCGAATTTCAGTCCGAAGTCTTCAATAAAGCTAAGTACCCCGTTGGGGAACCTTTTCTTGCCTCAGTCCGATGTCAGAAAAAGTTAACAATTGCATTTCTTGTGGGAAGCAAATACCTCATAAGGACTTCCATTCTTATTGTATTCCTTGCCTAGGCCCAGACCACGATATCACAGGTTGTCGGTTTTGTGCTAGGTTTAATAAACGAACTATCAAATGCCGTTTTGACTTTGCACGCCATTACTTTGGTAGGAAATTTAATTATATCATGCCGTTGGAGCAGCCGACGACCGGCATGCATAAAAAATGCAAGGATAAAGACAGGCAGCCTAGGAACAAGCCAGACTCCAAGGCCTCTGCTGGGCCTGTCGCCGGTTTTCAGTGAGTCGCCTACGCAGCCCCTGGCGACTGCAGAATTGGAACCCCAGACAGCTGCGGATTCTCAAGCGGAGTCTACTAGGCCAACGCAGCCATCTTCATTAGGCCCTTCCGACACCGGAGCCGAAGGAGAACCCCGGTGCAGTGGAAACACCTTCAGTTGCAGAAGGTGTCTTCAGACCGACTACACTCGCCATTAAATCTTATGCTAAGCTTAAAACTCCTTTAAAGCCAAAAAAGACTGTACATCAGTCTACAATTCAAGGCCCCATGCCTAAGAAACAGATGCGTAAGACAGCTGAAGATTTGATTACCCTAATCAGGGGTTCCCATCCCCCTCCAGATAAAAGACCAAGACAAGAGGAGGATTATGCTTCCTCTGACCAGGTTTCAATTTCCTCAGATTCTTCTGAGGAACAGGATTACACTTTTCCCCCTTATGAAGACTCTGATGCTGAAAACTCTATTCCCTCAGCATCTCCCCCAGAGGACTACTCCTTTGGAGAAACTTTACATACCATGAGGGAACATTTCCACTGGGAAGGCCAGGACTACTCTGATTCTAAGAAAAGACTCCGAGAGTTCCTTTTACTACCCCAGCACAGACCACTTGCTATCCCTCCAGTTTTAGATATTGTGGATGATGTTTACTTGGAGTCTAGCCTAAATCCAGACTCTCTACCTCCGGCTCCAGCCAAACCAGACAGATACTACAGAGAGTACCTGACTCACACAAATCCCTTTATAAAAGCCCTGTGGCTGACCCAGAAACAATTTCCCAGGGTCCCAAGGGGGCTAAAGCTTCTATGGCTAAAAATCCTGTGCCCTCTGAAAGGGATTCCAGAGCCCTAGACAGATGGGGAAAGAAAATTTACACCTCAGCAACTCTGGCTATGAGAGCATTAAATTGTCAGTTTCACATGCTGAAATATCAGCAATTCCTAATGTCTCAATTAAAACAAAAAATGAGCACACATACTGAACAGTCTGAATTCAAGGAAATGCAGGATTTGTTGCATGCAGCTGAACAGGTGGGCAAGCATACTTTACAATGTGGATTTGATTCATTGGAAGCTTCCTGTAGAGCAGCTGTTACTGGGTCTGTCATACGTAGACATGCTTGGTTAAAAGAACAAACTCTACCTGATCATGTTAAAGCAAAATTATTGGATGCACCTTTACAGCAGGATGTATTATTTGGTGTCAAAGCAGAAGAGGTTTTAAAGAAAATGGAGGATAAGGCAAAGTCTATGCAGACGGTCAAGGATTTTTTACAGGTACAACCCCCTCGTTTCAGCAGAAATTGGCCAACAAAAAACTGGTCCTTTCCAGCTTCTGACAGATCACAGAGGGGCAAATACAGATGACCAAGGGGCAGAGGTCAGTCACAAGGCCCTTACAACCCTCGCCAATGGGGTACTGCTACCCAGAAAGGAGGAGAAGACAGGCCCCAAGCTAGCAGAAGACAAACACAATGACTCAATCCTCAAACTACCAAGCAAATCTCTCCTGGCAGCTCCCTTGGGAGAAAAATTAGCATTTTTTGCAGACAACTGGCACACCATCACAAAAGACAAATGGGTCCTAAACATTGTCTCACAAGGATACAGATTCCACTTTCATACTTTGCCAAGGATAAAAGGAATGCCAAACCTGCCACCAAATCAATGGGCAGAGGCACAAAAACAAATTACAACCCTCATGGACATGAGAGCCATTCAACAGGTACCTACACAGGAGCAAGGACAAGGACTTTACTCGAGACTCTTTCTAGTCCCAAGAAAAGACAAAGCATGGAGACCCATTCTGGATCTTTCAATTCTGAACACCTATATGCAAGTACCAAAATTCAAGATGCTAACACTACAGCAGCTTCTTCCCATGCTGGGCAAGAATGCTTGGCTAGTAACGTTGGACCTCAAGGAGGCATACCTGCATGTCCCTATCAGACAAAATTGCAGAAGATACCTCCGCTTCATTGCAGGTTCAATGCATTATCAATTCTCTACACTGCCCTTTGGCTTATCTACTGCACCCAGGGTCTTCACAATATGCCTGGCACCAGTAATTGCATACTGCAGACAAAGAGGAATTCAAATATACCCATACCTGGACGACTGTCTTCTTCAAGCAGAAAGAAAGGACATTCTTTTAAAGCATCTGGCATTTGTCAAACCCCTTCTAAGATGCCTAGGGTACACAGTAAACGAAAATAAATCAAAACTAGTGCCCTCACAAAACATAATATTCCTGGGTGCCAGCTTGAATACAACGGCCCAGATGGCTTATCTCACGCCAGACATGCAACAACAGCTGACTCAATATTTCAAAATAATGGCAACAAAGACCCAACTCCCTGCAAGAAAAATTTTGCAGGCCTTGGGATTCATGGCATCTTGCATACTACTAATACCATTTGCAAAACTGCATATGAGGAAATTACAGTGGTACCTGAAAAGCGTATGGACTCAGCACAGCCACAGCTTGGAAACAATTATACCACTCATTCCCTGCCCTCAACAGGAGTTTCTATGGCGGGCACAGGCATGTCACCTCAACAAGGGTCAGCCTTTCACCTTACCCACAGCCAGGCAAACTATGACAACAGATGCATCGGACTATGCCTGGGGAGCACACATGGCAGGACAGTGCATTCAGAGCAAATGGGCTACAGATCAAAGGCATCTGCATATCAATCAAAAAGAAATGCTAACAGTACAGAATGCCCTAACAGCTTTCAAGGACCTCTTACACCCAGAACAACTAATAATAAAGACGGACAATACTACAGTAATGTGGTACATAAACAAGCAAGTGGGCACACATTCCTACCCTCTATGCAGGCAAGCAATGACCTTGTGGAACACGGCACTGTCTTACCAGGTTCAATTACAAGCAGAATTTCTGCCAGGAAAGAAAAACACATTGGCAGACAACCTAAGCAGAAACATCATGGATCCACACGAGTGGAAACTAGATCCACAAGTATATGCAATGATAGCTCAAAAATGGGGATGCCCATAGATCTGTTTGCCAGCCCCCAAAACTACCAACTTCAAAATTTTGCACAAGGACATTCCATCCACAAGCTTGGAAAGTGGATGCCCTCTCATTCAGTTGGAAAACATTAACAGTGTATGCCTTTCCTGCACTGCCTCTTCTAGCAAAGGTACTGCTGAAAGTCAGATTAGAGAGGCCACAAATGATACTCATTGCACCAGACTGGCCACACCAGCATTGGTATCAATTCTAAGGAACATGGCCCACGGCCCACCATGGATTTAACCACAAATTCCTCACCTGCTCACCCAGCGAGACAATCAGATTCTACACAGCCAGCTCAAGACTTTAAAACCTGGCTGCATGGCAAATTACCTAAACAATCAGCCAACACCTCTATCCAAAGCTGTTATGGATGTCATTCTAGAAGCCAGGAGGCCCAGCACCAGGAAAACCTATTCAGACAAATGGAAAAGATTTTGTGCCTGGAACCAGGCTAAAGGCCACAATCCCCTTGATTCAAACATTCCTCAGATTCTACAATATTTAACTGAGATGTTGCACAAAGAACTTTCATTTTCATCTATTAAGAGCCACGCCTCAGCAATTTCAGCTCATTACAACACGGATCCTCCTTTATTCTCACATCCACTCCTAAGACAGTACCTCAGAGGGGCTAAAAACATAAGACCGCCCAGGAGAGCACCAACACCTACTTGGGATCTCAACTTTGTTCTGGAAAAGCTTACACTGCCGCCCTTTGAACCAGCTTTTTCAGCTGATTTAAAATTTCTTTCATGGAAAACTGCCCTGCTACTAGCAATAACCTCAGCTAGAAGAGTCTCAGAGCTACAGGCGCTAATGGCAGTGGAGACTTTCCTCATTTTTCATCAAGACAGAGTATCTCTATGAACTAACCCTTCCTGTATGCCTAAGGTGGTATCCAGTGTGGCCCTAAACCAAACCATTCATTTGCCCACCTTTTTCCCAAATCCCCAGAATAAAGGAGAAAGACTCCTGCACTCTTTGGACATTCACAGGCAATTACGTTACTACTTGGATAAAACTAAGGCTTTCAGAAAATCTGACCAGCTCTTTGTAGCCTATGCTGCAGGATCACAAGGAAAAGCTATCTCAAAACAATCCATTTCTAAATGGATAGGGCATAGCATATGTTTCTGCTACACGCATCATGGGAAACCAGTACCTTCTAACATTAGGTCCCACTCCACCAGGGCTACAGCTACATCAGCAGCCTTTCTCAGGGGAGTGCCAACCAAGGATATTCTGGAAGCTACAACCTGGAGTTCAGTGCACACCTTCACCAAACACTATCACTTACCTCTATATTCTAAGACTAGAGCTGGTTTTGCCATTGCTGGTTTGCAGGGCCTACTAGCTTCTTCTAACCCTGTTTAACTCCACCACCCATCATTAGCTTTGGGATTCAACCCAAGTGTGATGACTGCAGAAGGGTAACACGATGAACATAGTACAGTTTTGTACCTACCATAAATGTAGATGTTCGAGTGTTCACCCTGCTGCAGTCCAGGTTACCCTCCCTCCATCCCCTCTGAACTAGCTGAACTTATCTATACCACTCTATCCTATACAACCTCTGTGGTGTATTTGCTTGTGCCTGAAGGTATTGTTTTATTTTTATATAGCTATATATATTGCCTACCTATTGGGGGCACCTGACATCTGGGGCAAGAAAAACTGAAGAAAATGGCGTCGGATGCCTCTTATATACCCCTGGCACTCTGACGTCAGGGAAGAAGCGACAGCAACCGACGCCGGACCAAGACTTTGGAATTCGGGCCGACTGCGGGACTGCCTGACGGCAGGATAACCCAAGTGTGATGACTGCAGCAGGGTGAACACTCGAACATCTACATTTATGGTAGGTACAAAACTGTACTTTCTAGATGTTACACATGAGGCCAGACGCCCTAGCACTAGAAAGTCTTATGCTGACAAATAGAAAAGGTTCTGCACCTAGATTCTGGCTAAGGGAGACAGTACAGCACAGCTCTCCCTCCCTCTCATCCTGGATTACTTGGCTGACCTACTACACAGTGGCCTCTCTTAAAATTCATGCCTCTGCTATCTCTGCTCATTTTCCCACTGAGCAGCTTCTTTTCTCACACCCCTTGATCAAACAGTTCCTAAGATGGGCTAGCAACTTGAGGCCACCCAGAAGAGCACCAACCAATCTTCCATGGTGACAGGGTATCCCTCAGGACTATAACCCATTCTTCATGCCCAAGGTGGTGTCCAGTGTGGCTCTCAACCAATCCATTCATTTGCCTACCTTTTTTCCTAATTCCCAGAGCAAGGGGGAAATGATCCAGCACTCTCTAGATGTGCACAGACAGCTCAGATTCTATCTAGACAGGACTAAATCCTTCAGAAAGTCTGATCAATTGCTGGTTAGCTTTGCTACAGGGGCAGAATGAAAAGCCATCTCCAAACAAACCATTTCCAAATGGATAGCACACTGCATCCATTTCTGAAAGAAACAACACGGAAAGCCTCCCCCCAAGGGGTTCAGGACTCACTCCACCAGAGCAGCCTCCACCTCTGCAGCTTTCCTCAGAGGAGTCCCCACCAGGGATATCCTGGAAGCTGCCACCTGGACATCGGTTCACACTTTTACCAGACATTACCAGCTGCTTCTCTTCTACAAGTCCAGGGCAGGGTTTGCCTCTGCAGTCTTGCAGGGCATCTTAGCCAGCCCCTAGTTTCCTTGACTGCCTCCTCCCATTTCCTCAGCTTTGGGAATCAACCCAAATGTGATGACTGCAACAGTGAAACACGAAGAACATAGTACAGTTGCGTACACTTACCATAAATGTAGATGTTCGAGTGTAGTCACTGTTGCAGTCCTCCTGAATGTTCATCGTGCATACAGCTGCAGTCATAACAGATGGGTTCTCCTGCCGTCAGGCGGGTCCTCGGTCGGCCGAATTCCAAAGTCTAGGTCCGGCGTCAGTTGTCGTCGCCTCTTCCCTGACGTCAGTGCGACAGGGGTATAAAAGAACCAGCCGACGCCATTTTCTTCAGTCTTTCTTGCCGCGCGGTGCCCGAAGCAGAAGCAGTTCGCAAGTGCCGGTCGGCCAGCTCCTGAAATTACGAAAAATTCTGAAACCAAAGTCTTCTTAAAGCTAAGTACCCCGTTGGGGAAACTTTTCTTGCCTCAGACCGATGTCAGACAAAGTTAACAATTGTATTTCATGTGGGAAGCAAATACCGCATAAGGATTTCCATTCCCTCTGTATACCTTGTTTAGGCCCAGACCACAACGTCTCGGGCTGTCACTGTTGTGCTACATTCAATAAACGCACTATTAAGCATCGGGCGGAGTTCGCCCAACATTATTTTGGGAAAGCTTTTAACTAACTATGTCGTCGGAGACTCCGACTCCAGTTTTGTCTAAAAAACGCAAAGATAAGGACCGACACACGAGGTCCGCGGCCTCTACCGACACCACGCCAAAGCTGCCTACACGTGGTCCCGTTCTCAGCGAGGCGCCTACGCAGCCCCTGACTACCGACGACACTTCATTGGCGGTGTCCCCTGTACCTGAGGTCGCAGGTTCCTCGGCCCACACCCCGACTACAGATACTGAAGCCACTCCTGGCGTTGAGCCTCACAATGTGGACAGGTCTACCTCCACTCAAGGTGTCTTCAGACCTTCCTCTTCTTTTTCCATCAAGGCTTTTACTAAGTCTAAAACAGCCATGCAGTCTAAGAGACAAGCTACACAGGGCCCATCTCCAGGCTCCATGCCTAAAAAACAGATGCTTAAAATGGCTGAGAATTTAATTACTCTTATCAGGGGTTCTCAACCCCCACCGGACAAAAGGCCCAGAGTGGAGGAAGAATCCCCCTCCTCTGATCAGGGCTCCATTATTTCAGAGCACTCTGATGATCAGGAACATTCTTACTCCCCTTTTGAAGACTCTGATGCAGAGGAGTCCATTCCTTCTGTATCCCCCCAGAGGATTACTCATTCGGGGAAACTTTGCATACCTTAAGGGAACACTTCCACTGGGAAGGCCAAGATTATTCAGATTCCAAGAAAAGGCTTAGGGAATTTCTCTTGCTACCTCAGCACAGACCTCTGGCTGTACCTCCTGTCTTGGACATCCTAGATGATGTTTACTCGGAGGCCTGCCTTAACCCGGATTCTCTGCCTCCAGCCCCAGGCAAGCCTGACAGGTACTACAGGGTCCCTGACTCACACCAATTTCTATACAAAAGCCATGCTGCTGACCCAGAATCCATTTCACAGGGCCCCAAGGGAATTAAGGCCTCCACTGCTAAAAATCCATTACCTTCCGAGAGAAATTCCAGATCCTTAGAAAGGTGGGGAAAAAAGGTATATACCTCGGCTACCTTAACCATGAGGGCCTTAAACTGTCAGTTCCATATGCTAAAATACCAACAGTTTTTGTTATCACAATTAAAAAGTAAAATGTCACAACCTGAACAACCAGACTTGAAGGAGTTGCAGGATTTGATGCATAGTGCAGAACAAGTGGGTAAGCACACCTTACAATGTGGTTTTGATGCTCTAGAGGCCTCATGTAGAGCTGCTGTTACAGGATCAGTCATACGTAGACATGCCTGGCTCAGGGAACAAACCTTGCCTGATCATGTCAAAGCTAAATTACTAGATGCCCCTCTACAAAAGGATGTATTATTTGGTGCTAATGCTGAGGAGGTATTAAGGAAAATGGAGGAAAAAGCGAAATCAATGCAAACTGTGAAGGATTTTCTACAGGTGCAACCACCACGTTTCAGTAGAAATTGGCCTTCCAAAAATTGGTCCTTTCCAGCCAGAGACAGACCCCAAAGAGGTAGATACAGGCGCCCGAGAGGCAGAGGGCAATCTCAAGGATCGTTTAGAGGCAGACAATGGCAAGCTCCTACACAAAGAGGTGGTGAAGATAGTTCGCAGCCATTCAGAAAGCAAGCCCAATGACTTTCCCCTTTGCATGCCAAGCAAGGCTCAAATGGCAGCCCCCTTAGGAGGAAAACTGGCATTATTTTCAAAGAATTGGCATATTGTCACAAAAGACAAATGGATCCTGGACATTATAAACAGAGGCTACAGATTCCATTTTCACACCCTTCCAAAAATGAGAGGCATGCCAAACCTGCTACACAATCAAAGGGCAGAGGCACAAAGACAAATTTCAGATCTCATGGACATGAAAGCTATTCAAGAGGTGCCTACTCACGAACAAGGTCAAGGTTTTTATTCCAGACTATTCCTGGTACCAAGGAAGGGAAAAGATTGGAGACCCATTTTGGACCTATCCATCCTAAACAAATTTTTACTCGTGCCAAAATTCAAGATGCTCACATTACAGCAGCTTCTTCCCATGCTGGGCAAGGAGTCTTGGCTGGTAACATTGGACCTCAAGGAGGCATACCTGCACCTCCCAATCAGACAAAATTGCAGAAGATACCTCAGATTTCTTGCAGGTTCAACCACTATCAATTGTCTGCATTGCCCTTTGGCTTATCTACTGCGCCCAGAGTATTTACGAAATGCCTGGCATCAGTAATTGCCTACTGCAGACTTCAAGGGATACAAATATACCCCTATTTGGACGACTGCCTGATCCAAGTGGACAGCAAGCACATACTTCTGAAACATCTGGCTTATGTAATAAGGTTATTGAATTCTCTGGGATACACAGTCAACAAAAAGAAATCAAGGCTAACACCATCTCAGAAAATAATTTTCCTGGGTGCCAACTTGGACACAAACACCCAGATGGCCTATCTCACGCCAGAGAAGCAGGGACAACTAACTCAATATTTCAGAACACTAGCAAATTTCACCAGGCTGACTGCAAGGAAAATCCTGCAGGCTCTGGGATTCATGGCATCTTGCATCCTACTAATCCCATGTGCAAAGCTGCATATGAGGAAACTTCAATGGTACCTGAAAAACCTATGGTCTCAACACAGCCACAGTTTGGAAACAATAATACCACTAATTCCATGTCTTCAAAAGGAATTTCTGTGGTGGACTCAAGCATGCCAAACAAACACAGGTCTCCCATTCTGCAAGCCTCAAGCAAATCAAGTCATCACAACAGACGCCTCGGACTACGCCTGGGGGGCGCACATGACAGATCGGTGCATTCAGGGCAAATGGTCCCAAAAAGAAAAGCACCTTCACATCAATCAAGAGGAATTGCTAGCAGTAATAAATGCTATTATAGCTTTCAAGGACCTTCTGCATCCAGGTCAACCATTGATAAGAATGGACAACACCACAGTAATGTGGTACATAAACAAACAGGGAGGAACACACTCATACCCCCTATGCAGGCTGACCATGTCACTGTGGAACATGGCTCTGGAATTACAAATCGAACTTCAAGCACAGTTCTTGCCAGGCAAGGAAAACACGCTGGCAGACAACCTAAGCAGAAATATGACAGATCCACACGAATGGAAGTTGTATCCTCAAGTTTTTACAGAAATAATCCAAGCATGGGGAAGGCCAGACATAGATCTCTTTGCCTCCCACAAAAATCGCCAATTGACAAAATTCTGCTCAAGGACTTTTCATCCAAAGGCCTGGAGGGTAGACGCTCTCTCTTTCAGTTGGACATCAATGACAGTTTATGCCTTTCCACCTCTTCCTCTGCTGCCCAAAGTACTATTAAAAACCAGAGCAGACAGACCAAAGATGATTCTCATTGTTCCAGACTGGCCCAGACAGCACTGGTACCCACTCCTGAGGAGCCTGACGCATTCCCCTCCATGGACCCTACCTCAAATGTCTCTTCTTCTGACTCAGCACAGCTACAAAACTCTTCACAGTTAGCTGAAAACACTCAATCTGGCCGCATGGAAGATTCCTTAACATCACGACAGACCCTACTCTCCAAGGAGGTGCAGGATGTCATTTTGGAGGCCAGAAGACCGTCTACTAGAAAAGCTTACTCCGCAAAATGGAAACGGTTTTGTGCCTGGAATGAGAGAAAGGGCCAGGACCCTGGAAAACTGAATTTACCTCAAATATTACAGTATCTAGCTGAGCTGCTAAACAGTGGACTTTCATTCTCCTCCATCAAGATTCATGCCTCAGCCATTTCTTCAGAATGCAATACTGATCCACCTTTATTCTCTCACCCCCTCTTAAGACAGTTCCTCAGAGGGGCTAAGAATATTAAACCTCCAAGGAAACAACCAATACCTGCTTGGGACCTCAATTTCATTCTAGAAAAGCTGACCTTGCCTCCTTTTGAGCCAGCTGCCTCAACAGATTTGCAAAATTTGTCCTGGAAAACAGCTTTCCTTCTGGCTATCACCTCAGCTCGTAGGGTATCGGAACTACAAGCCCTCATGGCGGTGCAGCCTTTTATCATCTTCCATCAGGACAGAGTTTCCTTACGAACCAACCCATCCTTTATGCCAAAGGTGGTATCCAGGGTAGCTTTGAATCAGGCTATACACTTGCCTACCTTTTACCCTAATCCTCAAAACAAAGGGGAGAGACTACTACATTCCTTGGACATCCATAGACAACTGCGATATTACTTGGACAGAACAAAGCCTTTCAGAAAATCAGAACAGCTCTTTGTGTCCTATGCTATAGGAGCCCAAGGGAAGCCTATTTCCAAACAGACAATTTCTAAATGGATAGCCCACTGCATATGTTTTTGTTACTCTTTTCATGGTAAAGCTGTACCTGCAGGCATCAGATCTCACTCCACAAGGGCCACTGCTACCTCTGCAGCCTTCCTCAGAGGAGTTCCTACCAAAGATATTTTGGAAGCAGCCACTTGGAGTTCTGTGCATACCTTCTCCAAGCACTATCACCTACCATTATACTCCAAAACTAGAGCAGGCTTTGCCACTGCAGTCTTGCAGGGCATCCTGGCTCCGCCTAGTTCCACCTAGTGCCTACCACCCCTTCTTAGCTTTGGGATTCTACCCATCTGTTATGACTGCAGCTGTATGCACGATGAACATAGTACAGTTTTGTACCTACCATAAATGTAGATGTTCGAGTGCTAATACAGCTGCAGTCCAGGTTTCCCTCCCTCCTTCCCCTCTTGGAACAGGCCTTTTGGCTAACACCTCCTCATACAACCTGATTGGGGTATTCTTTTATGGTGTATTTGCTTGCATCTAATGTATTTTTATTATATGGCATTGCTTTATTACACAAATTTATGTATTGCCTTCCTTCTGGGGGCACCTGACATCTGGGGCAAGAAAAACTGAAGAAAATGGCGTCGGCTGGTTCTTTTATACCCCTGTCGCACTGACGTCAGGGAAGAGGCGACGACAACTGACGCCGGACCTAGACTTTGGATTTCGGCCGACCGAGGACCCGCCTGACAGCAGGAGAACCCATCTGTTATGACTGCAGCTGTATTAGCACTCGAACATCTACATTTATGGTAGGTACAAAACTGTACTTTTCCCTCCCTCCATCCCCTTTTTCCTTCTCTTTCCTTACAAGGGACATATTGGTATTTACTTTCTACTGGTGGGGTTCTTCCACCAGAACCTGGCTGCTACCTGGAGGCTCCTGACAGGTTAGGGCAAGAAAAACTGATGTAATGGTGTCGGCTGCCTTACTTTATACTACTGACGACCTGATGTCAGTCCTGAAGCGACAGCAACCGATGCAGAAATACTAAGCCTCTGGTATTCGGGCCGGCCGAGGGCTACTCTGGCAGGTATAACCCAATTGTGATGACTGCAACAGTGAGTACACTCGAACATCTACATTTATGGTAAGTGTACACAGCTGTACTTTCCCACTGGGGGAATCACTTGTGAGGATGGTACTCCTGTACGTCACCTTTAAGTGTAGTGGGTCCATTAGTGATGCAGTTCGTTTAAATTAGAGAACTGTAATAGAGCCTGTTTAAGTTAGAGGGCTTTAAACCTTGTAATTCTTGCTTATCCCCTTTCTGGATTGTTGTTAAGTGTAGTTGGTGTTGTAGTGGTACATTTAATTTAAGTTAGAGAACTGTAGCAGAGCCCGGTTAAGTTAGAGGGCTGTGTCCTTGTTTCCCTGTGTGTTCTGTGTCCTTAATAGCGTGACCCGTTTTAGTTAGCGGGTCGAGCCCATATGTATTGGGCAGTGTTACTATTGTTGTTTGCTGTTCTTTCTCCTTTTCAAAATGTCCAGTAAGGATTCTAAACCAATGGGTTTTAAAAAGTGTGACAGATGTTGCAAAAAGATGCCCCTCGGTGCTAAACAAGACCCTTTGTGTTTATTGCCTTGGGGCTGTCCATCTCCAGGAGTCGTGCTCTGTTTGCCACTCTTTTAATCATAGAGCCTTTCTGGAGAGGAAAAATAAGTTGATTTTAAAAGGACTACTAAAAACTCCCTTCTCAGAGGCACTGGAAGAAGGTCCAGATTCATCCAGCTCTGATAAGTCACCTTCTGCAAAGTCTGATAAATCAGACAAGTCTTCAAAATCTGGAAAAAGACCTTCCTCTTCTTCATCCATGGATCCGGCATAAAAAAATTCCTTCACTGTCCTCCTCGAATCTGAATTCTGTTGGATCAGACAGGGCTCTATTGGCTCCAATACCTTCTTGTTCAGTGCCAGTAGAGTTTGAGCTTAGGAGCTGGTCTCCAGCCTTGGAGCCGATGCCCCTTATTTTGAGATCGCCCATATTACAAAAGTTTAAATCTCCCACGCCCTCAACCCGATCTTCTAGGAGTCTTTCTGATGATGATATGAATCGGTGGTACAGAGGCTGTTACAGACACCGGCGCTGGCCAAACTTCTGTTGGATCCGACCACCAAGGCTTCGGATTTTATGACATCCACCTCCTCTGCTTCAAGTCCTCCTGTGATCCAGCCGTTGGCTTATGAATTGGAAGGTCTGGAGTTGGTACTAGTGGAAGTGTCGGATCTGTGACCCGTCACGATTTCCACAGATCTGACCACAGCTCGGACATCCTCGACTCCATTGGAGCTGGAGGGTTCTAGGAGCCGACACTCTCTGGTCGGGTCTGGGGAGGCAAGTTGGATCGGACAGCTGTGTGATCCAGCTTTGCCTTTCTGGACCTTGGCTGGGGTGTGTTCGGCTCCTACTTCAGCCTCGGGTCCATTGCCTTTAGTTCCAGGGGGTCCTTTGGCTTCTTCGGATCCAGGGACATCCTTGGATCATGGACAGGGGCTTTTGAGGTCATGAGGAGGGTGCTGTCTCCATAGACAGGTCCACAGTCCTCTTCAGATATTCTTCCCTCTAGAGCATCGGTGTCTGCCTCTTTACCCCTGCATGCACAGGGATGCAGAGACCCTAGGCCTCAGGATGCCCCACTGGGTACCCCCCACTCTTCCAAAACCTCCCCAGAATACCCTTCTGAGGAGGTCCCTCGAACGAGACAGTGCAAGAGGAAGCACTTATACTCCCCAGAGGAGTCCATCACTTCCAATACAGCCCTCGATGAGCAGAAGGGTCCCAATAGTCACCTCCGGATCTTGTCTCCTTTGGAGACATCCTGGAAATTTTAAAGCAGAGAGGTGGCTGGAAGTTCTCTAACACTTCAGAGGAGGAGTCCATATACCTGAAGGCCTGTGAACCTCACCTTTCCACCTCTTGGGTGACTCCACCTTTCGATGAGCTCTTTGAGCTGGTTTCTCAAAAGGCATGGGAGTTCCCAGATTCCATGGAGCCTATTCCTAGGAGGCCAACTAAATTTATTACATCCCCCCCTGACAAAACTTTTTTGGCAAAATGAGTCCCAGTCGATGCCATGGTCGTGGCGGTGGCAACTAAGAAGGAACTCTCAGAGACATCTGCTTCTGTCCATCCCCCGAACAAGGAATCCAGGACTATGGACAGGTATGGAAAGCGCATTTTGTCTTCAACGGCCTTTTCTCTCAGATCACTGAACTATATTACCCATTTTATGAGACTGCACTGGATCTCCTGAAGGAGCTAGGAGATACCCTCCAAGGTTCAGTAGCTGAAGAGGTTGCCGACAAAGTATAATCTCAGCTCGCCACCTTTAACTCAGTTGTTAATGCCTCCATGAGACTCATTTCCTATGCAGCTGATGGAGCGAGTAGAGCAGCAGGTTCTGGAATTTCCCTATGGAGACATTCTTGGATGTGCTTATGTGACTTTACGGAACCCTTTAAGTCTTCCTTTGTAAACACCCCATTTGATGGCTCATCATTGTTCGGGCCTAAGGTGAAGGGCACACTGACTAGGAGTGAACAGGAAGGAAAGATTCTGTCTGCCATAAGAGTCCATTTTTCCACGCCTACTAGACCTTATCCCAAAGGTCAGAGAGCTGGTGGTAAGCTGTGGTTCATAAATCACAGAGATCTTTTCAGGACACACATGGTGAAACTTCCCCTAGAAGCAGAGGGGGAAATAATGGAACATGCTGACCTCATGGCAGAGGGGGTCTGCAAAATCAGGGCAACAGAGAATCCTTCTTTGGTAGGCCCTTTCAGTGCTCCTGAAAGGAGGCCCGATTGTCCAGCTCTGGAAGCAGTTGGGGATCACTTATCTTTGTACCCAGAAGCCTGGTGACAACTAACAAAAGACAAATGGGTACAAAGCGTCATATCCAGAGGTTACATCATCCCATTTTCCCTTCCTGCCCCAAAGATGAAAAAAGTTCCGGACGTTCCACTCACTCAAAAGGAACAGGCAACTGTAGAAATTCAAAGGTTGTTAGACAAAAGAGTAATCAAAGATGTCCCCGCAGACCAATTAGGATTTGGAACTTACTCAAGATTTTTTTAGTTCCAAAGAAAACAGGGGAATGGGGACCCATTCTGGATCTCAGGATTCTAAACAAATCAATAAAGAAGAGCAAGTTCTGGATGGTAACATTGCAGTCAGTACTCCCATTCCTGGGAAAAGATGATTGGATGTGCTCTATAGATCTCCAGGATGCGTACTACCACATAAAAATGGACAGGCAGTCCAGGAGACATTTGTGCGTTTGGCTGGAAGCCAGTCACTACCAGTTTCGAGCTCTGCCCTTTGGCCTCATTACAGCCCCCAGAGTGTTCACCAAATGTATGGCAGTAGTAGCGGCTCAGATGAGATGTCTAGGATTCAGGGTGTTTCCATACTTGACGACTGGCTCTTGACCTCCACAACCAGGCATCTGCTGATCAAGGCCAGAAATGCAACCTTGCAACTCTGCTCCCATCTAGGGATTACCATAAACTACAAAAAAATCTGCCTTCGTGCCTTCTCAGCATGTGGTATTCATAGGGGGAGAATTAGACTCAACACAGACGACGGAGAGACTTCCACCAGTAAGGGTCCAATCTCTAAGGTACCAGGTGAGATATCTTATGATAAGAAATAGAGCCCCAGCGGCGATAGTTCTAAAAGCTCTAGGGATTGTGGCAGCAGTAATAGTTTTAGTTCCCCTAGCATGTTTACATATGAGGATTCTTTGGTGGTTGCTATCTACTCAGTGGTCGATGCAGGAACTATCAGTATCTCACAAAATAATCATAACAGAATCTTGCAAAAAGGACCTTCGATGATGGCTACACTCCACTCAAGTGACTCTAGGTCAACCGTTTGTTCAATCCCAGCCAGTAGCCGCTATGACCACGGACACCTCCCAGATAGGGTGGGGGGCATTATCTGGGAAGGACAGTCCAAGGCACCTGGCAGAATCACACACGAGGCCTACTTGCACTTCAGTGTTCTAGAGTTGAGAGTGGTGCTTTTAGCGTTGCAAGCATTCGAGGACTCTCTCCCCCTGAGAACCATTGCAATCCAGATGGACAACATGTCAGTTGTATGGTATATAAACAAACAAGGAGGAACCGGATCTTAGCCCCTATGTTGAGAAGCCTTAAGAGTATGGCAATGGGCAACCCCCTCCCAATGGTTTCTGGTCACAATGCACATCCCAGGAAAATTCAGTGTAACAGCGGATAGACTCAGCAGAGTGATTCTTATGCCTCACGAGTGGTCCCTGAAACAGGAGGTTGCTGAGAAAATTTTCTGAAAATGGGGCCATGCTTGCTGCGACCTGTTTGCGACATCCGAGAGTGTAATCCATTTTATTAAAAAGCTCAAAAAAGCATACATATAATTACAAAATTCAAGAAACACAATCCAAGCAAAATGAGTAATTACAGTGCGACATCCAAGAATGCCAAGTGCAGCAGCTACTTTGCCCTCATTCCCCCCCCCCCGGGGGAGGCACCAAAGGATGCACTTGTACACGATTGGCCCCCTGGTCCTCCTTTACGCGCCTCCCCCCTTTCCACTAATTTCCAAAATCCTTCAGAAAGCCAGTTGTTTGGGAAGGGACTTGCTACTCATTGCTCCATACTGGCCTCATCAAATCTGGTTCCACTGGCCTCATCAAATCTGGTTCCTGACATACTGACACATGCGTCAGGAACGCTCCACCCATTCCTTCAGACCCTCAAACTGACAGCATGGCTGCTCTGATTCCAACAATAGCCAGGTTCCTAACCCTCTCCTCTCAGGTTAAACACATTCTCATTTCTTCTCATAAGTCTTCAACAAGGAAGATTTACAAAAGCAAATGGAAAATATTCTGTTTATGGGCTGCTCATAACCATATTGATCCCTTTTCTGCTCCTATTAGTTTCATCCTAGACTTCCTAGCAAAACTTTTCAATGAAGGTGCAGCTACTATTAGGGTTCAGCTAGCAGGAATCTCAAACTTCCATTTGGGATACTTTGGCTTGAATATATTGTCTTATAAGCTATGCAAGGCGTTTCTCAAAAGTACTACTTTGTTAAGACCACCTATCAGGGACCTTCCAGCGTCTTGGGATTTGAATTTCATTCTGTCATGTATAAATTTTCCTCCCTTCGAACCAGCATCATCTTGAAAATTAAAGTTTTAGACTGGAAAACCATTTTCGTAGTAGCTGTCACCTCTGCTAGAACAGTGTCAAGAGTTGCAAGCATTGTCCATAAAACCCCCATATTTGCTTTTCCATAGAGACATAGAGACAGGGTGTCTTTGCAAACAAACCCCTCTTTTTTTTACCTAAAGTGGTTTCAGAAACAAATTTGAATCAAAGTATTGAGTTACCAGTTTTCTTCCCAAATTTTGAAAACAAAGCAGAGTACACGTTACATCAACTAGACGTACATAGACAGTTACGTTTTTACTTACATAGAACTGCAGAATTCCGAAAATCTGATCAGCTATTTGTTTCCTTTTCAGATTCAAAGAAAGGATTCTCTTTGTCTAAAGTTACGCTTTCTAAATGACTATCAGATTGTATAACTTTTGATTACAAGTCTCAAAATAAAGAACTTCCGAAAAAGTTAAGCTTATTCTACCAGAGCCATTGCTACTTATTCAGCTATTCTGGTTAAGTTGCCTATTGACACTATTTGTGCTGCAGCAACATGGGCTAACCCCCATACCTTTATCACTCATTACAAAGTCGATTTGGCCTCCAGCAGTAGAGCCTCCTTTGGATCCATGGTTCTGAGGATTATTCTCCCGTGAGCCACCCAAGAATCAAGATGCTAGGGTTGCTGTCCCAACCTAGTAAGAATGAAGCTGAGATAGGACAACATCACATAAAGAAGTTATGTAATCACCATAACATTCCATGTGTGTTGTCCATCTTCGCCTTCATTCTTACATCCCACCCTCCTTCCTCTTTCCCTTTCTCTCACTGTTAAAAGACCGGGTCTAACTGTATTGGATCCCCATGATCTCTGCCCTTCTTCATCAGCCTCTGAATCCTTCCTTGGAGTTAGGCATACCTTTATAAATTTAGGGCAAACAAGATCTGGGGACGGTCCCAGTGCATGCTGGGATAGGGAGTTAGCCATGAGCTGACAGAGGACCTCGAGCCTGAAAATAAAGGCCAAGACGGATCCGAGGATTGGATCCAAACCGAACCCAACCTAGTAAGAATGAAGGCGAAGATGGACAACCCACATGGAACGTTATGGTGTGTACATACCTTCTTTTTTATGTGTTTTAATTGAATACTGCAGGTAATCATACTCACATTAATATGGTTTCTTTTCCTTTATAGTATTCATGAACTCGTCAGACATGAAGAAAATGGCTTGATCTTCAGAGATGCATGTGAACTTACAAACCAACTGAAGGTACAGATATAATAGTTATTTTATAAAAAAAAACTGATGCAACACTGGGCTCTTAGAGAGAGAGCGAAAATGTGTATTGGATTATTACTGGACCTGTAAGATATTATAGAATTAGCCCTGTGCTTTACTGCATATATTATTATTTCTGTGCAATAATGTCTGAATGCAACCAGTCCTGCATTTTACATATTGTGTAAACATTTGTATAGAAGAATGTTTAAATGTACCAGTAATTCTAAACATCTTTTATTACTTCCATATAATAATTCTTAATTATATGATTTTTTTTGTCTATGAGCGCACATAAATATATGTAAGCTTGTATGTCATCATTCTGAATACTGATGTAAGCTATTTATGCAGATAACCCACAGAGAGTTCATTAAAACGTTTGACAGTGATAGAGAGCTTTGTTGGCATAGGGGGTAAAAAGCCGTAATTATGGTCTCGGTGACTTGAGTTGAATAGAGGCTCTGGCATCTGTTGAAGCTGGTGTGGGAAAGATGGGGCTTGTCTATCCTGGAGGAAGGGAACAGATCTGGGCTGTCCAGTGCCACAATCTCTTAGCGATAATGTAGAAAGGGCAACATTAAGACAGGCTTTCAGCTATCAAGTTACAAACATGGTAGCCCATATAGTGGGTACGTGGTAGCGTGCCCTCACATGGAGAAAACTTTGTGACTCCTGTAGTGATGCAGGTCACTCATTCCCTGTATAAGAGGAAAGGTTAGAGTCTGAGTCATATGCCATGATCACCAGGATGCTGGTGAGGGCCACAAAGCACCTTCGTTACTACCTTGTGTGACAGTAAGGGGAACAAACAGGCTCATATTCCATTTGGTGCAGCAGACACGATAGCAAATAAGATCTAGAAAAAAATACATTTGCCAGTGATGCAGATAACAGGAAAGTGAGTTTAGTTCTGATAGGAAAATGTATTGTCTGGCTGTGTTCCTGAAAAAGAGATAGATAGTATAGCACTTTGATAAGTGGGATATATGATATGACAGTCCATATTCTTTTACCTATGGAAATCAAGGCTGGCTTGACCCAACTTGTCACCTAAAGCTTATCCTGGCTGCAGAACCCCTCCTCTTTACCTATAATTCTTTGCACAGGAGGAGCCCTCTCTAGATATCTTTTCCTGTGCGTAAGGTTAAATCTTATCAACCAGCAGCCCCAGACTACTGTTTTTAATTTATTTTCAGAGTTTCAAATGAATTTTAGTATTTCCCACTACAGCTTCAGTATTTTCAAGTATGTCTCATCTTCCACTCATTCCTGAGTGTGAAATTGTTGGCATCAGGGTCAGTATTTGAATGTTTGGCTTGTCTGCTTCCCTTTTCTGTGTCATTCTCTTACTGTAAAGATTCTTACTGCACAGATGCAGTGTTTCTTTGAAATGTGGTGTCTGAACTCGACTGGTACCAAGGAACATCTAGTGTCTCTGTTGTTCATTAGACACTGAGTGTATTCTGGTTGTTGTAGCAGCTGACATTGCTTTTCTATAAGCTATAATTATGCTTAGTGCTTCAGACATTAAACATATATTTTTGAGGTTTTTCATGGACCTAAATTTTCTTGAATTTGAGTGAGTTGTTTCTTGGGACACACATCAGTCCTATTTTATATATCAGGGTCAACTGTGGCTTTATGTTGATTTGGCTTGTGATCTTTCAACGTAGTAAGTATATCTGTGAGGTTGTCTTTTTTATAGGTGTAAATGCTTATATCGTTGTTATAATTATGCTGTTTCTAGCTTGGAATTTGTATTTTTGAGATTCTTTTTGATGTGCATGTTTTTTTTTTTTGTTTGTTTTTTTTTTTGTTGTTTTTTTTAACAGTTGAGCCAGTTGTTCTCAGTTTGGCCCTCTCACCAACCCTGTTTCAGCTTTGTTGTCATTTGTGGCTGCATATTGACATGGTTTGCGCACTTTACTGCCTAACTCATGTCAGCATCAACCTTGGTTTTGAGTCGGATGTCAGTTTCCAGGAAGGTCAATTCCTTACTTGGCATTAAGGGGATTTTCTATATCGGCTTTGAGCCTAGGTCTAGATGGAATGAAGACCTTATGACATGTTTGATTGCAGATGAGAATGGAGTAGAGCACAGTCCTGACCTTAGTACTCTTTTTCAAACATGAACTTCTTTGGTGCCTAACTGGAGCATCTGTGCTGGAAATTGTGCTGACATTGGCTTTCTTAAAACCAACTGTCCTCCTCAGCACTCACCTGGATTCTCTGGTTCAGTGCTGAGTCCTTTCAACTTTGATATGGGCCTTTTCAGAGCTGGTCATTTGGTTCTGTCTTGACATTGGCCTCAGTTTTCAAAAACTGATATGAGCGTTCTTGGGGCTAACCATCCTTCTTGACACCTACCTTTCTTATGTCTTGTCACTAATCTTAGTGCTCCAGTTTGTCATCAGTAATGTTGGTACCAGTGTAGGCCTGCTTTTTTTCTGGGGCTTGAACCTAAGGCTGAATCCCATGTAGCGATTTTTAATTCAGTACTGTCTAGTGTTGCAGACCCCCCACTCTTCTTCACTGTTTTGACTGGAGATGGAATTTGCACATTATTCTTTTACCAGCTGCCATACCACAGTACTTCCTGTCCTGATCATTGTACAAAGTTTTTCAGTTGGTGGTTTATATGACAAAAAGGTATACAAGTTCTTCCACCCCTTTTTGAGAGATATGTATAAAATTATGTCACCTTGTTGCTAAGTAGGTTATTCTTACAATCTGAAGTAGTTTACTTCATTTGATCTTCAATCTGTGGATACCGGATCCCAGCCGGCAACTTCACTAGCATCTGCTCCGAGTTCCAAGCTCCTCCCCTTACCCACAGTACACCACCACTTCCTTCCAAGATCTTGTTTGCCACGGCTATCCAATGCATTGTGATTCTTGTGAGTAGGTTGTTTCCCGGTGATTAGTGTTTTTTGTTGTTAGTATAGGTTTCCTCTCTTCCTCCCCATCACTGGTGTATCGAGTTTAGGGTTTGTTTCTTAGTTTTTAGGTAGTTAGGTAGATGTCCTTCAAGGATGCATCTGCAGTCCTTACAAATGGGTTGTCCTGTCGTCAGGCAGCCCTTCGGTCGGCCGGATTCCAAAGTCTGGGTCTGGCCTCGGCTGGTGTCGCACTTCACCCGACGTCATAGCTGCAGTTCTTCGGGTATAAAGGCATCAGCCGACGCCATTTTCCTCTGTCTTTCTTGCCGCGTGGTGCCCGAAGCAGAAGCTGTTCGCAAGTGCAGGTCGGTCAGATCCAGAGATTACTACTACCGAATACTACTTCGAAGACTTCTAAAAAGCTAAGTACCCCGTTGGGGACTCTTTCTTGCCTCAGCCGATGTCAGAAAAAGTGAATAACTGTTTAACTTGTGGGAAACAAATACCTCATAAAGATTTCCACTCTTACTGCTTGCCTTGTTTAGGCCCAGACCACGACGCAGCAGCTTGTTTAGCCTGTGCTTCTTTCAACCGACGGACGCTTAGACGTCGGTCGGAGTTTGCTGAACAGTTTTTCGGCTCAGATTTCGCGTACATAATGCCGTCGGATCCTCCGACTTCACAAGTTGTTAAGAAACGCAAAGAAAAGGACCGACACTCGCGGTCCGCGGTTTCGGCCGAAACCGCGGTTAAGCAAACCGCGAGTGTCTCGGTTTCGGCCGAAACCGAGCAAACGGTTCTAACTTCAGCCGAATCCATGACTACTACCGAGGCCCCTTCTAACCTGGTTGAATCGGCCTCTGAATTTCAACCTGCTACTGTGGTTTCACAAGAATTATCGGACACCATCCCTTTGGATGTTTCAACCCCTGCACGTGGTGCTGCTAGGCCGCCTGCAGCCATGTCCATAAAGGCCTTTGCCAGGGCTAAAGCAGCCAAAACTTCTAAGTCTGTGCCTGTTAAGCCCCCTCTCACAGGCCCAGCTCCAGTTCC
Source organism: Protopterus annectens (assembly GCF_019279795.1). Lineage (NCBI taxonomy): Eukaryota > Metazoa > Chordata > Ceratodontiformes > Protopteridae > Protopterus > Protopterus annectens. Next base: position 654,217,407 of record NC_056746.1, read on the forward strand.
CAAATGCTTACTCTGGCAGAGGATCTCATCTCTTTAATAAGGGGATCCCAACCTCATCCAGACAGGGCTTCTCAACCACCTCCAGAAAAGAGACCTAGAGCAGAGCCCCCTGAGCCAGTGTCCTCAGATGATTCTTCTGATGATTCAGACAATACAGACCATCCAGAGGCTCCTTTTCTCCTTATGAAGACTCCGATGCTGAGGAATCGATTCCTTCTGCCTCTCCACCAGAGGAATTTTCCTTTGGGGAAACCTTACATGCCATGAGGGAGCAATTTCAATGGCAGGGGCAAGATTTCTCAGATTCCAGGAAAAGGCTTAGGACTTTTTTGCATTTACCACAACATAGGCCTTTAGCTATACCTCCAGTTCTTCCTGTTGTAGATGATGCATTTAATGATGCCTGCACTGCTCCTGATACTTTGCCTCCAGCCCCTGCTAAGCCCGATAGGTTCTACAGGGTCCCGGACACACATCACCATTTATACAAGGCTCCTTTTGCAGATCCCGAGACTATCTCCCAGGGGCCTAAGGCAGTAGCTTCGACCTCAGTTAAAAATCCCCTCCCTCTGAAAGGGAATCCAGGTCCTTAGAGATGGGGTAAAAAGTATACACCTCTGCTACTCTCTCAGCTAGGGCATTGAACTGTCAGTTTCATATGATCCAATACCAGGAGTTTATGCTTGATCAGTTAACTAAGAAACTGTCCTCTGATGACTCTTTAGATAAGAAATATGTTCTAGAAATGGTGCATAACATTCAGCAGGTTAGTAACCATTCTTTAAAATGTGGCTATGATGCACTGGAGGCTTCCTTTAGATCAGCCATGACTGGCACAGTTATCAGAAGGCATGCATGGTTGAAAGAACAGGTCTTGCGGATCATGTTAAAGCAAAACTGTTAGATGCTCCTATGGATAAGGTCAATTTATTTGGTTCTCCTGCTCAGCAGGTACTGAAGAAAATGGAAGAGAAGGCAAAATCTGTACAAACAGTGAAAGATTTCTTACAGGTTCAGCCTCCAAGGTTTAGCAGGAACTGGCCTTCCAAAAATTGGTCCTTTCCAGACTCCTCTAAAACACAGAGAGGCAGGAATAGGCGTTCAAGAGGCAGAAACCAATCCAGAGGAGGTGCCTACAGGGGACGCCAGTGGCAAGGTAACAATCAGCGAGGCACAGACACAACTACTACCACTGCAACAGGACAATCACAGTGACTTGGCTCTGACACCGCCTACCAGGGAACAAATAGCAGCACCCTTAGGCGGAAAGTTAGCCTTATTTTCAAAAAACTGGCACTGCATCACAAGAGACAAGTGGATTTTGCAAACTATAGACCAAGGCTACAGGTTTCATTTCCATACTTTACCAGGAAAAAGAGGAATGCCAAACCTACCACCAAATCAAAAGACAGAAGCTCTAAAACAAATAGCTCAATTAGCAAAGATGAGAGCTGTGGAAAGGGTACCATCTATGGAACAAGGAAAGGGAATTTACTCCAGACTCTTCCTGGTACCAAGAAAAGACAAAAATTGGAGGCCTATTCTCGACCTGTCCGCTTTAAACACATTCATCATTGTTCCAAAATTCAAAATGCTGACCCTACAGCAACTTCTTCCCATGCTGGGCAAGGAGTCTTGGCTGGTGACTCTAGATCTCAAGGAGGCATACCTGCACGTCCCCATACGACCAAATTGCAGAAGATACCTCAGATTTCTTGCAGGATCAGAGCATTATCAATTCTCAGCATTGCCCTTTGGCTTATCTACTGCGCCCAGAGTGTTCACGAAATGCCTGGCATCAGTAATCGCTCACTGCAGGCTTCAGGGAATCCAAATATATCCATACCTGGGCGACTGCCTGATACAAGCGGACAACAGAAACAAGCTAACAGAAGACTTACAAAGAGTCATTTGCTTACTGTAAGCCCTGGGATATACAGTCAATATAAAAAAATCAAGACTGATACCATCCCAAAGAATAACCTTCTTAGGTGCAGAATTGGACACAGCAAAACAGATGGCATTCCTAACTGCAGAAAAACAAGAACAACTTCCTCTCTACTTCTTGGCATTAACAAAGCAGAACCAACTAACAGCAAGGAAAGTACTGCAGGCCTTGGGCTTCATGGCATCCTGCATAATCCTGGTCCCTCATGCCAGACTACATATGAGAAAGCTACAGTGGTACCTGAAGAATTTATGGTCTCAACACAGGCACAGCCTAGAAACCGAAATACCACTAATCCCATGCCTGAAACAAGAGTTCCTATGGTGGGCTCAGGCATGCCAGTCAAACCCAGGTTTGCCCTTCCACAGCATTCAACCAAGCCAAACCTTCACAACGGACGCCTCAGACCTCGGTTGGGGGCCCACATGCTGGACAAGTGCATACAAGGCTTATGGACTCAAGATCAGCTGCACCTGCACATAAATCAAAAGGAAATGCTGGCAGTAAAACTGGCAATCCAGAATTTCAGACCATTCCTCCAAGAAGGGCAGTTGATGATAAGGACAGACAACACCACAGTCATGTGGTACATCAACAAACAGGGAGGCACTCATTCATACCCTCTATGCCGGATGGCACTGGACCTATGGAATATGGCTCTGAGCTACAACATTCAGTTACAAGCAATTTTTGTACCGGGAAAAGAAAACATCCTAGCAGACATATTAAGCAGAACTACCTCGGATGCTCACGAATGGATGCTACACCCGGACATCTTCAAGGCCATCACAAGGAAATGGGGGCTACCACAAATAGACCTATTCGCATCCCCACTCAATCACCAGCTCAAGAAATTCTGCACAAGGACGTACCACCCACTTGCTTGGAAGGTGGACTCTCTATCCTTCAGTTGGAAAAGCCTGACAGCATATGCATTCCCACCTATTCCTTTGATGCACATGGTGCTATTGAAAATCAAAGAGGAACGTCCAAGGATCATTCTGATAGCTCCAGACTGGCCAAGACAACATTGGTACCCATTACTGAGGAGCATGTCTCAGGGGCAAATGTGGACACTACCCCTGATTCCTTTGCTGTTAACTCAGAGCGGCTACAACACCCTGCATCCAAACCTGAAAACTCTGCAGCTGACTGCCTGGAACATTACATAAGAGCAACTAACCCAGATTTATCCCAAAGGGTTAAAGACATTATACTTGAGGCCCGCAGACCTTCAACAAGAAGGAACTATGCAGGAAAATGGAAAAGATTTCTCATTTGGAGTACTGAAAGGGGAAAAGATGTGTCAAAGGTAGACATAGCCAACGTCCTGGAGTATTTGGCAGAGCTTTTCCATACAGGCCTGTCCTATTCCTCCATCAAGATACATGCATCAGCTATTTCTGCAGAATACAGCTTCGATCCCCGTCTTCTCGCATCCTCTACTCAGGCAGTTTCTGAGAGGAATTAAAAATGTAAAACCTCCTAGGAAACCACCATTGCCAGCATGGGACTTGAACTTTGTGCTAGAAAAATTGACACTCCCCCCTTTCGAACCAGCAGCAACAGCAGAACTTCAACACCTATCCTGGAAAACTGCTTTCCTGCTGGCAATTACCTCAGCAAGAAGGGTTTCTGAACTACAGGCTTTAATGGCAGTACAACCCTTCCTAATCTTCCATCAAGACAGAGTGTCCATGAGAACAAATCCTATATTTATGCCTAAGGTTGTATCCAGAGTGTCTTTAAACCAGGCTATCCATCTACCTACATTCTTCCCCAACGCACAGAACAGGGGGGAAAGACTGCTGCATACTTTGGATGTACATAGACAGTTGCGCTACTACCTGGACAGAACCAAGGGCAATAGAAAAACTGACCAGCTTCTGGTAGCATATGCAACAGGAAGGGAAGGAAAAGCAATTTCAAAACAGACAATCTCCAAGTGGATAGGAAATTGCATCAGATTCTGCTACTCCTACCATGGAAAGCAAACTCCACAGAACATAAGGCCTCATTCTACAAGGGCTACAGCCACTACCACAGCTTTCTTACGAGGAGTGGCTACCAAGGACATTATAGAGGCTGCTACTTGGACCTCCGTGCATACATTTGCCAAGCATTATAACTTAACTTTATATTCTAGATCCCGAGCAGGGTTTGCCACTGCTGTTTTGCAAGGGATCCTAACTACACCATAATTTCTTCTTCCTCCTCCCCTAGTTTGGCTATGGTATTCTACCCATTTGTAAGGACTGCAGATGCATCCTTGAAGGACATAGTACAGTTTTGTACCTACCATAAATGTAGATGTCCGAACAGGAATGCATCTGCAGTCAGGATTACCCACCCTCCTTCCCCTCTGAGGTATTCCTAGGGTATTTGCCCATCTAATAGCTAGCTGGGGGGGATCTCTTATGGTGTATTTGTTTGTATATATGTACATACATGCTTATTTTTTTGTTTGCCTTCTACTATTTGGAAACATTGGCATTTATCCAAAATTTAGCTATCCAAGAGGGCAACTGGCATCTGGGGCAAGAAACACTGAGGAAAATGGCGTCGGCTGATGCCTTTATACCCGAAGAACTGCAGCTATGATGTCGGGTGAAGTGCGACACCAGCCGAGGCCAGACCCAGACTTTGGAATCCGGCCGACCGAAGGGCTGCCTGACGACAGGACAACCCATTTGTAAGGACTGCAGATGCATTCCTGTTCGGACATCTACATTTATGGTAGGTACAAAACTGTACTTTTGTAGTAGTTTGTCTTCCCCTTCCCCTCCTCAGCCTTCTGAGTGCTTGTCTGAGTGTGTGGTGAGCGGATTGTGTTTCCTAAAGTTTGTTCTTGTTGTGTAGTGAGATACGTCGGATCTCCCTAAACAAGTTTACAAGAGATGCGAGAGTGTGGCCACAAATTGTCACCTGCTGATGGCCACACTCTTTGCGTGCTTTGTTTGGGTGCAGCCCGTTTAACCACCGATTGCTCTATTTGTGTGGGTTTTAACCCATGCGCCCTTAAGGACCGGCTGGCCAAATAAGTTATTAAGGGCCTGCTCCCTTCTACGGAGGTGGCCGCCTCCTTTTCTGCTTCGGTCACAGCTGTCGCTGTTGCTGTGACCGCCTCTCCTTCTACTCCTGTCCTTCCTTCTCCTCCCTCCCAGGCTGGGACTTATCCTCTTGCTGCTAGGCCTGTGGAAGCAGAGTGTAGAAAAGGCAGAGAGAAGGAGAGAGAGCACAAACCTGAGAAAAGAAAGAGGTCCCCGGACCTTTCACTCCAACTGGACCTCCTACCAAAAGTCAGCCTAGGCACCGTGACTCCCCTCGGCTCCAATCTTCTAGGTTTTCTCCAGAGCCGGAGGAGCCCAGACCACCCTCTAGAGCCTTGGTTCCTTGACCCGCCAGGTCGGAGTCCATCGCTTCGTCACGGTCTACCCACAGTCTTTCTGAAGTCGACATGGATAAAATGATGTGAAAATTTATTCGCACACAAATTCAGATGGGTGTCTTGCCAGCCCTCTCTCCCTTTGGAGGGGGGGGGGGGTGTTTGCTTCCCTTCTGTACACCTGTATTTCCTTCTCCGATCTGACCCCCGTTTTTGGAGTACATGGATCCAAGAGTGCCCTTAGTCAGTAGGTTGGTGCTGATAGTACCTGTCTCCTCGATGCTGGCAGCTACCTGGAGCATGTCGGATCCGACTAGTTCATATCTGAGTGGCTCTCTGAGCCATAGCCTGGGTGTCGGATCCGAGGGGGTAGAGCTATTTCCATCGGCTCCGACCTTGTCGGGTCACGGCCCCCCCCTCGGAGCGCTGTCTACTTTGGGCCCGGCTCCGATTTCCGTGTCAGGTCCAGGGAGAGAGGTTCCCTTAATAGTGTTCCAGGAAGCTCACTCTCCCTCGGCGTTCGATGTTGTGGAAAGGGTTCTCTCCAATGGATCGAGGCCCCTGACTATATCTTCGGACTCCATCCCAACGCCTTCTGTTTTGTATGTGAATCCCATCATTTTACCACAGGGACAGCCCATGCTCGAGGAGCCCCAGGCGGTTCCCCCAGAGGAACAACAAGTGGTATGCAAGTTACCTCTGGAAAGCCCCACCGGAGAGGTTCCTTGCAAGCATACATGCAAGAGGAGGCACTTAGAATCCTCCCCGGAGTCCCTCAGTAAGGACACGGATTTGGATGATGGGAAGGTTCCCCCAGATCACCTCCCAAGGATGTCTCCTTTGGAGACATCGTGGAAATCTTGCGCCAGCAGGGAAGTTGGTCCTCCCCAGAACCTTTCTCGGATGAATACATGTTCCATCTACTTCCTGGGTGTCCCCTCCCGCAGATCCTTTAGTGGACTTGGTCACCTCACGGGCTTGGAAGGAGCCGGACACTATGGAACCAATTCCTAAATGCCCGGACAAAATATTGAGCCCCCCTATAGACAGACTGGCTTGGAATAAAGGGTCCCCTGTAGATGCTGTGGTGGTAGCAGCCACCACCAAAAAGGAACTAGCCCAGGAGAGGAGTTCTTTCCATCCTCCTGCCCTGCGTCTAGGATGATGGACCGCCTAGGGAAACGGGTTTATGCATCAGCAACCTTTTCTGTCAGGGTGCTGAACTATCTGGCTCACGTTACTAGATTACAGCGCAACGTGGTTAATGAACTGGCTGAGTCTCCCTCAAAGTCCATGTCGCAGGAGGACAGGGCTATGTTCTCCGTGAAGATTGCTACCTTGACAGTGGTTTCAAACACGTCTATGCAACTCCTCTCACAAGCGACTGAAGGAGCGGCTAGGGCGGCTGGGTCCAGCGTGTCCATGAGGCATAATGCCTGGCTCAGATTATTTCAGTTCACGGAACCCTTCAGGGAGTCTTTTGCGAGGGCCCAGTATGATGGCTCTTCCCTCTTTGGTAAGACCGTCTGAGACACCTTGGTCCAGAGTGAGAAAGATGGGAAGGCACTGTCTGCTGTCGGAATCCGCTTCTCGAACCCTCAAAGATCCTTTTCCCGGAATCAGCGAGGGCAAAAGATGATGTGGCTCTGGAAGTCTCAGTATTCCCAGGACACTCAGGGTTCTTCTTCCCCTAGAGGCAGAGGGGGACAAGATAGACGCTGGCCCAGAGGCAGAGGGGGTCTGAGAAATTTTGGGTCTCGAGAACCGTTCTCAGACAAGCCCACGCAACAACCCTGAGGGGTTGCCCAACTGCTCTGCTCTGGAGGCAGTCAGGGGTCACCTGTTATTGCACCTGATGGCATGGGTGTCTGTGTCATCAGACCATTGTGTGCTTCAGATAATTTCCAGAGGCTATTCAGAACCTTTAGTGGACTTGGTCACCTCGCGGGCATGGAAGGAGATGGACACTGTAGAACCAAACCCTAAATGCCCGGAAAAAATATTGAGCCCCCCTATAGACAGACCAGCTTGGAATAAAGGGTCCCCTGTAGATGCTATGGTGGTAGCAACCACCACCAAAAAGGAACTAGCCCAGGAGAGTTCCTCAGTTCCTCCTACACCTTACAAACACCTCCCAGACGTACCACACATGCAAAGGGAGGCAGCAGCACTAGAAGATGATCTTCGTATTTCACTATTGCAATCATCACATTTGGGTTGTTGATGTAGCGTAGTGGTGAGAGCACTGGTTTAGGATGCAAAACATGCATGGTTCAAATCCCAGCTGTACTTTTCCAAGCTGCTAGAGAAACAAGCCATCGAACCCATCCCCCTGATCAGTCCGGATAAGGGTATCTACTCCAGGTTATTTTTGTTGCCAAAAAAGATGGGGGACTTAAGGCCCATTCTGGACCTATCTACTCTGAAAATGTCAGTTGCCAAAGAGAAGTTCCGGATGGTCACTTTACAGTCCATCATGCCATACCTGCAAGAGAGTGACTGGATGTGCTCGTTCGACCTCCAGGACGCTTACTATCACATAAAGATGCACAGAAGCTCCAGGAGGTTTCTCCACTTCCAGCTAGGAGCCAATCATTATCAGTTTCGAGCCCTACCCTTTGGTCTCACCACAGCCCCCAGGGTGTTCACCAAGGTGATGGCATTAGTAGTGGCTCACCTGAGGCTTCAGGGGATTCAGGTCTACCCTTACCTGGATGACTGGCTCCTTATTGCTCCCACCAAGCGTCTACTTTGTCGGACCGGAGATTATTTCCTAAAGCTTGCACACTATCTAGGGATTATAGTCAGTACAGCCAAATCTTTTCTAAAGCCTGTCCAGGTGGTAGAATACATAGGGGCACAGATAGACACGCTACAGACAAAAGTTTTCCTGACCTCGGAGAGATTTCGAAACTTAAGGATGCATGTCACCTTCCATCAGCAGAGTCAGTCCTAAGGGCCCTAGGTTCTATGGCAGCGACAATAACACTCCTACCATGTGCTCGGTTACATATGCAAATACTACAGTGGACTCTAGCAGTGCAATGGTCCTTGTTGGATCTGCCGTTGTCGCACTCAATAGACTTCAGATGAGTCTGCAGGTCGTCCCTTCTTTGGTGGATGCAGTCTTCGGAAATCTTGGAGGGATGACCTTTTCTTCCAGTTCCTGCGCAGGCCACAGTGACCACGGATGCCTCCCAACTAGGGTGGGGGGGCATTGTTTGGGAAGGACAGGCCAAGGCATGTGGTCCCCGACTGAGACCAGTTTGCATATAAACGTTCGGGAGATGAGGGCGGTCCTTTTAGAGTTGCAGGCCCTTCATGCCTTTCTACCTCTGGGAACCATTGCAATCCAGTCAGACAACATGTCTGAGGTCTGGTATATCAACAAACAGGGAGGGACCAGATCTTACCCCCTTTGTCACGACGCCATGAGAGTTTAGGAATGGGTGATCTCTACCAGTCGTTTTCTGGTAGCAACGCATATTCCAGGATGGTCCAACATTCTAGCAGACAAACTAAGCCAGATTATTCTGATGCCTTATGAGTGGTCTCTGAAGCCTTCAGCAGCGGAGCAGACCTTTCTAGAGTGGGGCCGGCCTTGCTGCGATCTCTTCGCATCTCCTTCCAATGCAAAGTGCAGCGAGTTCTTTGCTTTGAACCCACAGCCGGGGGAGTCCCCCAGAGATGCTGTAGTCTATGCTTGGCTTCCCGGTCTTCTTTATGCTTATCTTCCTGTACCTCTTATTCTGAAGTTTCTACAGAAAGCTTGTCGACTGGGGAACAAAGTGATCCTCATTGCCCTGTTTTGGCCTCGCCAGGTATGGTTTCCCTTCCTTTGGTCTCATCTTCTAGCTCCACCTTGGATCCTGCATTCCATTCAGGATCTCATTTTGCACCCCTTGAGGGTCCTTCATCCTAATCTGGACAGTCTGAGGCTCATAGCTTGGCTGCTCCAGTTCCCTTAATTGCTAGGACTCCTGGATTGTCTTCTTCGGTCAGGTCTATTCTGGTGTCAGCTCATAAGTCTTCCACCAGGAAGATTAATCGCAACAAATGGAAGTGTTTTTACTTTTGGGCTTCTCAAAGGAGTTTAGATCCGTTCACGGCTCCCGTTATGGCTATTCTTGATTTTTTGGCAAATATTTTTCAACAAGGAACTAGCTCGTCTACGGTCAAGGTTGAACTAGCCGCCATTTCTCATTTTCATGTGGGTGAGAATTCTGCTTCTTTAGCCTCTTCTAGATTGTGCAAAGCTTTTATTAAAGGTACCTTTCTCTTACGTCCTCCGGTCAAAGATCCCATTCCCCCATGGAACCTTACTGTGGTACTTTAAGCGTTGGTTGCTCCTCCATTTGAACATGCAGCAACCACAGATCTTAAATTTTTGTCTTGGAAGACAGCATTTCTAGTGGCTATTACCTCTGCAAGGAGGGTTTCAGAACTGCAAGCATTGTCTGCCAAGGTTCCATACATGATTTTCCACAAGGACAGGGTTTCTCTTCACACCAATCTTTCTTTTCTCCCAAAAGTAGCATCGGAGGTTAATATCAATCAAACTATCAATTTACGTGTTTTCTTTCCAAATTTTGCAAACAAAATGGAGTACAAGTTACATTTGTTGGATGTTCATAGACAGTTACGGTTCTGTTTGCACAGGACCAAAACCTTTTGTAAATCTGACCAGTTGTTTGTGTCCTTTTCTAAACCTTTTTAGGGTAAAGCTATCTCTAAGGTCACCACTGTTAGGTGAATCTCCCTATGTATCCTTCAGATCTACAAGGATAAAGGTTTGTCTCCTCCGGTGTTTTTGGGATCGGGTTGTTCAGCGTAAGGTGCAGCAAACTCTATCTGAGGGTTGGAAGGTAGTGGTGGTGTATTATGGGTAAGAGGAGGAGCTTGGAGCTCGGAGCAGATACTTGTGAAGTTGCCGACTCGGATCCGGTACCCACAGGTTGAAGACAAGTGAAGGAGAACTACTCAAATGGAACATTATGGTGAGTACATAACTTCTTTGTCACTTTATATAACCATTTTCTCTATTTTTCCTGTCTTAACTGACAAACTGGAGGTGGGACTTTCTTAGGTTCATAGGTAAGTACTAGGCTAGCTGCCCTTGTGGGCCATTTTAAGACTAGACAATTTCCCTTTTAAACATGAGAATCAAACCCTGTGCCTTGTGTCTGTGAGTTAAACACCTTAACCATTATAGCAGCTCCTGATTGTACCCCCTAACACTTTGCACCTGAGGTGTTTGCCCCCTCTGCCCCCACCCATGCTAAGCTTCTATGTGAAGATATTGGGACAGGAATTTATGAACACACTTAAAACTGTTCTCCACTGTCACTCCATAAGGTATACACCCAAATTAACAGTAACAGTTTACTGTTAAGAAAAATGCCCACTAAGGAATTAAATAGAATTTTTTTTCTAAATAGATGAGAGAGAGAGACAGACAGGCACCCAGCCTAAGTGGCACAAAGGAGTCGAGGCCAAAGAAAACCGCTCTAAACTATATTAAATGGTAAACTTTAATAACAACAAGATTATCAAACAGGTATGAACAATATTTATATCTATGTAATAACTTCTGCTTCTCTCAGGAATCAGGTGGAGCTGTGTTATGCATCAGTTAATATTTCCCATATAAAATATTAACTGTAGCATGATCCCAGTTATTCTTATTAGAGATAATATATAATTATTGGCCATGGGATGGGTAAGGCCAATCCCTAACCAAATGGGATTTGTTAATTATAACACAAAAATGGGAAATTGGCAAAGCTTAAAATGGTCTGCAAGGGTAGCTAGCCTACTGAATATCACCTTGATTATTGTATTACTGTGTTTGAGTGTTGCCACCCTTCCATCCAGCTCGAATGCAGATAGACCATATTTAAGATTAGCTTACACACACTTTCATCAAACTATATCAATGTATTTATCATAGTGTGTCCAGGAGCTTCCACTCTCAGGCCTGTCTCAAACAGAGACAGAGGTTACGTCTAGATTTGCCTACCCCTGAACCATTATTTCTTCTTTCCACCTCCTTTCCAGTGTTTAAAGGAGTTGCGGAAATATACATAGACATGTTCACATTTTCCCTACCCCTGAGTAGACAAAGGATTGGTCAAAGTTTCAGGATTGTAAACCACCACCTTTGTTAGTCGAAATCAGTGGTAGACAAACCTTTGGATTTTATAGGTTCATAGACTATTACTAGGCTAATGGCTTAAGGGTCCTTACAAGTCTAGCCAATATAACCTAATTTTACTCAATATACGGCCCCAAGGGGCAAGCGGATGGCATGGATTTATGCCCCTGCATTGAATATCTTACAGATTGCCCCTTCCATAAGGGACATAGGTACTACCCCAAGTATAAATTTGCAATTCCCCAAATTGCATTTGGGGAGGGCCAAAGAAGGACTCTGCTTAATGTGAATAGGAGGGTCCACTTCAAAATACTGACTTTCAAAACACCTAAACTCAAACTACTGAGACCAAAATCTCTAAAGTTCAAAATACTGAAAATTCAAAATACTGAAACTCAAAATATCGAGGAAAAAAAACACAGTACTGCAATACAACTGTAGTGCAGCAGAACTACATACAAAAACATATTATTCTTCTGCAAGTATAGGTAGGGGGGCAAGCCCTCCTGCAACCCCCCCTCTGGGGAGCTACACTCCCCACACCCCCTGCTACTTAAGTATATCAGCTCCGAGATTGCACTTCACTACACTAAAGTGCAATCTTGGAGTTGATATATTTATACTTGGAGAAGAGTAATATGGTTTGTGTTTTATTTGTTTCAGTATGTACTTGTACTGGAATATAATAAGTGTTGGTATCCTGTGTGTTTTCTGTATTTTGAGTTTTCAGTATTTTGAGCTTTAGAGGTTTTGGTCTCAGTATTTGGAGTTTAGGTATTTTGAAAGTCAGTATTTTGAAGTGGACCCGATAGGAAGTCTATTCTAAAGAAGGGTCAGTCTCTGAGACACACACCTCTCTCTCCAGCATGTTTTGTTTGCATCGCTGACTAAGTTTAGATGCCTAGATTGGGTGACCCTGATGTGTAGCAGCTCAGTCAGGGCTAGATTTGTGCGTGGCTTGTAGGTCAGGCATAGGTCACTCCTTAATAGAGTCAGTACAAGACAAAGTAACGGGATAGGGCTTTTAGTTTATCCACATAATTTATGTTGTGTACATCCTGTGTTTTCTTTGTAAGGAACCTCTGAAGTCGATCCAGCTGTGTAAGTCGTCTATTATTGGTCTAATGAGGGCTGAGTACAGTGGGACTGTAATTAACTTGCATCTGGATGCCATACCTTTACTTATAAGTTATGCCACATAAAAGGATTTCCTCACCAGTGTGGGCACATGGCTGTCAAAGTTCAGTCTACTGTCTGTGTGTGTACCTAGATCTCTCACCTCTTTGTTTGCTGTAAGAGGTGTGCTATTAATGTACTTTGCAGGAGTGTTTCACTTTCCAAAGGGTATGATAATGCATTTCTTTGCATTTAGTTTTAGGCCATGGTACTGGCACCAGTCATTTGTCTGATCTAGACCCTCCTGAAGGATATCTACATCATTGGGGATTCAGTGATTGCCCCCAGCTTGCAGTCATCAGCAAACTTTGTCATCCAGAGGCCTTCCACATTTGTGTTGACTTCTGAGAAGCATATTCCAAACAAGAGTGGTCCCATTACTGAGCCCTGTGGCACAGCACTAGTAATTGGCCTCTTGCTGGATCTGGATCTACCCAGTTTAACCACATGCCCTGTCCATGGGCTAATTGGCTATCCATTTGGTGACATACGGATTTATGCCCAGTTTTGTGAATATATTTATAATACCTGAGTGGGGAATTGTATCAGATGCCTTGGCCACGTTGACATAGGCGTTATGTACTGTTTTACCCACATCCATGACCTTAGTGACTTCCTCAAAGAAATCCACCAGATTCAGTAGGCATGACCTGCTGTTAACAAAGCCGAATTGTGTTGGGTCCAGTGTTTGGAGGTCTCCTATGTCATTACTTATCAGGTCCATGATTATTCTTTCCATGGCCTTACATATAAGACTAGTCAAACGTATGGGTCTGTAATTTCCCATTTCAGTAGATGGTCCCCTTTGTGTAGGGAGATGACTGTTGCTCTCCTCCACTCTTTTGAGACAAAGCCAGTCTGGAGGCTGTGGTTAAAGAGAGAGAATAATGGGCCTGATAAGTCCTGATTTAAGCTGTTTAAGAGGCATCCTGGTATATTGTCAGGCCCCATTGAAGCAGGGTTTTTAACTTTAGCGAGCACAGTGGCAGCCTGTTTTTTGGTGATAATTGGCAGTGGGGTGGTGGAGGGTAATTTTGAGGGGAGAACTGGGAGTGATGGGTAGGTGAAATGTGAGCTGAATATTTGGCCAGCAGATTTGCTGTGTCTTGCAGGTGAGTATACTTGGATGCCATCTACAACTAATTCTTCACATTGTCGGGTGTTGCCTTTAAGATTGCGAACATAACTGAAAAATGCCTTGTGGTTATCCTTAGTTTTGGAGGCAATTTGTACCTCAAAATCTGCTTTCAGAGACTTGACTAGTTCCCTGATTCACTTGTTTAGACTAATGAGGGACGTATTGTTGTGCAAGGGTTTTCTTTCTTTTGTCGTACAACCTATTAATACCAGGGATATTGCCATTTCTATGCAGTTGTTTATATGGTCATACAGGGCTTTTGTGTATGCCTCTGCATAGGTTTCTGTATCTTCTGGATTTGGGGGAGCTTGGAATCTAGCTATGCCATCTCTTAATAGGAGATAATTTACCTTAAGAGAAGTTAAAGTTTTTGGGGTTAGGTGGGGGGACTAGTTTTACCTTTATTTCAAGGGAGACCTCTTTGTGAGATGATCTTACTAGAGAGGGCATAACAGTGTGTGTGTGTGGGGGAGGGGGGGGGGTTACAGCCCTGTCCAGTATTTGTGAGTACCAGATCTAGGATATTTGTTCCCCTAGTGGGAATCAAGGCTACCTGCTCTAGGGCATTTGAATTTACAGAGTCAAAAAATCTTTGGGGCTTGTATGTTAGTGGTCGTGTATGCCTCCCATTAGTAGAGGGGTAGCATACCTCTCAACTTGGAAGCATCAAAAATCTGGACAAAGGCCCATGAAAAGTAGGTACAACTGGCCAAAAATCGGGACACTGCTTAACATAAAATGTGCATACATAGTTATTTAACCCATCCACTCCAATGGTATTGTGGGATACCATCAACACTAGAATGCATTCCATATTCCCTCAACTCCACCTAGCATTACTATCTAATTTTAGCAGCTGTCAAATGTTCAGGCCCCTCCTCTATATTGCTACACTGTTTACTTGACAGGATATGATCACAAAAGCAAACATTTCATCTCACATTGGGACAGTTAAGAAGTATACTAAATAAAATTCATATAAAAATTGTTTATGTTCCAAAAATTAACAGCATCTGATGTCACCGTAAAGTAAGTTTAAAAAAAAAAAAAAAAAAAAAAGCTCAGTCAGAGCTTGTTGTGGTTTGACGGTTACATCATTCATTTCACTCATTCATTGTGTTAGCACCATTCATGCATTTTCTGAAGGTTACGAAGTCTGAAACTAAAATGCATGTCATTATTTAGTGACTTTAATCCTCAGATCATTAATGATTTGCCAGAAAAGTTCCTCTCTGAAAACTGTAATGACAAAACCATTGACAATAGCATTGTACTGAGGCGCCAACTTGTGTGGCGCCAACTCAGTAAACGGCCTACATTTAAGACTTTGTAATATTATTATTAAAATTATGCAGCAGCAACAACATGGAATTACAATATAAGCACTGTCCACTCATTCAGCACTCCCTCGGTCAGCCTCTAGCTTGATCATCTTCTTGGAGATGCCTTTCTGAATTCTTTTGCTAAAGCTCTCATTCCCTGCAGAGCGCAAGAGCATTTTTTATTCCTGTCTTCTTGTAGGTAACACCCCCCCCCCCCCCCCCCGGGGAATCCCTCCTTCCCCGTCCTTTTCAGTACTAAATCCATTCAACTCATCAAGCAAAAGACTGATTATAGCTTCCAACTTTCGAGGGAAAACAAAAAATCAAAGGGTCTTCTGCAGTCCGGTTATCACAGCAAGTCTTCACAGAGAACATTTTTCATTATAACCTGGAGTTGCACAGCTGTGTCCACTTAAGTAAAACAAAGCAATCGAAAAACATTGCTATTGAAAAACTGGGTTTTGGAGCCTTTTCTAAGGATGAGCTCACTGCCTGAACAGCCAACCCCAGTGGTTTCTGCTTACAGAGAATGCTGCCTGCCAGTAAGCTAAGAGACTGGGGAGGGGCCAACTTTCAAGTTCCCTCATGTTTTTAATTAAAACCAGCAGCATTATGTAGTAGCTAAAACAGGGAAAAACTGTATAGCTACTGAAAACATACCTGTTGAACAGCCTCATTCTGAAGATATTCCAATTGCTGCAATACTAATTCTTATAGATAATGAAGTATTAAAACACCATCTGACTTTACACACGTGCTCCCAGAGTTCCACCCCTTCCCTGCCATAGACTACTGCAGTCCGCATTTTGCTCTGACACTGCAACTTGGACCAAGAAAACGAGTGATTTGCTGAAAACATGTGTCAGTAGGGGCTCCTGCATTATAAAAATAATATATTTACTACAATAGCCAATTGTGCACCATCATGCCAAGATTTTGTACAAATTAACATTTTCACTTTGGGTAGTTAGGCATGGCCCAACATAATCCTAGTAGTCCATATTGTCCAAATTAACTTTAAGGAGGCAACATGTTGCATCATCCAGGGTAACAAATAAACCCGGCTTCAAGCAAATAAGATTAAAATGGGTACAAGTAGTGAGGCGGAAAAGATGATAGCCGTGTTCAGACGGATTTATGTTGTGTGTTACTAGCTAGCTAATTAAAGGTTTCTGTTATGTGCTGTATAAACACAATGTCAGCACATATGAGTACAACTTTGACTTTTTTTTTAAGCTCTTTGACAGTAAGGCAGGCATGGTGACATCATCACACACATGCTGCACTTAAAACTGTAAATAAATTATAAAAAAAATCATGATTTCAAGGGGCTACTTGGGAATTCGTGGCACCCCATTATTTTAGCCTCAAAAATGGGAAATTCCGAGGAATTCGGTACAGTTGAGAGGTATGAAGGGTAGTTAAAATCACTCATGAGTATGGTATTGAGATGCATGTTGAGTGATTCTAGTAACTTCCGGTATGATATATGGGTTTCCTGGCTCATAGTGGGAGACCTATAGCTAGCAAGAATATAGTAATGGATTTTTCCCATGAATAGTTAGACACAGAGTAGCTCAAGCATGTCATATTGTTTGACCAGCCTTGAAGTGTGCTTATTCTTTATGTTGATAGATACACCTCTGCGTTTTGCTCTTTCATGTTCAGCGGGTGGTCAGAATCTATCTGTCTTGTACCCCACAATTCAGTGCACCGTAACTGAGGAATGTGTGTGAAGGTGTTTTTTTACAATATAACCACAAGCTTCCACCCGCCTTCCTGTCCTGGCTGAAGGTGGGGGGATACTTCCAAATCTTAATCTCTCTGGAACATTTTTCTTCTGACTTGTGTTTCATTTCCAGTATGTATCTACAGTATTAAAGAACTGTATCTAGATATGTTTTATGCATTGACTTTCAATGTACTTATTTTGATTTCCACCATTTATGCTAATACATATTAGTGGTATTTAGGATTTTTAGCCTTCTTGTTCCTGCAATCTGCAAACTAGTATGAAAGTTCTTTTTTCCTTTCTAAGAATAACTTATAGAAAAAGGGCCATTGCCATTATTGACCCACCTTTTTGCATCAGCTAAATTTTTACATGAAGTTTTCAGAGGTTTGCTTAGCATGCACTCATAAATTCCAGTGGCCACCATTTTCAGATAATTTTTCCCTTGATGCAAGTTATGTGCTGGATAGACAATCTCTCTGCCTCTTGTTTGCCCCATAAATATATTGAGGACAGACTGATAGTCCATACAGACATCTGTTCTTGTGCAGGTTATTTATTTATTATTTATTTCCATTTTCGTCACCGAGGAAGTCCACTGGGCCCAGCAGAGCCCATTTTCAGTGGAGGCCCGAGGAGAAAAGCTCCAAAAGCAATTAGCAGAATATAACATAAGTAAAGTATGGAATATACAGTATGCAAAAGCATAAATATACAATTTAAAATACAAATACAGACTCGTGGAGTATACATTTAAAGAACACAAATGTTAAAATAAAGATGACGTCAAAAGTAAATCAGATAATACAGTTAAAAATGCACATCATAAAGTGTTTATACAAGTTTAGTGTTTACTCTAACAGTAATGTTAGTGATCAGAGGTGATAGTACATGAGATTGAAGGGAAGTTTCAAAGACGACAGTTTAATTTAGGTGAGAAGGGAGCAGGAACAGTCCCAGTTTGAGGCAAGATAAGAATGGAGGAGAGATTTGAAATTACAGTATTTGTGAGTACAGCGGAGGGAGGGGGGAGAGAATTCCATAGTTTAGCTAAGGAGTGTGATAGAAGTAATTTGCCAGGAGGGCGAAGGAGTTTATAGATTTTAGGGAAGTTTTGGTTTTCTGATCTAAGAGTACGAATGGGGAGGTAAGGGATTAAGATTGATAAAAGAGAGGGGTAGATAGAGGGTTGGAATATGAGTTTGTGAGCAGTGGTGAGTTGTATGAATTTCAGGTAATTAGGAAGCTCAAGCCAGTTTAGGGAGTGGAGGGAATGGCAGTCATGGGTAGAGTATTTGGACCCTATAGCAGATTTACAGACTTTGTTATAGCAGGCTTCCAGTTTGTTTTTTAGGCTAAGTTGGAGATAGAGAGGGGAGCAGGTAGGAGGAGATTACTCAGTTTCTTGTCAGGTAGTACTGAAGCAAACTGCACCTCCATCCTTCTCTTGTTTCTGTCTCCATAAAGGGAACTAGGCTGTTCTTCCCCATGATGTACTGTATGGGACTTGACACTTGCACTGTTAGACTGTCCTTCACAAAATGGGAGTCGTCTTACATTTCTTGAAGGCTTTCTAATATCTGTGTCCCGTATGGACTCCAGACCTTGGCATCTGTGATAACATGACTTCAGCACCTCAAGGTGAGGTGAAGAGCTTGACCTTTTTTTTTTTTAAATATGTTAGTCCTCGTTTTATGGGATCCTTCTCAGACAGGGAATTTTTGTATGAAATGTAGATTAGAGGTACCGCAGACTGACAGTCTCTCTCTCTCTCTGCTGCTACTGCCTTTTTAAGTCACAGTTTATTGTCAGCCAGTGACCAGAGTGTCCAGTAGGCCATAATTACACTGGGGCCCCTTCTTGGGTCAAGGTTCTTTGGTTCTTCTCAGTTTAAACTTCCTAACTTCACCATTACTGATGATAGCTGTAGCTGGAACACTGGGTTAATGTCAGTTCTGCTGTTAGAAGATTTCAGTTCCTATAGCACAGTGTTTCCTTTCCACCTTACTGTTGAAAATAGCTAGATAACTACAGACTGGTTATAACTTGCCATTCTTTCTGTTTACAACTACTTTTAATCCCTAATTTGAAACTGGATAGCAAAAATGTGGGTAGTTAAAGGATGTAAAGAAACCGCTGCTCTCCTTTCGGGTTCCTATTAGAAGACAGAAGACGCATTCTTTCGAATGTGTCTTGGTCGAACCTAAAAGACTGAAATGGCAAAATATCGAAGCAGCTTTTAAGCAAATTCTTTCCTTGGGAAAGAATTTGCTTGGCCGCTTCGTTACTTTGCCGTTTTCTGCACTGTAGTGCGGTCCCGGAGTTGGTATATTTAAGTAGGGGGTGGGGGTTGCAGCCCCCCACTTAATGTAATGTTTAAAGTGTTTTGTTTTTTATTTATTTTTTTATTGGAACGCTGTTCTGACAGTTCGACATTGTAAGCTTTCGCTTACATAGGGTCGATTAATCACCATTTGCTTTTTTAAGCGTTCTGTGAACTAATATAGACCCTCCTTTCTTCTTGTTGTGTACTAAGGCATTACATGCTTCAGCCTCTGGACAGTTGTGTACACAGTTTCTTTTTTAGTTCACTACATGCTTCAGCCTTTAAACTGCTGCTTAAAGATCTCATAATCTTTTCTTTTAGGTTCTGTTATAAATATTAAACGAAGATATAAAACCAAGGAAAACCAGTAATGCAGAAGTCAAAACCACCAGCTGAAGCAATAATCCACCAGCGAGATTGGAACAATTTATTCGCACACTTACAAAAATAGATTCAAAAACAGAACAATGAGACAAGCGCTTTCGCCACATCAATATTAAGCCATCTGGGCATTTTTCTTGTGCCACCAAAGGTGTCGTTTACATTGGTTTATGCTCCACCTGTGGATGTTTCTACGTAGGTAAAACGGAGCGTGAATTCAGGAAGAGGTTATATGAACATGCATATGAAATTGATAACAAAAAGGAAAGTAATGCCTTTTACAAGCATTCTCTTGAATGTCCCAATTTCAAATTGTCTTTTATGGTGCTTGAACAGGTTAACCCACACATTAGAGGGGGAGATTGGGAATCCACACTCGAGTTTAGGGAGTTAATCTGGCAGCTCAAGCTTGACGCAGGAAAACCACCAGGGCTTAATGGTTTACTTAGTATAGGTTCAGTGCTCAGACTTAGAAGGGCCAGATTATAAACATACATTTCCCCCAAATTCTCGATCATCTATGATTGTTCTTACTTTTATTTATTTATTTATATTTTCATTTTGCCTGTTTTTTTACGATTCATTTTGTCACACTGTTACTAGCATACATGTGGAGGTTTTATCAAAAGTAAAGATTGGTTATTATTTTTCAACATGGATTTAGCTGTTGTCAACATTTTTTGAAAATGACAGTCACACATTTTACAACTATTTTAGTGAAATTTTAATAATCATTCCTGTTTTTAAGACATATCTCTGTTTTTTAAAACATATTAATTGTAAACTATTTAACTGAATTCATTCAGTTATAGTTGTGTCTGTCTTTGTCTTTTGACTATATTCATGTTTTTTAGTTTCTGGTTTACTAGGGGTTAAATATAAAAGAAGATGAGCAACACTAATTTGTAGCTGGTGATCAATTAATTTACACTATTTAAACAACCTGGTGTAATTATTCCGGTTGTTAGACTTGATAAAGCCTGGAATATACCAAGCGAAAGCGCTTGTCTCATTGTTCTGTTTTTGAATCTATTTTTGTAAGTGTGCGAATAAATTGTTCCAATCTCGCTGGTGGATTATTGCTTCAGCTGGTGGTTTTGACTTCTGTTATAAATATTGCATTTTATCCCTTTTCCCTAATCTTGTGGAAAGGTCAGTCACTGCACAGATTCCTTTTTTTTTTTTTTGCATGGATATTGTACCTTGTTGGATTTTTTCCTTCTAGTCTCTTCCTTTTTAACAGGAGAGTTGTCCCTTTGTTTTGAAAATCATCTGCATTATAGTTAAAAGTCTTTTCTTAGAGACTTCTGTGACAGGTCAGGCTAGCCACCTGTCTTGCACCTCACTAGATTTTCCTTCAAGCAACCCTTGAGTTTTACTTCTCACATCTTTAGTTGAACAGTTTGCTTATTTGTGTATCACATGGCACATTTTCTTTGGGGACTTGCAGGCCTCCATACAGTTCATCTTATATGTCAGCACCTGAGGAGGTGCCAGAATATAGCTTACTAATACCATAGCTGCCACTGCACAATTGTATTACATTTGGCATCACAACAGTAAACAGAGACAATATTAACAGGACTTTTTTAGTTTTTGCTGTACATCCTTCATTTTAGGATTTCCTGTGGTTTCTTTACATCCTTTCAAATTATGGATTAAAAGGAGTTATAGATACAGTTCTGGAATGGGAAGTTGTAACCAGATAGTGTTAAATACTTTCAACTATGGAAGTTCCAAGTCTCTCACCTTGTCTTACTCACTAGAGGCTGAATCTCTGAATTGAGTCTCCTCACACTAGTAAACGGGATCTGACAATACAACATTTAAGCTGTGCCTCCCTCCATGCCTGTAACTGTCTGTTCAGAAGTTTATTCTCCAGACTGACTCTGTCCCTGTCACCCTTGAGGGGGAGAGGTTTGCAGCATTGGTGGAAACTTGGTTAGCATTCATCTTTGTAGCTTGCTGTCTAAGGTATGCATTCTTGAATTTTAACTGTACCTTATGTTTGTTTTCAGATACCAGCTTCTTAACTGTACTTCTCCATTTATGCCACACTGTGCTTCTGTTTATGTATGTAAGAGCTCAGCAATACAGTGTATTTAGTTGGCCATTCCATACCACTACCCCCTGTTGGTTCCTGCCTCTGCCTCATGGAATGCTGCCTTATCTTTTGAGTTAGCCAGACAGTCCTCCACACTCCTGCAGCTTGTCTAATCAGCATCTTAACTCTGTCTGGGGTTTTCTTTCTGATATATGGTAATTAGGGACATAATCTCTATACAGATCTCCTCCAGGTCATATCTGTAATTATTGGGGAGTCAGTCATGTCCTTCTAAACCGTCATAAAGTCCAGTGATCTGCATTTTTGTCCTTGGAGGTACTGCCTTTAGAGTTGCTTTCTGTTACGATCACCCATCAGGATAAGCTTGGGATTCTGTCCTTTGCATAGAGGAAGAGTGACTGGTCCCATCATATATGAAAATTGTGTACTTAACAATAGATGTGTAGGAACTGGTCCATCTTCTCTGACTCATCCTCCTTCCCTTCATCATTTTTTGATTGATGGGGAAGTTCTTTCAGAGAGTCGTGGGCTTCTTTCTTCCTTCTCTACTTCAGCGTGGGCTGAGAAAATCTGGAAAGGGGTCCTTCTGTACCCAGAATTATTGGTAAATGGGAGGATTTTTTTTTTATCTTGGGAGAAAGATGTAGGTACCGAGCTGACAAGAGTCCTGCCGATCTCCTAGCTCAAATCCCATTGTTAGAGGAAGATGGACCTGTTTAATTAGTAGCACTTAACTATTGATTTAATTAATTATCATGAGCATTTTAGTAATATATATTTTTTTCTTTTACAGATGTTATTTTCAGAATTCCCTAATGCTGACAGCAAGTTGCAACAGTTTAGAAATTATCTCCGGCAAACTTATCAAGTACGATGGCATAAGAACTGGGATCAAACAGTGCTTCCATTGCTAAACCAACTACTACATAGATCTTAAGGCAGCTAGAACAGAAACTTCCAAAAAGCTGCACTTTTAACATTTTTTAAATTACTGTTGGTTGAAAGGGTCATTATTCCCTTTGCTGAGAGATTCCTCTTCTGGATGCATAGAAGATGGCCAATTTTATTAAAGGATATGAAGCATGTAACCAGATATAAAGCTGCTGCTGTAAGACAATGAGACCTCGTGGGGCAAATTCCTTTTTGGCAGAAGATTTGTCAGACTAGGATGATAAAGTTCGATATTTGGGGTAAAGCGAGAGCAACCTATATGCATATTATTTTATTCGCTCAGTTTTAAGGTTATGTCACCCATACCTTGTCTTTTTTATTCTCGTCAGGCAATTTTTTGTAGTTATGTTCACTCCATGATTGACTCTTCTAGTGTATACTGGCACTGTATAGCCTGAAATATTCTGCACCTGTCACTGCTTTCTCATCTTCCTAAACAGTGTTTTCACCATTCAGTTTTGCCTCTGGTTTCTTCAGTGAGAATCAAAAGTCCATTGATGCAGCCAGACTTTTGTTAGTGACAGTGGTGTCATTTGCAATCTGTATGCATAAGTGTCGACTACATGAATGTTTTTGGTTTTCGGCAGGCCATTCAGGTGACAGTGCTGTGTCCCCCTGTAGCAGTCAGAGCCTCCCATTCATCAAAGCAGTTTTCACTCATTATCATCTCTTTAAGAGAACATCATAATTCTGCTAAAAGTTTGTATTTCCACAACTAGTTTTATTTAGCTAATATTTGCCTTTCTTTTTGGTGAAATCTGCATGCCATCTACTTGAAATATAGCACCAACTTTAATGCATACAGTTTATATGTGTAAGCTAAACTACTTGTATCCATTTTGCATAAGGGTCTTCGATGGACTTTTCTTGTGGACAGTAATTTGTACATTCCTTTTTTTTTTTTTTTTTTTTGTGAGACTACTGAAGCTTTATTCCAAGATGAAATGACAGAGATGTACATTTAATATTTATTCAGTTTCATGTTCACCTTGTATTTCCTGAGTCTCATTCTGCTGCTTTCTGTGTTTTTCAGTACACATTCCCTTGTGTTTAAGGGGCCACCTGCAGTGTGTAATACTTGGGTACACATTCTATGTATTCTCTTACGTGACTCTTTTTAAAGTCTAAAATTGCCATACTTGCTGTGGTGCACTGTCCTTTGGCTAGAACCTCTGTCCCTTAGTTATGGGGAATGTGCTGCCCCAGAAAATTTGATATCATTTTATCCAGTTGCCCATTTTGGATCTTTTCAAAACATTCATCATTGGAGAATTTCTGCATTCAGTGCCAAAAGAAGAATTCACCCTGTAACTGTTATGTTATAAACTCAGATAATGAAGCCCTTCACATGTATTACTTTTATTAATTGGGACTAGGACAGTGTTAGTGGCTATCACCTCTTCCACATTGCTGACTTGAAAATGCTGGCAAGAGCAGCTTAAATTCTCCATTCTAGACTGTTGCCTGGTAGAGATGGTGCTGGCTTATTTGAATTACCAAGCACAAAATCCCATCAGATGACAGCATGATGGGTACCAGGTTAGAAATGTAGAAACTATACTTTCTGCTTTTACACCAAATTCCACTTCAAAGTCCCTCACACCATCAGGGGCTGTGCCTCATGTTGTGGACAATCTTGCTTTGATATTATCTAGCTCAGCATCATTTGATCGTTAAAAAGTCAGACAGAGAGACACTTTTCTGGTATCCACTCCTAAGGAGCCAAATCAGCTTTCAACTCCAACTGCTCTCACACTGACTTCTCAAAATTGTACATGTGTATGAGAAAGGGGCCATAAAAATCTACAGTGAATGGTGTGGAGTATGACGCAGGCCTGGACAGTTAACTCCCTTTGCCTGACATGAATTTTTTGACCTGTACTTTCATTGGCTAAGACAGTTGCAGCATGCCCCTCACTACCCATGTTCGAGTCTGGTGTTGTTGCTTTGCAGATGTTGTACTATGAGAACCTGTTCATTATGTATTATCAAATAAAGAAGATCCAGGAAGGTACATTTTCAGTAGGTTTCTATAGTACCAGTACTAGGCCTAGCACTGCCTCTTATTGATTATGGTACTACTTATGGCATGTTTCTTCCTATATTACTATGAACCAGTGCAAATGTTGATTGTAGAGGTTCCCCTCCCACTTATAGCTCTGACAGCATTGAAAGTCGGAAGACTGGGAAAGGGATTAAGGATGAGGAACATAACTTCATTCTCTTCATAATCTTTCATATATGCTGACTCTGAATAATTGGAAATGGCCTTTTCATAAGTGGGCACAATTGATCTTTCTTCATTAACTCTGCCCCTGAAGGTCCTTTTTTGGAAAGTCTTTTCATATGGTACAGTCTGCCTTAGAGTGGCTGTTAGTTTCCTGTCCATCCCCTTAGACACATTTCAGTGTCTTTGGTGGCAGACAGAGCATTGGGTCATTTTCCTACTACTATCCTCAACAGACATTGAACCATGCCTAAAGGACAATGTTTTCTTAATATGGAAGTACTGTAATATTGGGCTTTCAGTATGAAGGAATGCAGAGCATTTTGTATTGGCCCCTGCTGCAGTTGACTGCAAAAAAGCTATTTCTTATATTGAGCCTAGCAAATTGCAGAAGTCTTAGCATTTATCCCCCCAGAGGAGGTATCCCAAGTGGTGTGCAGATTTTGAAGGGCAGTGTTTTCTTTATCCACTTCAGTCCTTAGAGTTCTCATTTCTCAACTGTGTGTTTTATCTGTTGTGCTCCCAGACTTATTTGGTGGATCAGTTCTCATAAAAGTTATCCTTCCATGGCTGGGATGAATAAGAGGTTGTGGGGAAGCTCCTGTGGTCACTATGCATTGTGGGGCTTTACATCAGTAAGTGCATCATTGGCACTGCTGATGCAGCAGTTAACACTGCTGCTACCAGACTGTTTGTTCAGAGCTGTCATCTCTTTCTGTTCTGCTATAAGGAGCTTCACCAGGAAGTCTTGAATACTTTTCTGTTTGGTGATGACTTTTGGAACCATGTCCATATTACTGAGGGTGTTTAGAAAAGGGGTAACCCTGTCTTCATTGAGGAGTTTGTGTGTGCTGTCCTGTTTTGTCAAAGCACCCCCAGCCATCTATGAGAAGTAAGTGCTGAGTTATCACAGATGGCAGTTTGAAAGCTAATCCCTGCTACTCTTCCATGGTCTCCAGCTGTGTCGTATAGGAAGCTGTTGATTTGGATGACCATGCTGCTGTCTTAGCTAACCCACGTGACCAGGTTGGAAATTGTTTGCCAATGCCATTTAATAATTGAATTCTGGAATCATAGCTGTGGTGTGGAACTGTAGTTGCAGCACCTCTAAAAGACCACTCACACATGAACTTATGGTGAAGTCTGAATTCCCTTTAAACAAGGTAATAGATTATATCCTTCTGCAGGAACATAGTATGAGATTTTACTATTTTGTGTTCTTCCCAAGGTGGCAGGGTGGGGGGTGTCTCAGTCTCTTCTGTACCTTAGCAACTTCATCATTTATGTAAAGTTTCAGTTTATAAGCTGTAACACTGCTGCTGCCAGAAGTCTTTAGGAAGGTATCAGTAGATCTGATGGATGCCTGCTTGTACATCAGAGTATGAGGTTACACAGGAGGGATCTTTGATCTTCTCTGTGAGAGTCAGAATACTTAGCAGTTTGTGGAAATGTTTGTTAAAGGAGTTCCATCATATTTTATTGGTGTGCTTGCTCCATGATCAAAGTGACCATTAGGTTTTTTTTTGTTTGTTTTATTTGTTAATCATGTAATTGAGTAAGTATTAAGACATCTACTGGTACCATTGTGGCTGCTAAGGATGGATGGTGCACTGCACTGGGGAAATGACCTTCAGTGGAGTACTGTTTAACACTAGTTTGTTAAGTACGTGTCCTGTAGAGTGTGAAGAAAGAGAACTAGTGTCCCAGGTTTTTTCACCATTAGGTCCAGGCCTGTATCTTTTTTGTGTCTGTTGGGACATGTGGCAGACATTGTACAATCACATTGTTTTGCCTTTGAGTGCATGCAGCCTTCACCGTACTGTGCTATTACCAGTAACATCAGAACCACTCTGCTTTTAGTGTAAAGCCCCTGCTGTTTTTTAACTAATCTGTTTGTGGTTTTCTTCCTTTCTTCCCTGATGACGTCCATGTTGTTGAATGAGTCTGTAGTTTATTGGGGTGCCTAGCATGGATCATCTTTGATTCATTGACCTGTGGAGTGCAGCAGGCAAGCTTCTTCATGCAAATCTGCTAGAACAGGGGCCAGTGCTTTTAGCACTGCAGATTTTGAAGCATCTCCTGAAGCCAAAACTGCTGCTTCTTGAGTCAGAGATAGACGGACTGTGTAGTGTTGTCTGAAAAAGTAAATGGTGAGGCTCATGGACCATGCAGTGCACATCTTTCTTGTTCCAGTCCACATTCCTTGAAAGGCAGTGTTCTGCAGCTTCAGGTGGCTCCTTGGGGAGCATTTAGAGCCTTTTCTGGTATTTGGTCATGCCCAACGTTGACCTGCTTGCTATCCAAGAAAATGCAGTCTTGCCCAATGTTTACTTTCTGACAGGATGGGGGAATAGGCTTTGTAAGTTTCTTTGATAACTGGGGGAATCTTGACACCTTAGTTCTCCCCCCTTTATGTTAATCCAGTGCCTGATGGTGATGATTCAGGCAGGTGAGCAATGGCTTTTACTCAGTGATCCTTAATTGGTGTTGATGGACTTGGTTTTTGACCTCAACAGAATCAATCCTGTCTCAAGCAGTCTGGGCATCTTTGCCTTAGAATGAACAGCACCAGCTTCTTTTCATAGTGGAAGTTTAACAACTGGACTTTCAAGTGGAGATTCAGATGAAAAAGGTACACTGTCTGAGTAGCTTAGTCTACAGTATCATCCATTCTTTTGTTCTGCAGACTGTTTGGCGTCTGTAATTCCTCAAGACTAAACTGCTCATGTGTAAAATGCACTCAGCTATTTGCTCAACAAATCAACTACTCATACTCCAAAAAAATGAAATATAAACCACCTAAAAAGAACCACAAAAACATTTTCCCACAACTCCCTTACTAATATATACTATGTGCAAGATCACATGACTTGGAGAAAAGACCTTAATGTACAAAATGCACTTTGAAGTCTATTTTTTCATTCCACTCTTTTACTGTCAGTATAATCACACTCCATAGACTAACACTACAGGCACTTGGGGAAACATTTCTCACGTGTAACATGACCATACAAATACAGCTTGAGCAAAAGATGCCTGAGCAACAAATCTTAAGGCTTTGTCTTAATGAGGGCCTAAGAGGAAGTCACTCTTTCTTGCTTACTTCAGACATCTTTTTGACATGGACCAAAGTTATTAAGTCATTGAGGTTCATGCACTGGTCCGTTCAGTTGCTCATGTTTTATTGGAACGCAAACGTCATTAAATAACTGTGTGCTTAAGCAGCTGTTGAAGGGATCATTTGGTCCTAAGTTTCAGAAATGACAAATGGTCCAGTTCTCCTTTTAAAGTAACTGATTCATCAGGGTTGAGATTTTGAGGTTCATGTCCTTGGAAGATGCTTTTTCTGGTGGCTATCAAATGAATCTGTACTTTGTTTGGTCTTTCAGTAATGACCAAGTGTCCTTCAGAACAAATTTTTGTTTTCTTCTGAACGTCGTAGCTGATGTTTCTTTTTACCCATGACTTACTACTACTTTTCTTTTGCCTACAGACTGCTGACATGTGAAACCAGTGTTTAATACATTGGACATACACTGCTGCTTGCAGTTTTTCTTCCTTGTGGTGGTACACAAGTTCAGGAACAAGATCATCTTCTTCCCTGCGGAGAAAGAAGAGATACTGCTATTGTGAAAAAAAAATCTCTTTAGTGGATTGCCGTCTGTATCACATTTTGCCACTAGAAGGCCTACTTCTCTTAACCAGTGCAGTCAGTAAATACTCCACTAGAGAGCTGGCCATTCTGAGTGCATGTTTCAGGAATACATCCACACTCCTGAAACTTTCATTAAGATGATGGCCTGTGTGGCCTCTGCTCTACAGATATATTTTGCAAGTCTGCGCTTGAGTATTTTCCTTAAATCTCTTCTGTTTTGTCTGTCAGGCTCTTTATACCTTTTAGAGATACATTTATGCTGCCTGAGATTCTGTCCAAGAGTTACCAACTTCAGAATATCCATCAAGGTAAGTTTTATTAGATGTGTGAATACTCACTGTATCAGGTGGAGCTTAGCATCTGTCAGTCAGTTTGTTTGTCTTTTCGGCTTTTCCCGGTTAAGGGTCGCCACAGCAGAACTCCGGTCCACTAATGATTGGCAGTAGATTTTTATGGTGCCGAGTTGCCAGCCCGACATCCAACCTTCAGCGAAGGCACGCCCATTCACGCATGTCTTTCGGAGGCCACTCGACTGCGGAGAGGACATGCAGACTCCACACAGAAGGCATTCCAGCCGAGAATCGAACAGGAGAGCCTCTTGCTGTGAGGCATCAACGCTACCGCTGTACCACCGCGGTCTGTCAGTCAAAGTATGATACAACAAATCTCATCATACTAGGTAGATCTTGGGTTCCATTCTTCAAGGTAAGGTGTTATAAATGTATGAGTACACACTATATCAGCTGGACCTCTGAGAAAACCCTCTACTCACTGTCCATACTTTTTTACCACATTTTGCTGTTTTTTAGGCCATTTAGTGGCACCTTTCTCTCCATGAACCGCATTTACATAGTGATATAAACTTGCAATTTAATTAAAACTGTTTTACATGGTGGTTTGAACTGGAAACAGGGTAAATGTACAGTAAACCCAGGAATAATATCTCCTATATGGGTTAAAAGGGGTTTGCCCCTACAAGAGTGGGAACACATGATTTTTAAGAGACAATATGCAAAGGCACAAAAAGATGTAGCACAGCAGACAGCCATCTAAAAGATCATGTATTATAATTTTGTAAGGCTAGTTCCTGTTGAACTTTCAAATAGATTTGGAGGACTACCCTGGGGGTAGCTTTTCTCCTTGATTTGAAATCCAGCCATTATTTAGCTATTCTTTCTGCAGTACCTTCTAGTCACATTGTGCATCTGTTAGGAAAAATTATGGCCGCCAAAGCTTTTAGCACTTTCACCTGAGCCTGTAATTCATAATCAGAGATAAAGTCCACAAAGACTAATACAGTTTTCATGGGTTGTGTATTTCCTCGCATTCATTGAATAGGAAGGGTCTGTTATTGGTTTCATAAAATACTGTATGATTGTCTAATTTGCTTGTTCTTTGAACCTGCTTTATTCATAACAATGTTTTTTGTGCTAATATAAGTATGGAATTTGAAATGTTTGTTCTTAATTCAGTCCTGATTATGAAGTAAGGAGCAAGCATAAGAGACCTAAATTCTGTGCAAACAATAAATCATTATTTTGCTGTGATGTTGTTGACATGTTGAGATAAAATGTTAATCTCTAATGTAGAAGTCTGAGACGAATGTTGGACTTTTATTTTCTTTGTTAATAGATGGATGGCCCTTGTTTCCTTGAGGCAGCATACCAATGTCTACATATGGGAAGAGTCCCCTTGCATGAAAAAATATTACTGTTAGCTTGTTACAGTGCTGTACCTAATTTGTCACAGTGCTGTACCTACAATAGAAAGTTTATAAGAAAGAGGTGCATTTAGGTTCACTTGTTTCTCACAGTGCAAAAATGTGTTAATACTGTTAACTAATATTTACTAGCAGATTTGTGGCATTTTCAGTTATGTATTATATTTTCTGATCCCTTGTCAGACACTGTGAGATTTGTGAAGAATTAATTTTCCATAAAGAGGAGCTTTTCTGAGCATTATTTACTTAGTATGCACTTTGCCCCACAACACCCACCCATCCCTTTGAGTGTTTTGATATAACAGAGCATACAGACTATCTTGGTAATTCCAGTCAGTGTATCATGTGCCTATTTATGCCCTTTAATTTAGCAATCCAGATATGTCTGCTAAACACTGAAATTCACGTCTGTCATTATTTAGTGACTTAAATCCTCATTGATTTACCAGAAAACCACATATTTTATAAAGAACAATCCAAAAACATGAGGCGAAAATCTGGACAGCTGAGAGGTATTACAGTTGTAAATCATTCTCTCTCTCTCTCTCTCCACCAGGAGAAGTCTACCTAAGAGAATTGTGATAACTTTTGTCACACTATTGTTACTGTTGAGTCCTACCCTACCCTTTTACCTGTTTCTACTACAATATTAACACAATGCTGCATTTTTATCATAATTTTTATTTTTTTTAATAAAAGCATTGTCTAATGCAATAAAGAGGGATGGTAAGTGGACACCAGTTGAAGACTGAAATACATGATTACTCAATTCCTTTTGGATTTTGTTTTTAAACCAGGAAGATTTATATTGATTTGCAAAATATTGCAGTATGGCTTTATTCAAGAGATGCATTTTATGAGCTGGTGTCAGATAGACTTAAAACATTTTACACACACACACAGTTTTATGAATAGATTATACCACTTTACCATCTTTTATTAATGACTTGTTATTAAGCAGTAAATTTAGGAACTCCTAAACTCTGAGTGACACCTTGTAGTCCTTAACAGGTATGTCAGTGATCACCAGAATTTCTTTTTCTGAATGAATAACTGCAATTTAACACTGCAACACTACTGTACTGTAGTTTTTGGAGATTATCTCAAGTGTTTCATTTTAATGTCAGTGCATTTTTTGATCAACTGTCTCCATTCTTTCTCTATCCTTCCCTGTATATGAACCTGTTGGACATGTGCTGTTTGCTGCTGAATTTGGACCTCAGAACACAAATTGTAAGCTTTTTTCCCCTTCAAACTAGGTCTGTACACATGCTGGCACAGCAGTTAATAAGAGAAGCAAGTGTGTCAACTTGCATGCTTCCATAAATGCTGTTGAGTTTAACTGCCTTTTGTTTGAAAATGTTTTGCTGTGCTGTGACATATTCCTCCTAATCCTAGCTTCAACCAGCAGGTTGCAAAGAAGTACAACTCTTGTAGTCCCTCCCCCAGGATGGTAGAACTGGCCCTTTGGCTGATTTATCCTAACTCAACCCTGCTGACTTTCCAAGTATTAGGACCAGTAACTGAACTCCAGTCAGCAGAGGTTTAGCAGGAAGCAAAACCTTTTCTCTGGTGACTGTGCTTTTATCAGGTGATTGATGAAGTAAAACACTTTTATATTCAAAAAAGTATAATTGGTGAGTTAGCTCTTCTTGCTAGAATCCAGCTTTCACAGAAAATATTGGTATTGATGTGATAAGCCTTTGAAAGGTGGTATTACCATTTTACTTTTAAGACAAATTAAAAAGCAAGTTGGGGAGAGCCTGCTTAATGATAGCATATAAATACCAGCTCGTTTTGTGTTAGTAGGATGGGTGATGAGTCTTGAGAGAATAGTAGTGACCCTTTTGAGTCCTTGGATAGAAGAGGTACCTCTCTGGGTTTAAGCCAGCTCTGCCTTTACAGGTACAACTTTGTACCAAGGGCAGATGCTTTATAACTGTGTGTGTACATATATATATATATATATATATATATATAAGTTGTGCCATGCTGATAGACTCCTACCCAAGAAGACTGAATGCTGTAATTAAAGCAAAAGGTGCATCAACAAAGTATTAGTTTATGGGTGTGCACACTTATGCAACCTGCTTATTGTATGTTTTTTATTTTTTTATATTTTTCCCCTAAGAAGTTTGTTTATTTTTCATTTGAATTGTACAGGTTGTAGATCACATTAAAGGTGGGAAAAGTTTTGAAATGATTTATTGTGGTGTCATTTTTTTTTTTTTTTTATATCACAAAAACCTGGCATTTTAGCAGGGGTGTGTACACTTTTTATATCCACTATATATATATATATATATATATATATATATATATATATATATATATATATATATATATATATACACACATTTAAACGTGCATGTATATATAATACCACATAACTGATGACCAGATAACCGAGACAAGAACTCTGAAACTTCAAATACACGAATGTCCACATAGCCGAAAAGTTTCCCAGGGTAAGTAACCACTGGGCCAACAAGGGGAGTGTGATCCCAGAGTTGGTATATTTAGTTGGGGGGTATAGCCCCCCCCCATTTGAGTAGGTTGTAGTTGAGTTTTTAGCCCACTGGTTACTTACCCTGAGAAACTTTTCGGCTATGTGGACATTAGTGTATTTGAAGTTTCGGCTCTCTTGTCTCGGTTATGTTGTATTTCTGGTATCTGAAGTAGACCCATATACATATATATATATATATATATATATATATATATATATATATATATATATGTGTGTGTGTGTGTATAGTATACGTATGTAAAAAATATACAGAGAGATATCCCAATGACGAACCCTAATATCAGGCAGTAAGAAGGACATACATCACGTTTTCAGGCCTAACATTCTTTAAATCCTGACCAGAGCACTCAGTAATATCCTTTGCACTTCTTTAACTCCCCAGTTAGAAATGCTATTGTAATTATTCCAGCCACAGTTAAGTAAAACATTTGGAAAAGAAACACACACTGCATGTAATAAAAAAAGAACTATACCCCCCTCCCTGCAAAAAAAAAAAAAAAAAAAAAAAAAAACAACCACTCCATGTAAGTCACTCCCCTAAAATAAATACATTGTTTTAACAAAAATGTATATAATAAAGATGGACTGAAACCAGCCATTTCGAAAACAGCATTACTTGCAAAATGAACCACAACCTGAACCAGCCAAAAAATGAAAGAACTATAAAACTTAATATACCCCAATGAAATACTCATAACACTACTAAAGACATCACAAATGTGCTTGACATTCTCATTAACAGCACTGAGCCCATTTCTAGGTCATCATTGACCTGAAGGGAAAGTTGATTCTGGCCTGAAGTCAAGGGACGCATGATCTCCACCTTGACCCATTTTTTGGCCTTGAACTTCTTAGTTACCAGTTCGTCTTGGCACTGAACCTGTGTCCAACACTAGCTTCAATTCTCTGGTTAAGAGCTGATTAACATTAATGCCACTCTGGACTTTCTCAGAGCTCATCAACCTTCTCAGCTTCGACATTTTGTCTTTCTTGGCTCAGACCTTAGTTCTCAAGTTCTGTGTTGATTATCATTGATAACGATATGGACCTGTTCTGAGCTGACTGTTCTTGGCATTGACCTTCATTTATTGAGTGTGATGTCATTTAACATTGACACTGATATGGGCTTTCTTGGAAATTGACCGTCATTCTAAGCATCACCCTTTGCCTGTCTGCAGGTCAGTATCAGTAATGTTGATGTCAGTATAGGCTTAATTTTCCCATTTGTCCCTGGATTTTGACTCATAGACATAGCTTGTAATTAAGTACCCACAGATATTGTTCTGTCCTGCGTCAGACCCTGTGCCTTCTTTCACTGTCCTGAATTGAAGTGGAATTTCCAGATTTGTCTTGTACCAGTTTTCTTACCACCCTGTTTCCATTCCTGTTCAGGATACAAAGTCGTATTAGATAATGTTTTTGTCTGGGGAAAAAAATGCATTTTGGATGTGGACTACCTTACTTAACTCATTTTGGAACATGACTTAAAGTTGGTTCGACACAAAGATATCTAAGCACTTCCACTGCTTTTTCTGGATCATCTATAGATAGAACTAAGCATGTATAAGAATATGTGTCTTTTTAGCTAAGTGGGTAATACTGTGTAACCTTATATACCCCTCCATTCCTGTAAAATCTGGTGGCAGTAAAGTTTGTAATTGTGTAGTACCTTCTACCTCTTGCAGGTGGCAGGCAGAGGTGCTCTGTGTATTAGTTTATAAAGTTTTCTGTAGTAAATATTACCTTGATTATTATATCACAACTTGCCACCCTTCCCTCTGCCCTCTTTTTGTACTGCAGGTGGGCCATATTATGATAAAGTTAGATATACATTTCTGGTGTTTAGAGAAAGTGTTCAGAAAATGTACATAAATGTAACACTCCTGAACAGACAGATTGGTCACCAACTTCAGGATCTCAGTCTCTGCCACGTATGTTAAATTAGATTACTGGTTATCAGCTTTTGGAGTGTATGTTTTCTTGGTACCCAAGAACTCTGAGAAACCATTATCTGCATACCACTCAAATGTCCTGATTTTCACAGAATGTCCAGATGTTTTACTCATATTTTTAGTCTGTTACTCATACAGTTTGTGATTTCTGTCATATCATTGAGGAATGAAATCATTAATCTTCATTTCCTTCAGAAAATGCTTGCTATTACAAAACCTGATATTCTAGCAACTTTCTAAGTTTGTAAGAGCAATATTTAAAATTCGTCCATATTTTGAGCCTTTTTACCACCATTATTTGTGGCTATAACCAGATGTCTTGTGCTAAGAGGTTGAGATGCATTATTCTCTGGATGTTTATCCCAGTATATAATGTAACATATACCTTAATTCCTTTTTTTTTTTTTTTTTTTTTTGTGCTACACTAATTCTTATCCTGAATGGGGATAGGGTTATTTCCACATCCAAATATTACCAGAAGAATTATTGTTTTGCCTTCTTCCTCTATAGTATATATGGGAGATGTTGTGCAAATACCCTTTAATAGACAAAGCTAAGGGAATCGCCTAGTTCAACACTATGATTTCCACTCCCTTGTTAATACAAACTGTGGTCAAGCTAGAATTTTCTGTGTTCACCCACAATCTCTAGCCTGGTATGAGACAAAAGCATTTTTAAGAATGGCTTAGATTTATATCACAAGAAATGTCATTTCTACGTTTGACCCAGTATTTTTATCATTAGCTAAGCTCTCACATGGAGTTTTTAGATGTTTGTTTAGCACACACACAAATTCCACTGCTCACCATTCATGTATATTTTCTCCATGGCATCAGTTTAATTCTAGACAGATCACCCATATGCCTCCTTGTTGCCCTATAGATATATTGAGGACAAACTGAAGGTACATGCAAACACCTACTCTAATCTAGACCACTTAGTATGATTGTAGGGTACTACTAAAGCAGATCACTCTTCATCTTTCTATTATTTCTGCCCCTTCATAGAGGAAAATGGGCTCTGTTCCCTCACTATTATACCGGATTGGGCATGACTATTTTTCTTTCACATTAGTTTTCATAAAAAGGGGTGCCGGGTTATGTTTCTTGACATCCAAGTCCTAAGTAGGAACTAAGGCTTGGCCTTCTTCAAAACATGACTTCAACACCTTGAGATGAGGTCATGAGATAGAAGCTTGATCTGTATGTTAATGCTGAGATTGAAGAGAACCTTCCCCGTCTCTCAGAGAATCTTTCTGTGAAATGTAGTTCAAAGTAATTTACAGTTCAGACTGTGTATTCCTGCTGCAATGTCTCAGTCTAGAGTCTGTCAGTGGCCATACCTTTGTCAGGTAGGTCAGGCCATGCACTTTCCATTTTGCAAGGATTTTGAGCCTTTTTGGATGATTATTTCCGGTGTGACTTCTTTTTAAGGGTGGAGTTCTCCCTTTACCTTTGAAAAACATCTGTATCATAGCTAAAGCCTCTTCTTTGAGTCTTACCACCCTTTTCTTTAACAGGTCCTGTTAGGGTTTACTCTTGCACCTAACTATCCCTTCAAGGGACCCTTGATTTTGTCTTTCCCAAGTACAGTTTGATTGCTCTGTTATTCTTTTCCATTTATCTGCCTATCTGCATCACTTTCTCTTTGTGTAACATTAATAGAGCCCAAGCACTGCCTCATTCATTGATATACTTCTTACCTCTGTTTTTAATTTTTGATTCATTCCTCAATCTGTGGGTTTGGATTTGAACCTCTGATCTGACTTGATCGCTTTTATAGCTTAGGATCCAACTGTTGAGCTCCTTCCTTTTCCATAATACCCCTGTCCTCTAGATTACCTCAGATCTCATTTGCCACGCTTTAAGCAAGTCGGGATTTCCTTCTGTCATAGCTCCTTGTGGGTCATGAGTGAATTTACAGTTTAAATTTGTAAAATAATTTTATTACCCTTTCTTACCCTCTAAACAATTTTTGTTTTTGGGTTTCTTCATTCTCTTTAAAAGATTGTATATACCGGCTGGTATAACTGTCTCCTACCTTTGTTGGTAGTTTCCCTCTTTTTCCCCTTTTCCTCTTCTCTTTAAAAAGAAAAAAAGGAAAAACAATGTCTGTAGTATTTCTTGTAGTAGTACAATGGCTGATAAATCTGATAAGCCAATTGGATTTAAAAAATGCACTTCCTGTGGGCACAAAATTCCACAGGCCTAGACCCTAGTCACTTAGGCATAAATTGCAACATTTCTGTGGATTTCAATGCCTGAGCGATTAGTGACTTTTGCAACAAATTAATATAGAAGGGCCTTCTTCCTCAGACTACTACTTCTTGTATCGCTGGATCTTCAAAGGAATTAGGAGCTCAACTCCCCACTAAAAAGCAAAAGGAGCCCAGGGAGCACATAAAACTCTCTCATGCCCGGTCTCAAATAAAAGCTCTGACTGAGCCACCTGTCAAGATATTGAAATTGTCGGATCCAAAGCCTTTGAATCTGACACAGACATTATTGGCTCCTCTTCACCACCAAACTCCTAGTTCCTCCTTGGAAGTAGTGTCTCCAACTTTAAGGTCTCCTTTTCTTTAGGGGATCCCAAAGAAACCTTCCAGACCTCACTCCACTTCATTCTCCATTCAATCTTCCCGGAGTCTTTCTGAAGTGGAAGTAGACAGGATGATGAGATTGCTCAGCGTGCAGATACAGATGGGGATTTGCCTGCTTCATCTCCTACTGGATCCGTGAGCCACCATCCTACCTTTGTGAGACACCATCCTACCTTTGTGCCCTTGATAACTCATTCTCTGATCCAATCTCCTGGTTTAGGAACTTCAGATCTGGAGGTTAATAAAGTTAATACGTCAGAGCCAATGATCCTTCCATCCTAAGCTCTGATGACTTCTCTGATCTGATTGGCTGTGACCTTATTGGAGCATGAGTGATCTCGGATTTGAACTGTCAGCATCTGATCTAAGGGGATGTCCTCGGCTATGAAGTGTTCAGAGCATTTGCTTTTCCTCGGAGCCTCTGCGCCGGACAGCTCGTCTCCAACTCGCCCCCTTCAGGGCATTGGATCCATGAGGGTCCAGGGTTATCTACTCCAAGAGCTACGGTTCTGGAGACTGCCAAAGACATCTCCGGGTCCTTCTGCATTCAATGTGGTGGAGAGGAAGTTCTCCTAGGCGAGAATTACTTCAACTCTACCTCCTTTGGATCCTGCTCCTATGACTTCTGCATCTAGGCCTGCTCATCCTCCACTTCAGGGACAGCCAGACCCTAACAGCTTTTGAGCATCTCTCCCTGCGGAGCTCCCCCTCTCCTCTGTCATCTCCCTGGAAAATCACACCGAGGAGGCCCCTCAAAAGAGACTGTGTAAAAGGAGGTACCTAGATTCCCCTCAGGAATGTTTGACAGAAGACATGGACTTTGATGAAGAGGAAGGGTCTCCAAGATCTCCACCTGATGATGTCTACTTTGGAGACATCCTTCAAATCCTACATTAAATATGTGGTTGGTCTACCAAAAGTCCTTCCTCAGAGGAGTCTGTGTTCCTGGAAGCCTTAGGGTCTGGCCCATCTACATCTTGGATGATTCCTCCAGTGGATGACCTTATAGACCTGGTCTCCTGCAGAGTATGGAAGGAGCCAGACACCATGGAGCCCATGCCAACAAAGAGCTGACAAAATCCAGAGTGCCTTTTATTTGAGCATCACTGGACTTAAGGTACCCCTGTAGATGCTATGGTTGTGGCAGCCACGAAGAGGAAGCTAGCCAAACAGAGCTCCGCTGTCTATAACTCTAACAGGGAATCAAGTCTTTGGACAGATTCAAGAAGCAGGTCTACGCATCAGTGACCTTCACACTTGTGCTTGTTGGATTACTTGGCTCACTTTATCAAATTGCAGAGAAACTTACTAAAGGAACTCTCTAACACTGCCCTGGAGTCCATGTCTCAAGATGAACAGAAAACCTTCAATGGCCACATAACAATCCATCTCGACTGTGTCCATGACGTTAATCTCGCATGCTGCTGAGGGTTTGTCAAGGGCCATAGGTTCAGGCATTGCCATAAGGAGACATGCCAGGATATGACTTTGTGACTTTGCGGAACCTTTCAAGGCATCATTCATCAATGCTCCCTTTGGATCATCACTCTTTGGACCAACAGTGAAAGTTACTGTCTCCCAATGTGAAAAATATGGGAAAACCTTGCCTGCAGTTGGAATCCAATACTCTATTGTACAAAGCCCATTTTTCAGGAACTAACGTGGAGTTAAGAAATTGTGGTTCCAAGAAATCACAAGGGCCTTTCCAGGATTCACAGCAAGAGTTTTCCTGTAGAGGCAGAGGGGGAAATATCCATTATGGTACTTGTTACCCACATGGCAGAGGAGGTACACAGAACCAAGGATCTCGATATTCCTTCTCAGACATCCTTTCAGCATTCCTGAAGAGTTTCCTGACTGTCCCTCTCTGGAGGCAGTCGGAGGGTGCTTTTCTTTGCACCTAAATACCTGGCTAGACATTACAAATGACCGTTGGGTGCAAAAGATCATATCAGGAGGATATTACATTCCTTTTTTCAGAAATCCCATTCCAAAGAAAAATCTCCCTGATATCCTACCCAATCAGAGGGAGAGACAGCAGCATGAAATATCATGAAGCTGCTAGACAAAAGAGTCCTCCAGAAGGTCCTACCAGACCAGAAAGGATCTGAAATCTACTTAAGGTTCTTTTTAGTGCCAAAGAAAAAGACTGGACAATCTAAATGGTCTTACAGATAAATATAAAAAAGAAAGAGTAGTGAACTATATTAAAAAATGTACAGTGCAAATAGCTTTGCTACAAGAGACACACGTGGAAAGAACTGAACATGTGAATTTGGTAAAGAAAGGCTTTCAGGATGGTTATTCGGCGAAATATTTGGGGCAAAGGAAAAGAGAAGTACTTATTTTAATTGCAAGAAAAGCTCCAATGGTGATAGAAGAGGGGAAAAAAGATAATGGAAGATACATAGTACTAAGGGGCTACTTGCTAGGGAGGAGGATTACATTGGCATGCATTTACATCCCCCTAAAACTGCTATAATGGAGCTTAAAAAAATTTGGGAAAAATAATCAGCTTTCAGCAAGGAATATTATTTATAGGTGGAGACTGGAATTTGGTTTGCAACAGTAAAGATGGGTATGGGGGGCCTAGAAAGGATACTGTAACAAGGGAGAGTAGATTTTTGAAGAAATTTATAAAAATGTTTGTCATGGAACGTGTGAATTCAGTACTAGGAGTTCGGAGTGAATTTACATATTACTCACTGAGATACAAAAACTGGGCTAGGCTAGATAGATTTTATATCTCACAGGAACATGTGCATTTAATTGAAGGTGTTGAAACGCATCCAATAACTATTTCAGATCATACACCAGTAATAACTAAAATAAAAATGCAAGGTAATGAAATGAAAATGAGACACTGGCGCTTTCCCAACTACCAGTTGAAAAGAGAGAAATTTAAGGAATAGATTGTGGAATTAATTCATGAGCTACTAGAGAAGAAAGACTTGCCTTTTGAAAATATAGCTAAGGAGTGGGATAAAATTAAAGTGGAGTTTAAAACTATGTTGGAAATAAAAGAAAGGCAGATATGGCTAAACAATAACAAGAATTATTTAGAGGGATTGACAAATGTTGAAGTATTGCAAAATAGGGGGAATCTCAGAACAAGAAAAGGAGCAACTGCAGAATGCTAAACAGAAAAAAAAGGGATTACCTCGATAATATGTATGAATTTAGAAATATTGCTGTTAAGCAGCTGTTTTTTGATAATAATTCTAGAGCACAAAAACTTGTAGCACAACTCGGGCAACAAAAAGTAGAAAGGAATGTCACCAAGCTTAGGGAGCCTATAACAAGGAAGATAACAAGAGACCCTGTAGAAGTATTGGAAATATTTTGGAACTTTTATGAAAATTTGTATAAAGCAGAGAAATATAGAAATCAAGAAAAGATGAATGGAAATGTTTATGGAAGAAGTAAATATGCCAAAGTTAGAGGTAGATGAGGCTCAATTACTAACAGGATAGGAAGGGATGAGAAAAAATGGCTGTGTGTAACGAATCTACAGGAAAGTCCCCAGGAATAGATGGTATTCCTGTGAAAGTTAGGAGGGAAAAAACTGATAAAGATATGGAAGGTTTTGTTTAACAGTATTTTTAAGAGGAGGAGAAGTTCCAGCATCTTAGAAGAAGGCAGTGGTAACAGTAATACCTAAAGAGGGTAAAGATCCATTGGCTCCAGCTTCATACAGGCCCATTTCAATATCAAACCATAATCATAAAGTGTTTATAATGGCTAAAAGAATGGCAAAAGTGATACCAAAATTTATAGATATGGATCAGTGTGGTTTTGTGGAGCAAGGCAAACATTTGACAATATTAACAGAACTTTGATGATCCAGAGGGAAGCAGAATGTAAGAAAGTGCCACTTGTATTGGTGGGTCTTAATGCAGAGAAAGCATTTGACAGAGTAGACTGGGACTTCATGAGCAGGGCAATGGAAGCATTTGCTTTCCCTGATACAATTATAAGGTTGATTAGAAGAATATATAAGGGATCAGAGGCATGAATTAAAGTTGATGGGGTCCTCCGATAATTTCTGCTTGAGTAGAGGAACCAAGAAGGGTTGTCTGCTTTCCCCTTTGTTGTTTGCATTATATTTAGAACCGATGGCAAAGAAAGTAAGGGACTCAGAAATTCAAGGTTATAATTGGTATGGTTGTCAGGAAAAGTTGGCTCCATTTGCAGATATTATTTTATACATGGCAAAACCAGAAAGGGACATTACAGTGTTCTGGAACATTTTAAGACAGTTTCAGATCTTCTCAGGATACAAAATTAATGAGGCTAAAACAAAGGCAGTAGTGTTAAATTATTGGCCTAACAATGTCCATATTTATGGGGACATGATAAAATGAAGTATTTAAGAGTATGGCTTAGAAATGACTCTGTGGTAGCAGCTAAGGATATGTGGGAAGAGACTATAAACAGAAGATAATACAAAAATTGAGAAACTGGAAGTCTAGTTATATGGATATGGATACTAACATACAAGCCATTACAATGTTTTTAGTCCCTTTAGTCTTATACACAGGTCAGGCATACTTTTATCAACTGGAGGCAAAATTGTGTATAGGAATTAAAAAAGAGTTGAAGGATTTTATCTGGGAAGGGAAGACAGCAAGGGTCAAGTGGGATAAGCTGATTCTACTAATAGAACAAGGTGGACTAGGATTACCTAATTTGAGGGGGCATTTTAGAGCAACACCGTTAAGGCTCCTATACATAGCACAGGCAGAAAACTATCATTCAAAGTGGAAAGGGATGATGTTGACACAGGGAGGAAGATCAAGAAATAAGGAGAGATTGGCATTTTGGATGCAGACCCTTAAGGAGAACAACCAATATCATGCAGAGTATTATATTCATAAAATAGCAGGGAGTATTCTAAAAGCTATACCACCACGAGAATGGAGAAAAAAGATTTTGCAGCTAGGGGTTGACTGTGGTCCGGGATACAGATAATAGGCAAGAGTTGGCTGGCATTTACTGGAGAAAACTGGCAAAGGAATTAAGGTATTGGGAGCAAATAACTAGAAAGAGAAAGGTAACAGAATGGAAATAGGCCAACAATGTATTTAGAATGCAGGTTAGAGATTGCCTTCCCTATCAAGGCTTGATATCAGAGTATAGGCAAAGGGAAAGAAATAGGGGGCTCCTAAATGAAAGACCAGCACTGGTAGAGTTTTTAATAGAATCTAGAACAGAAGCTGCCATTAAAAAAGGAATAATTAGTAAAGCATATAAAATACTGCATGAAAACTATAAGAATCAATCAGAGAAGCTTAGAAAGGATTGGGAAGAGAGATTGAATAATCAATTCACAAAGAGACAGTGGGGGAGATGTATGTATATCTCCCAAATCATAGATAAACTTACTAAGCTGGGCATTAATCCCTACATCACTCAATGGGTTGCCAACTGGCTTACTGACAGAACCCACACTGTAAAAGTAGCTGACTCCAAATCCAGCTCCAGACAAGTGGAGTACCTCAGGGTTCAGTCCTGGGACCTCTCTTGTTTGGCATCTGCTTCTCTGAAGTACAGGCCAACACTAAGGGACTCTGGCTAACAAAGTTCGCAGATGACTGCAAACTGGGTGCCATTACTGAATCCCCAAATGATGTGGATACTCTACAAAAGGGCTTACAGAAACAGATGCTTGGTGCCAGAGCCATGGGCTCAAGCTCAATGCCAAAAAATGTATAGTTATCCCCTTTGGGGAAAAAAAAACATGTACCCATGAATTACCACATAGGTGGCAGTACACTAAACACCGAAAGTGTGATGAGACGTAGGGACACAGATGGCCAGTGGTCTCACCTTCAATAACCACATCGCCACAACAGTCAGGAAATCCTATGTGGCACACCTCATCACTAAGGGCTTTTCATCCAGAAAGAAAGGAGGTCATTGTCCCACTGTACTCATCCCTCATTAGACCCATTATAGAATACAGTGCCCCATTTGGTATGTACCTCTCAAGACATCTGCAACAACTGGAAAGGCCGCAGAAATACCTCACTAAAAGAATCACAGGCCTAAAGCAGATGCCCTACGCTGACCACCTTAAAAATCTCCAGCTATACTCTATCACATATCATCTACTCCGAGGCAATCTCTGCTTAACATACAAGGCCATGTCAGACCCAGAGCTGTTGGATGTGCTACACTTAAAGAAATCCCAATCCCTCAAAGCCACATGCTCCAGGGATCTAAACCTTATCATCACAATAAACAAAACATGCTGGAGGGATAGCTTCCTGACCCAGAGACTCCCCAGACTCTGGAACAGACTACCTATACATGTCAAGAAGAGCGCCTCCTTGGCCCTCTTCAAAACGAACCTTGACAATTGGATGGGAGAAAGGAAATTCACCCCGGGGATCACATCATTTGCCCTGCTAGACAGGGGTCCAGGGAAGTAAATAG
This sequence comes from Protopterus annectens, assembly GCF_019279795.1. NCBI lineage: Eukaryota > Metazoa > Chordata > Ceratodontiformes > Protopteridae > Protopterus > Protopterus annectens. Next base: position 654,261,106 of record NC_056746.1, read on the forward strand.
TGTGGGAAGAAATAGCCAGGGAATTGTTATGGCTAGGCTTGTATAGGCCCTAGGGTCGATAGCCTAGTACCAACCTATGAAATATGCAACAAAGTCTAGAAGATTTAGGATCTTTGCCTGGAAATGTTTACATAGGTATTTTTATACCCCAAGTAGACTCCAAAGAATTTTTCTTCAGGTGGATATCAAATGTTGGAGGTGTGATGGGCAAGAAAGAGGTAGCTGGAGAACATATTTTTTGGAGGTGTGATGAGCTGGTAGACTTTTGGGATTCCCTGCGGACCGCTCTGTCGGAGATGCTGGGTGAGCGGATTGAACTGGCTGGGGAGATGATGTTTTTGAGTTATGCTATGGAATCGGAATTGCCTAGACATAGTAAAGCCTTGCTGAGTCTAATTATGCTGGCTGTCAAAAAAGCAAGTACTAGAAAATGAAAATCAAAGTCTAGGCCAACTTTACTAGAAGTAGTGAATATAGTAACAGAGAAAACAACTGGAACTGGGATATTTAGAAAAAGGGAAGGAGCAAACTACATAGAAAAAAATGTGAATTGTGGGAATAGTATATACAGAGCAGGAATGAGGTTTAACAGGCAGGATTTGAATGAGCTATGTAATCCTTAACTGTCAATGACTAGAAGGTTTATAAGTGATTTATAATGTTTACAACTACAATTGTTTCAATGGTGTCTGTGATGTAAACTGTTTGCAACTAAAGTTACATAATTTTGTATGTTTTTCATTTATATAAATGTAAGATTGCTTTTGTCATATGTGGAAATTTAATAAAGATGTTGGAAATAAAAGACAGGGGACCTGAGACCAGTCCTGCATCTAACCATCCTAAACAAATCCTTAAAAGAACTCAAAATTCTGGATGGTCATGGTACAGTCTATTCTACCTCTCCTCCAAAAACATGACTGGATATGCTCAGTAGATCAGTCTATTCTACCTCTCCTCCAAAAACATGACTGGATATGCTCAATAGATCTTCAAGATGTGTACTATCACATCAGAATAAACAGGCGCACTCAAAGGTTTTCCCGCTTCCAGCAAGGAACCAGCCATTACCATTTCAGAGTTCTGCCCTTTGGTCTCACCACAGACCCAGAGTGTTAATCAAATGCATGGCAGTAGTAGCAGCTCACCTGTGACTGCTTGGATTCAGAGTTTTTTTACCTAGATGACTGGATCCTGACTGTATCGGCCAGGCATCTACTCCTCCAAGTCAGGGATTATGTGCTTCACCTAACAAATACTCTGGGAATCGCAAATCCTAAAAAAGTCTCAACTACAGCCAGTCCAAGTGAGAGATTTTATAGGGGCACGTCTAGACACACTGAACTGCCTTGCCCTCTTACCTTGAAACAGGATTCTGTCTTTGAGATTACATATCAGACAAATCCTAGCCATTCCTTCGCCACCTGTAGGATTAGTTCTCAAAGCACTAGGTTTGATGGCTGCCACCATACTTTTGGTTACTACAGCTCACCTACATATGAGGATTCTTCAGTGGACTGTAACACTGCATAGCTTTTCACTGAATCATCAGGCTATCTCAAGTGTGCAAAAACTCCCTGTCATGGTGGCTTCACTTGAGTGACATTAAAAGATGCCCATTTATACTTTTTCCTCCCATCGCCACATTGACCATGGACACATCCCTTTTAGGGTGGGGGGCATTATTTGGGACAAGTTGTTCAAGGCACTTGGTCGACACAGGGGACCAATCTGCATTATCAGTGTTCTAGAGATGAGACAGTGCTCCTAGCATTGCAAGCCTTACATAGCTTTCTTCCTCTAGGGACTATTGCAGTTCAAACAGACAACATGTCTGTAGCTTGGTACATCAACAAACAGGGGGGAACCAGATCTCACCCCCCTTGTCAAGAAGCAATGAGAGTTTAGCAATGGGCGATCTCTTCCAACCACTTTCTAGCAACAATGCACATTCCAAGGAACTCCAACATTCTAGTGGCCAGGATCAGCAGAACCCTTCTGATGCCTCACAAGTGGTCTGTAAATCAGTCTGTGGCAAACTTGATCTTCCTCAAATGGGGTCAACCTTGTTGCAGCCTCTTTGCATCCCCTTCCAACAACAAATGCAGCAGGTTCTTTACCCTGATCACTTCTCACCTCAGGGACAGTCACCGAGAGTCTCCCTAGTTCCTGTTTGGCCCTTCGGTCTCCTTTATGCTTATCCGCCTCTACCTCTCATCCACAAATTTCTCCAGAAAGCACAGAGGTTGAAGAGCAGAGTGATCCTCATTGTACCCTTCTGTCCTCAACAGGTTTGGTTTCCTTTCCTTTGGTCTCACCTTATACGTCCTTCCTGGACACTGGATCCAAGTCTAGACCCCCTTTCTCACCCTTCAGGACAAACTCACCTAGATTTGACAGGCCTCAAATTGACCACATGGTTTCTCCAGTTCCAGTGATGGCTAGACATTCCAGGCTTTCCTCTCCAGTTAAAGAAATCTTGGTATGTTCACATAAAGCTTCCACCACAGAGAGTTACAAGAGCAAGTGGAAAAGATTCTCCATTTAGGCTCACAAAAAACAAATGGATCCTTCTACCGCTCCCATTCCAGCAGTTCTTAACTTTCTTACTTCATTTTTTCAGAATGGAGCAAGTTACTCCACTGTCAAGTTACAGTTAGCAGCCATATCCAATTACCACAGAGGTGAAAATTCTTCTTCTTTGGCTTCTTCCAAGTTGTGTAAGGCCTTTCTCAGTGAGGCCTTCTTACTTAGAACTCTGATCAAAGACCCCACTGCTCTGTGGGACCGAAGTATGGTCTTACAAGCCCTAATTCATTCCCCGTTTGAACCTTTTGCCAAAGTAGATCTCAAATTCTTAACATGAAAAACTTTATTCTTGGTGGCTACAACCTCGGCTAGAAGAATTTTAGAATTGCAAGCACCTTCTTCCAAACCGCCATATTTGATTTTCCATAAGGAGAGAGTCACACTACGTTATGAATCCAACCTTTTTGTCAAAAGTTGCCTGTGAAAACAATATCATTCAATTCATCAATCTTCCTGTATTTTTTCCTAATTTTGAAGACAAGGGCAAATATACCCTTCACCTGTTAGATGTACATAGGCAGTTACATTTTTATTTGAACAGAAAGAACAAAGGCCTTCAGAAAATCTGACCAATTATTTGTTTCTTTTTCTAAGCAAAAACTGGGGAAACCTGTCTCCAAAATAACCTTAGCTAAATGGATTACAGATTACATTTCTTAGGTTTTCTCTGCAAAAGGTATCACGCCACTTGGGCATGTGAAAGCACACTCTACTAGGTCAATGTCCATCTCAGCTGCTTTTTGGTCTAGACTTTTGATATTTGTGCAGCCACTTCCTGGTCAAATACTCATACATTTGGTACACATTACAAGTTGGATATTATATCCAGAAATAGAGCATCCTTTGGCTCTGCGATGCTCCAGAATATCCTTCCATGAGGGCCACCCAAGAGATATGTAGCTGGGGACTCTGTCCCACAGGTTGAGGAACGAATGAAAATGACATTCGATACAGAAGTTATGTACTCACCATAACATTCCAACTATGTTGTCCATTTTCATTCTTTCGCAACCTCCCCCCTCTATCCCCCTGTACTTTCTGGGAAGACCTACCAAAGATGTTTCAGGAGCCAATGTTCCTTTTGAGCTCCTGATTTTATCTTCTTCCTATCTTATGATTATTTTCTATATATACATATATGTATTATGCATATACAGCTGCAGCAAACTCTATCTGAGGTAATCTGGAGTGCAGGGGCATTATGTGTAAGAGTGGAGCTTGACAGTCTGATCCTAAGCTATAAAAGCGGCCAAGTTGGATCCAAGTTTCGGATCTGAACCCACAGGTTGAGGAAGAACAAAAAATAGACAACACAGAACATTAGGGTGAGTACATAACTTCTTTTTTTGCCAAAAGTGTTTTAATCTTTGTAAAGAAGCCTACCATTTCCCCACCTATTCTTCCTGTGTGATGGTGTCATTTTTATTAGTATTTATAGTATAGCGTATACATGCAGGTAGGTTCATTGAGATTGCCAACTTAAGTAAATAACCCCATTTATTTTTTGTAAAATGAAATCCTAGGTTACCTCCTTAAAGGACATTCTTTGCTTCCCCAAACAGAAAGGCAGATATCCCATTAAGGTCCTTCTCCAAAAATTCATAACGTCCTTTTAAGTTTCTAAGAGAGGTCTCATGCCCTTTTACGTTTTTAAGAGAGGTCTCACCTATGGAATATTTCTTAAGAATCTTTATAGAAACCATCTTATTATTCTAGTCCAGAAATATTACCAAATTTAAAATATTTAAGAAAGCAGAAATACATATACAATTGTTTACATTTTTAAAGTCCTACTAATTAAAAAAAAAAAAATAAGCAGAGGAAAATAACCCTGGGAATTCTGAAGTCTTCAGATTTTCTAGACCTTTAGTCATCTATATACTATAATTTAGTGCCAGAGCAATTTCCACTACAGAAAAGAACAATGCTTTTTGTATTTTTGTGTACTTCACTGTTGCAGTATTGACTCTTAGGATGTTGTGCTTGCAGCAGCCTGAGGCTGCCCTGAATACTAGAACTCTCTCACCTTCTCCCATGGCCTAGTACGCTACCCCTCCTTCTGATGTTAGGATGTCAGTGGTATAAAGGGTGGTTGGTCAGTGTAGTCTTAAGATATTTCTTGCTGTGCAGTTCAATGAGTGTCTTATTCAGTATCTTTGCATTGTTGGTTTCTTTACATTGGGTTGGCCTGAAGCCAGAGTTCCAGCTAAGTACCTCATTGGGGAATTTTTTTTAGTGGGATTTGTAGATGTCAGAGAAAGTTAAGAATTGTCTTACATATTGGAACCAATTTCTGCAGAGATTTCCATGTTTTGTTTTTTTAACTTTACATACATAACTCAATAAAGATAAAATCCTAGACCTGATATTGTCCTTTTCATTCTCCTTCACTGTTGACATCTTCCGATCCGACCTCGGATCCGATTTGGCTGCATTCACAAGACTTTAGGATCCAAGTCTTGAACTCCTCCCTTTCCAGTAATGCATAATACCTTCCCTAACTCCTCAGATCTCATTTTCCACCATCTAGCACTGACATGGTCCATTAGTCTTGAGCATTTTTCTGACTATGAGTTACTATTTTACAGAATTTCTGTCTCTTTTTCTCTTGGTCTTTAAAAAAAATCTATTAGTTTTTATCTCTTCACTTGTCTAGCTATCCTTTACCTCCTTTCTCAAGTTAGTCCGCTGATGTTAGCATCTTATTTCCTCCCTACCTTTGCTTTCTATGGTTTATAATGCCATTGCCACTTTTTCCTTTTCTTCCTTTCTATTTTTCCTTATAAAAAAATTTCTTTCTATCTTCTGTCCTTAGCACTGGTGTGTGAATGTGTCAGAGCTTAACCTGTTTGTTTCTGTGTGTCAGAGCGACTTTTCCTTCACAATGTCAGAAAAGCCTATAGGCTTTAAAAGATGCACCACTTGTGGACACAGAATTCCAAATTCTGATGCCCACAAGAGGTGTGTCTACTGCCTTGGGCCAAGGCATTTGAATGCTGACTGTGTAATTTGCGTGGTCTTCAACTGTTGTGGTCTGTCAGACAGGAGAAATAAACTGATTTTGAGAGGTCTGTTGCCTTCTTCTGGGGCTCAAACCCCATCCAAGCCTTGGAACTCAAAAGAGCACAAGAAACAAGCCCTCTCATCTTCCCTGTGGCTACATCTTCTCAGGCCAATAAAAGACCACAATTGTTGGATCCAAAGTAAAGACTAAGAAGTCATCTTCGGATCCAAGAGCCTCTTCGGATCTGACAGGCACCAGACCAGCAGATATGTCTGCCCCTCAGATCTGATCATCTCAGATCCTAACACTTTGATTCCCAGCACAGTCTCGGATCCAGAAGACATTCTACAGAGTACTTATTCCCCGGTCAAGCTTCCCTTAGATCTAAGCCTTCGGATCTGAGGTCTTAGGGCAATAGCACTGTTCAGATCAGACCAGCTTTTTTTGCTGTGACCTCTTGGGTCACACCATCACTGGTTAAATCCAGACATTCATCAACATCCTCTAGGTCTTCTTGGAGCTTTTCCTAGTCAGGGATGGACAAGATGATGAAACGTTTTCTCAAAGTTCAGATACAGATGGGCATTTACTCATCTCTGTCCCACCTTGGATATAGGAGAGCTTCAATACCCATGCTACAAGCTCTTCTTCTGATTCAACCTACTGTTTTGAAATCCCAGAATCCAGTTTTCCTGAGAGAGTTGCATCTGAGAATGTGTTTCTTTGACGCATCTGATTCCTAGACCAGCCGTGTTCCGATATCTTCAGATTAGAGTGGGTTTTAGATCCAGGATGTTGGCAGTGGCTCTGGGGGTATGGCATCAGTCCTGACCTGGTTGGCTCCATCCCTTCCCTTGGGGGGGGCCTCAGACTTTGACAGCTCAGGCCCAGTTCTGTCTAGAAGCTTAGGATCCGGGGTGGACTCCTCTCTCTCTCTCTCTCCCCCCTATGGTGGCTTTGGCTCCGGGGGGGTCCTGGGCCCATCAGCCTTCCAGGTGGCAGAGTGGGGTTTCTCTAGACCAAACGATGTGACTCCTCATCCTCCAGATCCTACCCAATAGTCATCTCATCCGAGCTCTGAGTCCATCCATCCTGCCATTGGTCAGCCCCCCAGGTAAGCCTCCAAATTACTTCCCTGCAGGGGTCCTCCCTTCTTCTGTTTCTTCCCCTGAGTATCCCACAGAGGAGGTTCATCAGAAAAAAAGTGCAAGAGGAGGAACATGGACTCCCCCTTGAAGTCTTTAACTGAGGACACTGATTTTGATGAAGGAGAAGGATCCCCCGATCCTAATGGACTAAGGATGTCTAATGGACAACCTCTCCTTCAGAGACATCCTTGAACTCCTACAGCAAAAAGCTGGCTGGTCCTCCCAAAATCCTTCTTCCTAGGAGTCCGTGTTCCTGGAGGCTTTTGAGTGATCCTGTCTATGTCCTGGGTGACTCCCTGGTGGACAAACTCATTGACTTAATTTCCCACCAGGTTTGGAAGGAACCAGACACAGTCAAGCCGATCTGTAAATGTCCTGATATGTTACTAAGTCCTTCCTCTGACCACTTACATTGGAGCAAGGGTGTCCCAGTTGATGCCATCGTTGTGTCAGCAGCCACAAAAAAGGAGCTCACTTAACAAGGAGTCTCAGGCTTTGGACAGACATGGAAAGCATGTGTATGCCTCAACCACTTTCATGCTGACAGCATTAAACTACTTGGCACATTTTACACATCTGCAGAGAGATCTGGTCAAGGAGCTAACCAACTCTCTGAAAGAGACCTAGGAGGAAAACATTAAAAAGGTTTCTCCCCAATTGGCGACACTATCTTCCCTTGCAAATTCCTTGATGAGGCTAATTTTGCAGTCTCCAGAAAGCACCTCATGAGTAACTGGTGCAGGCATAGCCATTAGGAGACATGCCTGGACGCTGCTTTGTGATTTCACAGAACCCTTCAAGGCATCTTTCATTACTACCCCCTTTGATCATTCCTCCTTGTTTGAACCATCAGTAAAAGAAACACTTGCCTGCAGTGAGATAGATGGAAAGGCCTTGTCTACCATAGGGTTCCAGTTTTCCACCCCAAGAAGTACCTTTTCAAGAAATCATAGAGGTGGGAAGAAGACTTGATTCAGAAAATCACAAGGGCCTTTCCAGGACTTGTGCAGGGATACCTGCTCCAGGGGCAGAGGAGGAGGTTTCAATGGCAAATGCTGCCCCAGAGGCAGAGGGGTTTGTAGAATCAGGGCTTCAGGGAACCATTTCCTGATAAGCCCCATCAGTGCTCCTGAAGTGCTGCCTGACTGCCCACCTCTGGAGGCAAAAATAATATCCAGAGCTTATTATATTCCCTTTTCCCCTCACCTCCAAGTCCAAGGAGGGTACTTCCCTATGTGCCACCTAGTCAGAGGGAGTTCACCATTTGAGAAGTTCAAAAACTTCTAGAGAAGAGAGTCATTCAAGATGTCCCAACTGAACAAGTAGGATACAGAACTTACTTTAGCTTCTTTTTGGTGCCAAAGAAAACAGGGGACGTAAGACCAATACTGGAATTCAGCAATTTCAACCTATATGTCAGAAGTTGACATTCTGAATGGTTAGCCTTCAGTTCATTCTGCCTTGTCTATGTAAGGATGACTGGAAGTGCTCTATAGATCTCCAGAATGTGTATTATCATATCAAGATGAACAAATGCTCCAGGAGACACTTGCCCTTTCGGCTGGGGCCAGTCATTACCAATTCAGAGCACTGCCCTTTGGACTCACCACAGCCCCCCGGGTGTGTACCAGTTGTATGGCAGTTGTCACGGCTCACCTGACCCCAGGAATTGCAGATTATTCCAGGTGTTTCCATGTTTAGATGACTGGTTCCTTACTGCACCAAAAAGACATCAACTGATTCAAGCCAGGGATTGCCTGGTACAGATCTTCAATTCCTGGCTATTTCAATAAACCTGACTCCTGTACAGAATCTAGAATTTATAGGAATGCAACTGAACACTTCAACCCAAGTGGCGTCCTTACCTCTGTATCACTTAACTTCTCTGAGACAGCTATTCCAGGGCTTATTGGATCTCCCATCTTCTCCAGCACAGTAAGTTCTCAGAGTGCTAGAGTCTGTGTCAGCAACTATCATTCTAGTACCCTTAGCAAAATACCTTATGTGAGTCCTATAATGGACCCTGGCTGTTTAATAGCCCATTCTTTACCAGCCCCTATCTGCTCCTATCAGGCTAGCTCCAATCTGCAGAAGCTATCTCCAGTGGTGGATGCAGTCAAACTGACTATCACTGTGCAGGTCATTGTCTGTTCCCCCTCCAATAGCCACAGTGACCATGACTGCTTCCCTATTTGGGTGTGGAGGCATTATCAGGGGAAGATGGTCCAAGGTACTTGCTCCCAGCATGAGACAAAGCTGCATGTCAATGTCCTAGAGATGAGAGCAGTCCTAACATTGCAAGCCTTTCAAGACCATCTCCCTCTAGGGACCACTGCAATTCAATACAGGCAATGTCAGTGGTCTGCTATATAAACAAACAAGGAGGAACCCAATACTACCCATTATGCAGAGAGGCCATGAGAGTTTGGGAATGGGTGATCTCTTCAAGGTGCTTTGTAATCTCCCAGGGAAATCACCGTGCTAGCAGACAGCCTCCGCAGGTCCATTCTGACCCCTCACGAGTGGTCTTTCGGTCAAGCAGTAGCAAACCAGATTGTCAGCCATTGAGGCCAACCTTGCTGCAGTCTTTTTGCTTCCCCCGAAACAACAAATGCAGCAAGTACTTCACTCTGATATTCTTGAAAGGGGAGTCACAGAGGGATGCTCTAGTCCACGATTGGCTCCTGGGTCTCCTGTATGCATACCTCCTCTTCCTTTGATCTAGATGTTTGTACAGGAAGCCAGCAGGCTGAAGTGTTCATTGATCCTCATTGTCCCCTTCTGGCCTCATCAGGTATGATTCCCCTTCCTGTGGTCTCACCTGAAGTATCCTCCATGGATACTGGATCCCAATCAGGACCTCATCTTTTCATTCTTCCTCACTTCCCTCCCATCCATTCTCCAGCCTTGGTATCTTTGAGAAGTTACCTATAGGAATTTGGAACCCATAAATTCATGGCTTGGTCCCCAGAAACTCTTCATCTGTTCTACTTTTTCCTCATAATATAACCTATTAAGGCAGCAAACTTGATCTGAAGAGTTAGGGAAGGTATGATGCATTATGGCAATGGGAGACTTGGATCCTAAAGTCTTGTGAATGTGGCCAAATCAGATCCAAGGTCAGATCCAAAGACCCCAACAGTGAGGAAGAATGAAAATCGACTACACAGATGCCAAGTTATGGTAAGTACATGACTTCTATTTTGCCTCCTTAAACAGAATTCTTTGCTCCCCCAGGCTGGAGAAGGATGTGGCCAACTGTTCCCCAGTGTGTTTAACTTAAAGACTATCATCATTAGAAAAGTTCCTGAAACAAATGTCATATGGTTGGCCTGCATATGAATGGCATCTGACTGTCCTGCCTCTGAATTTTCTAATAAGAAGTGTACAAAGCAGATTACTCAGGAGGTGGAAGACATGGTTTCAGTGTCTGATAGCCACACTCAGTTTAAAGTTGTGAGTAGCAGTAAGGCACATTTGGAATGCCCTTATCCACTAACTAGTATGGTTGAGGCCAATGGCACAGCCCCTCTGGTGGTAACCATGCCACTGAACATGTCTGCATCCTCTTGAACTGAAGCCAGCTAGTACCCATTTCAGTCCAGAGCCTCTTCTCTGGCATCTAGCACACAAGTGATGGTTAACAAGAATGATGTAGGCATTCCTCAGATTTTCATGAGAAAAGAGACTGAGTGGCACCCAAGTAGGTGTGTGGCTACCCATCTGCAGCCTGAAGCTTTACATTCTAGCTCCATACCCAGTGCAAGGTCAAAGCATCCAGCACTCAGTTTGTTGTGGCCTCAACTGTTTGGGTCTTAAACCCAGTTGCTCAAGCAAAATCTGCCTCTTTGCTCTCAAACAGAGCAAAGGAACCCCACATAAAGGGGGAAAAGGGCAAGTGTACAAAAAAGTGTCAGACTAATTCCAGAGGTAGTTTGGAGATTTATCAGATTCAAGGTCCCACCAGGGAGCAGCTATAACTATTCAGAGCACCCCCAACCCTTCCTTCCCCTCTGCCCACCAGTAAAAGTAGGAGGAAGACTGTTCCTGTTTGTAAAACAGTGGGATGAAATTACCCAGGACAGCTGAGTTCAAGCTGCTAAAAAATGAAAAGACCAATGGTTAGACCACAGCTGAAGATAAAAATGGAACAATCCACTTCAGGTAATAAATCACTTGCAGCTTCACAGTAGTGCCCTTTATAAAACCAAAAGTTGTAACTGAGATGTAGTAGTCAAGGTAGGAAACGGTTCACTTGCAGTTTCACACCACTTTATTAAACAAGAGTAAGCGCTTTTGCGATCTAAGTCAGCTGATCGCTTCTTCAGACTCATAAAAACAGTTAAAACATTGGTATTTAAAATATGGTTCAGCCAATGAAAACACATATAGAACTATGACGTAGACTAAAATTGCATACATCAGTACATTAATTTGCCTTATATTCTGCATAAGATGAAATAAAATATACATATAACAGACACATTTTTATCTTCAGCTGTGGTCTAACCATTGGTCTTTTCATTTTTTTCGCTTGAGGTGTATACCAGGCGTTTATCCAGCTTTTGTTTTCTTTCACGTGAGTTCAAGCTGCTGCCTACAGTTCCCAAAACTCTCAGATTTAAGGCTATTCTCCCATTGACCAAACAGTAAACACCTAATACCTCCACAGGTTAAAAGTTTCCTAAAATATGGATAAATAGACTTGGGACCTGAAAAAAAGACTGGAAAAGTATTGTACTCCAGACTTCTTGTTCCAAGAAAAGAAAGGTATCTGAGACCCATTCTGTATTTACTGAGACAAAACAAATTCCTAATTTCAAAATACTGACATTACCATAACTGTTACCTTTAATCTTCATTGGTGTCCTAGTGATATGCCGGGATTTGAAAGATGCCTACCTCCACATCCCCATAGTCTGGGAGCACTTTTGAAGTTCTCATTTCCAGTTCTGTGTTTTGCCATCTGTCTTGTCTATTGTGACCCCTGAACTTTACAAAGTGCCTGAATTCAGTGATTGCCTTCTACAGGACAAAGGATGTAAGGATTTTCTAAACTGCTGTGTACTTTATAGTCAATCCAGCAGTGAAAATTAATAAAAGCAGTGATTTTATCTGACTTTCTGCCTTTGGATGTATGCAGCAATTGCAGAGACTAGATGCCCAGGTAATTAGCCTCCCGCAATTCTGACTTCCAGAAGTAAAATGGTTATCCCCTAGTACAATCCAGATTAACATGCTAGGACCTAGCTTTTGTCTTCAGAAGAGCTTTACTTTCATATAGATGAGTGCTTTCATCTTTTAATGACTTCTTCGGGGCTATTAACCCTTTTGCTATACAACACTCGTACATAGTTACATCAAAGGAGTTAAGTCCTTATTCAAATGTGCAATGTCAGTCATTTATTTTGATTGGATGGCAATTTCTCCCAGTTGATAGGATGTAATGTCAGACTTAAATGTCTAATCATCCAGAGAATATCTTCCAAATCAGGGCTGGTGTTTTGAGTTTCACCTAATTTATGTATGAAGGTGACCAGCACTGCCAACCTTGAATGCAGTCTTGCTCACCTAACAAAACTTCACCATATAACTATAATGAAGCAGATCTAAAACCAGAAAGAAAAACATGCTAAATAGTGGGATTACTCAGCCCTATAAATAGATGGTGGTTTTATCTTTGTACTAGACTAAAACTTGTCTGTTCCAGTCATGTTTAAATTAACCAAAAATAACACGATAATGCTGTCTTTTGATGTTACTTTCATTTTTCTTCCTTCTCCTTGCAGAAATTATACCAAATCAGTGGGTCGTAGCAAATACATTACATTTCCCTGTGCTTTCACTCAAGTGCTCTTGAGCTTCATCAGATATAGTAATCTTTGTGGCCAAGTAATTTTTGCTGTTGCTGTAAGTTACTGGATGTCCTTAAGCTGCAGGGTTAGAGACCACAATCCCTGCATCCTTTCTTTGTCACAGTAGACATTTTTGTGGTCCTATCTTCAGGCTGTAAAATACATAGAATATAGAGTCTGAGCCATTCAGTCCATGCCCCATGTTGACCTTAAGTTTGATTTGCTGGTAGAGTTCTTTTTTTCTTCAGTTTGCCATTTTGGTTTCTTGCTAGTGAGGAGACCTTCACTTTGTTTGCTATATGAAATGCAAATTTGGAATGCCTTATAAATTCCAGAGAGTGAAGGTCTAGCAGGCTTTTAGAATCCTTTACTTTAATGTCCAACATGTGTTGTGTAATCATACTCTTCAGGTGTTATTCCTATACAAAACACTTTGCATTCCATACTGTATGTCCAATAAACTATCATTTCACAGATGTCTCTGAAGATGCCCAAATATTTATTTTTAGTATTTGGGCTGAAGAAAGACCCTCTGCCACATATTGGAGGTTAAAACTTACAATCAGATGGTTATGCTTTCTTCAGGAGCATGGTGTCCCCTAATCCTCTCAGAAGTCAACCATTCGATGCAGTATAGCTCTGGGAGTCATACTGCAACAGTGAGCAATGAAGAACAGAGTACAGTTGTATTAAGAACTTACCATTATTGTAGATAAGTACCATTTCTCTCCCTTCGTCCCACTGTCTCTCAGCTTGTATCTAATGTTTAGGTGGTCACTCTCCCTATTTATCTTCCTCCATCACCTGTCAGATCCTTCTCCAGAAGGCCCTGTTCAAATCTGGGCAAGCCATGCTGTGGACCTTTGAAAAGTATGCCTGCGGTCAAACCTTTATGCCCCTAACATTCCGATATCAGAAGGAAAGAGTGTTTCCCCTTGCCATAGGGGAAGGTAAGAACTCTGGTATTCACTCTGGCCATGAGTTCCTGCAGGCGGAAATTCCCTACAGTGAACCTACTTGATCATCTACAGCTATGTTCCTGACATCTGTACTTTACATTACAATTTCAGTGAAGAAACCTCATTAAACCTATTCTTGATCTGCAAGGTTTGTGTCCACAGTCAGAAATCATTCTTCTTCAGGTATCCTCAACATTCAAATAACAAGAAGTTAGCTTTCTGACTCCCTATAAATAACTAAAACCCAAGGAATTGCCCTAGCAGTTAGAATGCTAATATTTAACCCAGTTTAAACTCTTGTATGCAGTATTTTCCCTAGGTTCTCCCTCACTAATAGTCTAAAACCCATGCACCAGTTTAACTGAAAATCAGGTTAAGTATATAGTTCTACTTTTACTTCTATTTTATTTTAAATAAAATAAGTACATAAATAAGACATAAATAAGTAAACATATTTTTATCTAACACAATTACTTACCTTACCTTAGCGCACCACTTGTTTGACTGTGTGAGCCCTGCTCCGCTCGCCCTCACTGCGTTCGGGCTCGCTCCGCACCCCTCCCCCTCACTGCGTTCGGGCTCGCTCCGCACCCCTCCCTGCCCCCAATTTCCACCAGCCCCCAGTACCTCTACATTTATAGGTACTTAGCCACACCCCTATTACTATAACCTATCAACTTTTCTATCATTACTCCCTCCCTCCTGACCTTACTCCCTATCAGCTTTCAACTATCACTACCTCTCCACCCACCTTACTTCCTTTCATACTTATCCAGTCTTCTTCTGTTCTTTTATTTTACAATAGGTAACCACCTAACTACTCACTGCAATAATGTTACAATACTCCTTGTAACCTATATCCTTACTTTGTATGAAAACCAACAGCTCACCAGGTACCAGTTCCCTATAGGACACACTATGCCCCTAGATGAAAAACTACCCATCTTCAGTTATACATTAAAACAGGGCACCAAACCTGAACACAATTTATCTTAATTCTCACTCCTACAGTGTAATAACCCCCAGCACATCAGTACTAAATCCAAATTATACGACAAACTTTTAAACAAACTCAAGAGGCTCACTACTGAGTACAGACTTAACCTTATACTCAGTGGAGACATACACCCTAACCCAGGCCCAACTACCCCCAACTCACCTTCTAATGGTGACTGTTACCACAAGAACATAATCAATAGACCAACTAACTCCCTCTTGGTATGTCATCTTAGTATTAGGAGTATCAACAAAAAAGTACATGAACTGCATGCCCTCCTAGCTGTCTATTCCCCTGAGATACTATGTCTATCTGAGACTTGGCTAAAACCTTCCACTACCGATAATGAAATTCTACCACCTGGGTATCATCTACACAGGCTGGATCGGGCTACTAGGAAGGGGGGGGTAGCTGTTTTCTATAAATCTGAGCTGAATGTAACCACAGAAGTAATTCAACCACCTCAGATCAGTAACTCTGAAATACTAGCTACCAAATTTCAACTCAACAAAAATAAAAGCATTAACATTATTTGCATGTAGATTCCCCCAGGTAACAATGTAGCCACACTCGAAGACGCTCTTCACTGGCTATCCTCTCAATATCCCCAAGAAACCCTAGTCCTGGGAGACTTTAATATTGACTGGGATTCCTGTTCCTCAAAATCCCCCTCCACCCACATCAACCTCCATGCATTCACTCAAACCATAGTCACCCCTACCAGATTAGGCAAACACCCAAAAAGAAAGTATACTGGATTGGATACTTGTAAATAGTAACCCATAAATGTATACTGCAGGTACCCTCCCCGATGATCTAAGTGATCATCTTCTTACCTACATAGTTAAACAAAAAGCCATTATCCCACAACAACCCTTGCTCAGAAAAGTTAGAAGCAAAAGGGACCTTGACCCTGACAAATTTCAACTGGAACTTAACTCCTGCAACTGATCTAAACTAAAGCATCTCCCCTTAGAGGAGGCTATCACCTATTTTAACAATAAATTTCTTGAAATTCAAGACTCACATGCTCCTGCCCGCTTAAAGCGAACAAAAGGTAAAAACGTACCTTGGCTTTCTAAAGAGTCAAGACAAAAAATAACCTGTAGAAATAAACTCTGGGCTACCTGGCGCCATACCAAAGACCCTCATGATCATAATAAATACAGGCATGCTAGGAATGAAACTAAAAGACTTGTCTTACAAGATAAAAAAACATTACTGTTGTAGGTTACAGATGACTAATCAGAACAATCCTCAAAAGTTCTGGGCTGGGATCAACAAGTTACTGTATCCTGGTAAAACATCGACACCTAGCCCTGCTGCCACCACTAATAAACCCCCAGAAGAGGTCACAAATAGTTTCAAGCCATTTCTTTACTGAGACTATTCAAGCTCTTGCCACCCAACTACTTCCTAGTTCCCCTGACTATAATACCACTAACTCTAATAGCCAAAACATATTCAGCTTTAAGCCAGTGTCAACTTCCTTTATCCGCAGTCTGATCAAAAAACTAAAACCCACCACACTCTCTGCTGACCAACTCCCAGCTGAATACCTGCAAATGTCAGCAGATGCCATTGCCTATCCAATCTCTATTCTAATCAATCGCACCATATCAGAAGCCAAAATTCCTATCATCTGGAAAACGTCCTGTGTTATTCCCTTACATAAAGGAGGTTCCTCTACTGAATACTCAAATTATAGGCCCAAAGCCATACTCTCTCCACTTGCTAAGATTATGGAGAAATGTATACATAAACAATTCATGCAACACCTAATCCAGAATCACCTTATGGCCGATACCCAGCATGGCTTTCACCCACATCATAGTACTACCACAGCCCTATTGTCCTTCACTAACACCATTAACAATAACCACAACAATAATTGCACTTCTTGTGCCCTCTTCTTGGATCTTTCCAAGGCATTTGATATGGTTGATCATCAACTTATGATTAATACCCTGCAAACCCTCTGCCTAGACCCTAAAGCCCTTCTTTGGTTTACATCCTATCTTAATAACAGACAACAGGCTGTCCTCTGGCAGAATAAGCTCTCTAATCTATTACCAAACACTATTGGAGTACCACAAGGATCCATATTAGGACCACTACTGTTTTCCATCTTTATTAATGACCTGCCTATTATTATACCAAACATCAGCTGTATCCAATACGCTGACGACTCCACTCTGATCTGCTCAGCTGTATCTCCCACTGACTTAAAGACGGATACCCAGTCTACATTCACTGCCGTAGAAAACTGGCTCTCCAAGCGTCGTCTGCTACTTAATCCCAAATAAACTAAAATGCTCATATTCCCACCAACCCAAAGGTTTGTACCCTTGTCCTTCACCATAAATGCAAAAGACGGGACAGTCATTTCCCCTGACCCCAATACATAATTACTGGGTATCATTATAGACAATAACTTAAAATTTTACCACCATGTAAATCAGACAGGCAAGAGCATCAATAAAAAACTTGGATCACTCTATAGAATCAAAGCCTTCCTCACTCCTCCAGCTAAAATAGCCATTGCTCGCTCCCACCTACTTTCGACACTCCTATATGCCTCCCCCATTCTAGCCAATATAAATAAATCTGAACTTAATAGATTAACAACCTGTTATAATCACATTGCCAGGTACGCTACAGGCCTGCCATTCAGAACCCACCACTGCATCAACCTCAAACAGCTTGGATGGCTGGAATTTCCTAATCTTATCAAGTACAATCTGCTGATAATGGCTAACAAAATCCTCTACAACCCAGATAATACTCCAGCCCTTAGAAATTCTATCCACCCCCATAACAACACGCGACTGCTCTGCTCATCTAATAAGCTACAAATCCAGACAACTAAAATTAATAATGCAGCTGGCATGGCCCTATTTGCAAACTCTGTAAGTAGAATCTGGAACATACTTCCAGCTGGCATGACCATGCTCTCCTCCCTATGCCAATTTAAAGCCACAATTAAACAACATCTGGCATTAAACTGGCTATGCTACTCTGACAAGCCTGGCTAAGCCAATAACATGAATGTAATTTACTTATCTAATATCTATTGTTAACTTCTGACTATAACAAGGGTAATTTCTATCCTGTATACTTGTCTATTCAATGCTTAACTGTGTACTTTTGGAAATAACCTACATGTAAATTTGTACTATTTTAGTCTGAATGTATTTTTTTATCTGCATTTTTATTTTTATCTGCATTTCTTTTTTATATTATTTTTATTTCTATGTTTTTCATTTTGTTTTGTATTTGTATATGTTTGGAGCTTATCTCCCTGGGCCTCCGCTGTAAATGGACTTTGATCCAGTCGGACTATCCCGGTCAACAAATGTAAAATAAATAAATAAGTGTTCTTAAGGCACTTCTTTTTTTTTTGTTTTGTTTTGTTTTGTTTCAAACAACATTCTCAAAGCATTACTCTGCCTGTCTGATCTTGGACATCTTCATTTTCCATTGTATGTAGATAACCCAGTACAGTTTTAGCTTTTAAAGAAGTGTTAGTTGCTCACTGCAGCGTAACTTAAAAAAAAAAACTGAACACAGCAATATAAATTTCAGACCTTTCATTTTATAGAGTTTCATAGCAGGGAAAGCTTTTTTTCTCTTGGTGGAGGAATAGTATTTCAAGCAAAATTCCCTGGATTTTCATAATAGACTGCTGTTTTCCAGAGTACGAAAGACTCTGGATGTCTTCTTCTGTTTGATGGAAACTAAAGCATACTGTTGTGCACTTAGATTTCTTTGTTGCAGACAGTACTGCAGGGTTAAGTCTCCACTGTGTGGTTTTGATCACTAGCTTAAGCTTGTCCTTCTTTTTTTTTTCTTAAGCTTATCCTCACCTATGAAATTTCAGTTAGAGTTTTTTTTTTGTATGAATGTGAGACAGGTCTCTGCCAGTGCCTTTTCATGTATTCCTATCAAAAAGATAAGGTTACTACAAGCTTTGTCCTTGGCACTGTTGCTTTTCTTTTCCCTAAAAATCAAGCTTAGTTACACCCAGCAGACTGAGGGTCAGTGCTAACATCACTGAATGTTAAACTAAACTGTCTACTGCTGCCAGGATGGTGCTATAAGTAGGACAATCTGACCTTCTGTCCACCTACTCCCCAAATTCTTAACTGCATACCATTTATTGTGGCCCTGGTCTGGGGATCTTTGCTGTGGAGAGGGCACCAGGACTTCGACTATGGAGCACAAAAAGTTGGTAAAGGAGACTTGGGAGAAAAATAAGGAAAAGGGAATCCTGCAGTCCTTATTGTTGAGTCCAAGGTTGTCATGTTGTCTTCCAGACCAAGCTGTTCTCAGGTCATGTGCCCTGTCCATGTCTACCACCAAAAATAGCTTCAAGTGACTGAGGAAGCACATTTGAAGAAATCAACTTTGCTATCTCCTGTATTCATATTTCTGGGGCACTGATCGTATTTTTTGACCAGGAATTGACTGAAGTCACCCCTCACTCTGGCACCATCACTAGTTGCTTTGTTTCAACACCATTTACAAGACTGTAGGCACCCAAACCACACTGATGTAGGTGCCAAATGAATTAGCATTGCCATGCCTTTCCCATATGGTGCCTTTCGGCCCACCATTGATGGCAAACTGAATTTATTTCTAATGACATATATGCAACAACACACTATCTGATACCACATGCCAGGAAATCATCATCTGCTGCATAAATAATCCCAACGTACTAGATGCTGAGTCTCTCTGTGCAAATAGTCCTTGGACAGATTATTAACTTTGGGTTTGGAGCATGGGGGCTAGCATTGAGTACTATTACTTAAGAGTTTAAGGAATTTAGACCCCCTGTTCCAAGTGCTAGCAGCTAGCCAGTCACATCAGCAGGTCTTCAGCAATCTTTAGAACAAAGAGGTTTACTCAAAGAGGGTCTACTTATTCTCTGACCAGGAACTTTCTCCAGACAGACCCAGAAAAGCCACTCCAGCTAGTACATTGAGTCTGTTCTCATATTATCAAATGAAATCTTTGAGGAGGACAAAGTTACCTGGGGTCTGTTTTATATATTCGAATGCTTAAATGTTCGAATCACTAAAGATCGAACTTTAGTGATCGAATATTTAAATGTTCGAATATTTTTAAAAAATTTAAAAAAAACTAAAGGGTGTAAGCGGGGTCAAGCCCCCCTGCACCCCCCACTACTTAAATATACCAACTCCAAGATATCACACTACAGTGTAGGAAATTTTCCATTTCCGCACTGTAGCACACTGAAGTGCAGTCTCAGAGTTGGTATATTTAAGTAGCGGGGGGTGTATATAATATATTCAAACATTTAATTGTTCGATCACTAAAGTTCGATCTTTAGTGATTCAAACAATTAAGCATTCAAATATATAAAATAGACCCAGTTACCTGAATGATCCCACATTCTGAGAGTACATCCAAGTGATGCTGGAGAAAGCAGAAAGAATAATGGCCCATAGACACCATCCCATTATGAGAAAAGAGATTGCAGAAGGACTGTAGGGTTACCCTGTCTTCCTGATTGTAGACATGATATTCTGTTGCTTCAGTAACCTCATAGTTTTTGCAATATCCCTGTAAAAGACTTCTATACCACAGAGCCTCTGTTTCCATCCCCCATTAAAGAGTTTCTTTTATTGAACTGATCTGAAAAGCTCATTTTCACATCCATCACTTTTTCCCCTGTGGCTTCTAGACGATCTCTTGTTATGTTTTCAGGGGGATCCTGCAGATAAAATGAAACCTGTGGTAGAGGAGCTATCAGATGGATCCCTAAAAGAGAATTATAAGGTCCATATATATTTTTCCTCAAACATGGTCAACATCATTGTCTGCCTTATATACTGCATAACTGAAGTTGCAGCTATCCATGTGAGAGCACTTCTTATTCAGGTTAATGGACTTTATGGAGAATGTGGAAGCAGTCTTAGACTTCCCTTTTAATGGAACACTTTTTTTAAGGGTTGAAGTGAAAAGTCCCATGAAAGGCGCATTTTATTATCCACAGCATTTCCTCACCAAAATGCGGAGTCACTGGAATATATGTTATCAGTCAGGAATGCAGCAGACCAGTAGAACACCAAAAAGGTCAACATTCACAGGCTTATCTCCAGCTAGGTCACCTGACCAGAGTTAGGGTAACTGAAACTCTTCTAGGAGGCCTCAGTCAGTCCGTCTCAAGGTGGACAGCAACACTCCTGAAGCCTTCATTGACTGCTTTCATTAAAGAAAGTAAGAAATTACTTGATATTCTCCATTAGATTACCATCAAAATATTCTTGGCCATTCTACAAAAGCTTAGGTGCCTTCGTCTCATGCTGTATATCCGGTCTATGACCTATGCATGAGAGTAAATGCTGGCACTTAAGGGATGTTTTACAGCAAACATTCTCACAACTTTCTTGTTGCTAGTCCATGAATGAATATTTCATCTGCACTGTGGACTGTCAGTTATATGATCTGTTCAAGACACAAATTGTTTCGGGGCAGTTAAGTACTCCATTCAGGACCCTTCCTTTTTATTTTTGATATTTTGTGAAAAATTGTACTTTTCATTTCAGCAAAGAATGGGAAATGTGATTGGTTGAATATACCCTTATAAGGTAAGTATTCTCAGTGTCTTTTCTGTTTATACTTTGACCATAATTATAGTGATCCATCTGCCAGCCCTTTGTAACAAAGACTATTCCCAGTCAGCTCAGCTTGTTGAAACTTTACTGAGAGAATAAGCAACTTCAGTTATTGGATTGTGATGGGGTGGTTTCTGTCTTGTCAGCTTCAGATATCCCCATCAGCCTTAAAAATAAAACTAAAAAGTTAAAAGAAGAGGCTAAATTGTCTGAGTAGTCTGCTTCTTTCAGTTGGTTGAAATTAGACATCTCAACTGAGGCACTTGATCAATCCTTGGACTGCCCAGATATCATACCTGCTCCTGCTGTTGGGATCTGTTCATAGGTACAGATGTAGTGCATGTCCCAATCAACTAATCATATGGCCTACAAAGCAGCAAAGAGAGAACCAAAGTTGATTCTGATTGGAGGAACTTCCACAAATTCTTGTCTGAGAAGACCTAACAAAGGCACATTCTACTCCTCCTAGTATTTCTTTAGAGACTCCTAAGCTGGGCGGCTCATGCTATCGGAGTGCAGGACTGCAGCCCTCCCACCTAGAAACAAAAGAAATAAAAAATGTGAAACATAAAATTAAAAAAGAATTATTTTTTACGAGTACTGGAACTTCCGCGCATGCGCAGACACACACAGACTGCCCCGCAGATGCCCAGGAATCTGTGCGAACTCTGACTGCCTGAGTCAGCAGTCCAGATACAGGGAAGGTATTTTCTGCCCTGCAGATGCCCAGGAATCTGTGCGGTAGACAACCGCACAGAACAGAGGAGCTCCGGACTGCTTGTCCACAGACAGGACCAATCAGGAGAGAGGTGAGGTTAAGCTCTCGCATTGGTTCAACCAATCAGGAGAGAGGTAAGTTGAGTTTTAAGCTCTTGTAGGGAAGGTTTGCTGCTTTGAGTGATTCTGGAAGTGTGTGTGTGCCTGTGTAAAATGTTCCTGTTAACACATAGTGGTGGGTAGGGGTAGAGATACTCAGGCTTGAACCCTGTACCTTGGATGCAGGTGGCAAGGACCTGAATTCCCTACCCACCACTATTTGTAAAAAAATGCAGATTTTTGCCTCATATTTGTTCTGTTCCTCATAAAATCTGTGGTTTCTGTATCTTCATTTTTCCTTGCAAAGGTTTGTAGTGCAGTGGTGCACTGGTAGCATTGTTGCCTAACAGCTATAGGTTCTCTGGTTTGATTCTTGGCTGGGGTGCCTTCTGTGTGGAGTATGCATGTCCTCCCATCCCTTACAAAAATGTGTCTGGAGTGTTTCTCCCTGCTCTGCTGAAAATTGGCTTTGTTTTGTTCCAAGTCGGACTAGTTTCCTGGTTAACAGATGTTTACAAATAACAGGCATTTGAATTTCAGACTTCATATTCTTCAGAAAGTACATGGTAAAACAAAACCATTTATTCTACCAATTGTCTAAGTTTATAACATGGATATTTGAAATTTGCCCATATATTTGGGACTGTATTCCCCATTATTGGCCTCTTCCAGTTATTTTGTGCTAAGGTTGAGAGCTATGGTGAGAACTGAATGTTTGGGGGCTGTATTCCCCGCATTACTGGCTTTGTCCACATGTTTTTTGATAAGAGGTTGAGAGCTATGGTGAGAACTGAATTCACTGAATATGTTTGGCAGCTGTGTTCCCACATTATTGGCTTTTTTCAGGTGTTTTTTACTAAGAGGTTGACAGCTATGGTGAGAACTGAATTCACTAAATGGTAGCCATTTAAGTTTGTCTTCCTCTGTTTCAGCTGATTTGGCATAGTGGTATGTTTCTCTGACTGTTTTGCACAGGGTTGCCTGGGTTCAAGACGTGGCAGTGAAATGTATGGTGGTAACACAGCATTTTATTCTAGCAACTTTCCAACATTAAACAAGCAATGTTTAAAATGTGTCCTTGGTTTTTGACCTTTTGTCCCCCCCCAAATAAATTTTGGCTTTTTCCAGATTTCTTGTGCTGCAAAGTTCAGAGATACAGTTGAGTGTCGAGTAGATTTTACAAGGAGCTGAGAGCTGCAGGGGAACAAACGTTTAGTGCTGCTTATGCTAAGTCTGCTTGCACAGTTAATAGCACAACAGGTAGTGTACTTGCTTTTGATGCAGAAGGCTGTGGGTTCTACTCCCACAGTAGGTAGATGCATTGCTGATACTGTACTGTGTTGTAAAGGGGGTGGATGCTGCAGTCCTTTTTGGCAAAGATGCCTAGTAACTTTGAACCTGTTATCAGTTTGCCATCCATTCCCTATTGCGGTATTACTAGCTTATCATTTTTTTAATGCATGCAACATAGGCAATTTATTCTTCAAGGGCAACAGGCACTTTATTTGTAGATGAAACACTGACATATAAAGTTGTTTGCTAGCAGCAACCTCTGTATTAGTTACAGATTTCTTTAATGTGGATTTTACTACTTCAGAGATTGTGCATATTTACTGATACTGGTGGACTATAGAAGGTTGAGTAGACTTTTTATGATGGAAATGTTCTGAATTGGGCAGTTTTGTCAATGGTGCATGCATTTTGTTTCATTGTTTTCTGGAAAAATATTCAAAACAAATTTAAAATGCCCTCTAACAACTGTACTGTATTGTACAAGGAATATAATGTAATACAGCCAGGAAGGTGTATCAAAGAGCATGTGTATGTTTCATGTTCAAGGGGCCTATGATTTTGAAAACAGCCCAAAGTTAATCTTTATCTGCCACTGGCAAAATGTATTTTCTTTGAATGTGGGTTTCAATGCTGTTTCAATGCATGTGAGTTTCAAGGGCAGAGAAGTTTTAATGCTAAGTCTATTTTCATTGTGAGACTGCATTGCTTTGTTTAACAGATATATATTAGGGTTTGTGCTGTAAAATGCAAAGTAAAACTTTCAAATGAAATCTAAATCATTGCAGAAGTAAAGCAGTATGCACATTACAGTGTTTATGGTAAATGGGGCAAAATAACCAAGGAATGGGACATTGGAATGGCTGCAGGGGGGTGGCTCCGTTCGACCATGATTTTGTGAGGGGGGAAGGGTAGCAAACTCAGACAGCCCCGGTTGAAATATACCTCTCAGTTGTCCATATTTTTGCAGAATGAATAGATATTTGCTTCTTATTTTTGGTTTGTTCTTCATAAAATTTGTAGTTTTCTAGCAAATCATTTAGGAATGAAGTCACTAAATGACAGACACTGAGTTTCAGACGTCATAACCTTCAGAAAAATGCATGCCAATGCAAGACCTGTTATTCTATCAACTGTCTTAAGTTTATACAAGAGCAATTTTTAGTAGTGTTTGTATGTTCCCCCAATACATTTGGCCTTGTCCAGATTTCCTGCATTAAGAGGTTGAGAGGTACGTGCAAATTGCTTTGTAGAATTAGGAATATCCAAACCTCTCAATTGTCCCCAATTTTGGCTCAAAATGTTGCTCTCCCCTAATAATCCCTCCTCAAAATGGCAATTTTGGAAGAAAACGTGGAGGGTTTACAATTATATATAACTGTAATGATCAGAGTTATAGATTACTTTTATTTCAGAAATGCATGTAGATGCTCTTATTTTGTTAGCTGCTCAAGTTAACAGTGTTAACATTTAAAAGGTGTCCCTTTTTTGACAGGTTCCCAGCTGTATTGTGTGGCAACATTATATTTTTGCATCACATTTTTGGTCTGTTTTTCATAAAATTGTGGTTTTCTGGCAAATTAGTGGCAAGTCATTAAAGTTGAAGTTAGAAAATAATGGCAGACATTTGAGTTTCAGATTTCATACCCTTCAGAAAATTCATACTAATGCAAGACCTACTACTGTTCTATTATCTAAGTTAATAAGAGCAATATTTAAAATTTTTCCTTATTTTTGGGCCTGTGTCCCACTTCTAGTTCTATGTATGGCTTTGTCCAGATTTCTTGCTCTGAAGTTGAGAGGTATGAGTGTCAGAGCCATCACCGTCAGCCAGAGACATTTCAAATTGTGACATACTTGTTGCACCCCACTCCCCATTGTAGTGGCTCTGGATGTGTCCATGGAAGGCAAGGAGCAGTTATGCAGTGTAAGTGTGCAGAGTATTCCCCCCATCCAAGGGAGACCACAAGTACGACCGTGTCCTTTCATCTGCCCTGGATTTTGCAGAATGTTCTGGTTTTCTGTCATATTTTTATACTGTTGATTTATGCTTCTTATTATTCAGGAAATGCATGCTGTCACAGTGCTCTGTTGCTCTGTTTAAGTAGCAGTGATTTAATGACCATCAGGTAAGCTTGTCGGAGATTGTAAGATGCAAGTAAGCTTTAATAAGCATACTGTTAAAGAATTACCAGCATTGAAAGCCTTTCCGTTGTTGCCATGCAAAGAATATTTACATAACTGGATAATGTATAAGCCTTGGGTATTGAAATGCATATGACAGTATTTGTAATAAAAGGACAGGATTACAGTATTTTCAGAAGCTCATAACATTTGTTGGAGACTTGCAGTCATCTTTTGTTGGAGACTTGCATTCTGTTTAGTTTACGGGTAAAGCCTGCAAAGATGACTGCAAATCTATCATGTGTGGTCCATAACTTGTGCAGGAATCCTTTAAGCAATTTATCTTGAGCTTGTTTCTTGTTTGCTGTTCATTTTTTACTTTGATCATGTCTTCCCCATGAAACAAATAGATAGTTGCGTTAGGCAGCAGGTCATTTTTAGATAAGAAACATTTTTACAAGTGGGGGTATCACAGAGATTGCTACTTTCAGCATGTTACTTGGTAATTTTATAAAGCTGAATATAAATTATAATTAGAACTGCAGTGCAAGGAGTAGTGGTTTGAGTTGAGTGCTGCTTGTTTTTTTATACTTGATTTTGACTGGCATTCCAGTAATGTATTTAAAAAGTAATTTATTTTTTCATGCCTCACAACCTGTTTCCATCTGGATATTAAGTAAGTTGTCATGTAGCCAATGCATTGAAATATTTTTTTCTTCTACACTTCATTTTGTCTTGACTGGACTCTCAAATGATTGTTTGGCACCCAGGGCAGCGTATTTAATTAAAGTTCCAGTTGTTGTGGTTTTGAGCATAGCTCCACCCCTTTCTGGTTGTCCACACCCCTTCCCATTGGCCACACCCATTCATCTGTCTCCTGCAGCCCTCCTTTAATTTGAAGTCATCAGCCGTCACTGCTCCTAAGAAAAGGAGACAAAAGTCTAGATGCATTTCTCCTCCAGCAACTTCAGCTCCTTCTCCCTGGGACCCTATGGAGGAGGAGTGGTTCATTTTATTTTATCCAACCCCCCCCCCCAAAATTAATAAGTCCATAATCAAAAAGTATGGAATTTCCCAAACCTTATATGTAGAAAATACAAAAATCAGTGCAGTTAAACAGCAGTTGTAGACTCAGAGTTCTTGTAGCTGGATAGAAATGTAGTTGAATATCTTAAATGAGAGAAATGTTTCTCACCTCCATCAACTAATTAGCTAGATTGAATTCCTTTTTATTTAGTGAATGCAAAAGGAATGTTTTGTAACTGACCCTAGATACCAACTTAAAAGACTTTAAGAAGAAAAAAAACTTTGCAGTAAAACAAAATGTAAAACACAATAGACTGTTATAATATGACCAAAACCTAATGGAAATATCCAAATCTTAAATGCAAAAAATCTAAAAAATCAATGCAGTCAAACAGCAGTTGTAAACTAAGAGCTCTTGTAGCTGGTCAGTAATGTAGGTGAATACCTTAAGTTAGGCAGCTGTTTCTCAGCTCCTGTCACTAATTAGCTAGGTCTAATTCGTATTCATTTAATGCATGCCAAAAGAATGTCTCCTAACTGTCCATAGCCAACAGCTTTTAAGACTCCAAGAACAAAAAACTTTTGTAGTAAAACAGCATTTAAAATATAACAACAAACTGTAATATAATAAGCTCAAAATCAAAAAGTAATCTAAATATCCAAACCTCAAATGTAGAAAAAAACAAAAAACAATGCAGTCAAACAGTGACTGTAAACTCAGAGCTCTTTGAACAGAACAAGGGTAAATATAACTAGAACTGCAGGGGACGAAGCTAAATAAAATGTTCCTGCAACTTCTACTTTGAGTTACAAGATAACTTATGGAACAAAGTAAGGACAGAGAGGAAGTAATACATTGACTGTTAGTGATCAAGCCTTTTAGAACCCTTCTAATCAGTTTAGCACAGACTTAAATACTAGGAGAGCACCTAGGAATGGGCAAGCGTAAAGAACATATCCTAGTAAGATTTCACTGGCAGGAATAATGAAGCAAGTTAAGAACCTTTGTGCTGGATGCACGGAATATCCAAAAACAACCTCTAACCTAGGCTTCAAAAATCTTTTGATTCCAATATCATTTGCAGAGGTACCATTTGAATATATTGCTATGGATACTGACTCGCTGGTAAAATCCAGCAATAGGTTTCAATATGATTTCATGTTAGACTAATGCAGTGACTAACCCTATGGTTATTTCCTTGTTTACATAAAGCTAATGCTAAATATATAGCTATGGAGTCAGTCTTAGTTTTTAGAGTAGGGGTACTTAAGGAAATACACACCAACATGGAGACTCAGTTTATGTCCATAATAATGTATCAGCTGTGCGAATGCTGAATGTCAAGCAAGTAATACTTGATGTGTCATTCTCAAGACAGATGGGTTGGTGGAGAATTTTAGCTGAACATTAAAATCCATGCTGAGAAATGTTATTAAGGAAGATGGTAAAAAACAACTAGCAAATACCGTACCACTTGTATAATAATAGAGAAGCATTACAAGCCTCCACAAGGTTCAGTCCCTATGAATTGGTATATGGCAGATACCTTTGTGGACTATTAGATATTGCCAGATAGCTTTGGGACAACATGAAAAACAATTTAAACATCTCATAAATCGTCTAGTATAACATTAGAAAAATATAAACTTCAAAAGTCTCTTCAAGTAATATGACAGGAACCCTCATACAAGATCACATGGAAAGAGGCCAGGCTGCACAACAATGGGTGTATATCAGAAATGCAAGGAGGAGGAAATTCAAAGCTAGAGGCAAGGTTCTACTTTTGGTCTCCTCTCTATAAAGTATTTTTTTGGGGTAAATGGCAGGATTAAGATAATGCATTAGAAATTTTAAACAATATTAACTACAGAGTTAGATTGGTAAGAGAAGGCCTGAACAGATATGCCTTTCAATGTTCTGAAACTGTGCAATGAACCTGGATGCCACTGTTCAGTGAAACAATAAAGCCACGGAGAGAAATGTAGGCAGACTTCTGTTACCTAGGAGGTAAGAGCTGGAGAAAAAAAGTATCAGGAGTCTTAAGTAATGAAGTAGATTGGTTTGTGACAGCCCACATCTGAGGAAGTGCTAGAAACAAAAACGAAGTGTTGAATACGTTTGTGTTTTGTTGTTTTGTGGCTTTTACTATTAAACAGAAGTCTGCCTACATTTCTCTCCGTGGCTTTACTGTTTTGCTGAACAATGGCACCCAGGTTCATTCTTTGGTTTATTTGTGGGATTTTTCCTTGTTTGTCTGTTTTTTGGATAAACTATGCAATGAAGTACAGACCTCTGTAGTTAGCTTATTGCCAGAAAATAATGGAAATGGTGGAGAAAGAAAACTGACTTCTGTATCTGTAGTGCAGGTCGATATACTTTCAAAACTAACTGGCAGAATAAATCTGATTCAACTCCACACCATTCCAGGAGAAAAGGTTAACTTAAAACCTTATAGAATACCAGAATCACAGAGAATGTTTAATAAAAAGAAAAAAAATGCTTTAGATGAGTGTGATAGAGGGGTCAAAAGGTAAGTGGAGCAGTCCCATAGTGTTAGTTCCAGGAAACTGAGTAAAATTTTGAAATTTGACAGCTACCAAATGCCTAGGGTAGAGGAAGTAATAGCAAAGTTGGGAAACGCAAGATTTTTTGAACAAGTAACAACTTTATTGAAGTATTATTTATTATGGCTGTATAAATGAAAACAAACCGTTTTGACATCTTTTCAGTTTCAAACATTATTCATCACCTGTAATCTTCTATACAGTCATTATCAGTCAAACATTTCATAACTCATTCAATTCCTGCCTACCCTTGAACCTCAATCCTCCTTCAAAACATTATTCTGCGAGTATTGTTCTCACAATTTATTTTTTTCTATGCAATTTGTTCCTCCCTTTTCTAAAGATCGCACTTCCAGTATTTTTATCTTTGTTACTATATTCACTACTTATAGTACGTTTGGTTTATACTTTGACTTGCATCTTCTAGTAATTGCTTCTTTGGCAGCCTTAAGAATCAAACTCCCCAAGGCCTTACCATGTCTAGTCTATTCCAATTCTGTATAACAGTTAAAAAAATAATTACTTTAATTACACCAATTTGCTCACAGAGTATTTCCTGACCGAGTTGTCAGAGAACTTTTAAAGTCTGCCAACTCATCACATTCCCAGAAAATATGTTCCCAATTACCTCTTTTTTTCCCCATCACACTCCAACTTCTGCAAATTACCTGAGGAAAAATTCTTTGGAGTCTAATAGGGGTATAAAATATCTCTGCAAACACTTCCAAGCAAAGATCCTAAATCTTCTAGACTTTCTTGCATATCTGGGACTCGTACATATATTCTCTTATTGTTTCTTTGTGAATTGCTTTTTCAGTCTCTCTTCCCAATCCTTTCTTAGCCTCCTCTGATAGATTCCTATAATTATCATGCAGTATTTTATATTCCCTAATTATCTCTTTTTAACAGCAGCTTCTGCTAAACACTGCACCAGTGCTGTTTTTTCACTTAGTATTCCCCTGTTCCTTTCTCTTTGCTTATACTCTGGTATCAATCCTTAATAGGGAGGGCAGTGTATAGCCTGCAATCCAAATGAATTCTCAGCTTCTTCCCATTATATTACCTTTCCCTCTCTAATTATTTGTTCCCAGTACCATGGCTCCTTTGCCAGTTTTCTCCAGTAAATTCCAGCCCCTTCTTGCCTATTATCCATATCCCTCATTATAGTCATCCCTATCAGCAGAATTTCCTTTTTCCATTCTTATCTTAGTTCTTAGAATACTTTTTGTTATTTTATGAATATAAGATTCTGTATGGTTATTGTTCTCCTTAAGGATCTGCATCCAAAATCCCAGTCTCTCCTTATTTCTTGAGCTTCCTCCTGTTTCATCATCATCATTATTCCTTTTCACTTTGAATTTTAGCTTTCTGCTTGTGCTGTGAATAGAAGCCTTAACTGTGTAGCTCTGAAATACCCATTCAAATCAGGTAATTGCAAACCACCTTATTCTATTGAAAGGATCGACTTAACCCACTTGACTTTTGCTGTCTTCCCTCCCATATAAAGTCATTCAGCTCTTCATTAATTGCTATACACAACTTCTCATTCCATTGATAAAAATATGCCTGACCTGTGTATAAAACTTAAGGTCCTAAAACCATTTTCACTGCTTGTATCTTGCTATCCATATTCATAAAACAGAGCTTCCAATTTTTCAGTGTTTGTATTATCTTTTTAGTCTCATTGCACATATGCTTAGCTGCCATAACAGAATCCTTTTTAACCTCCGTAATCCTAATTACTTCATTTTGTCACACCCCAGTAAATATGGACATTGCTGAATCAATTTGTGTGAGGGTACATAGTTTACAACTATTGCCTTTGTTTTATCTTTAGTTATGAATCCCCAAAAGACTTGAAACTGTCTCAGAATGTTCCACAACACTGAAATGACCTTTTCTGGGTTTTATCAGGTACAAAATAATGTCATCTGTAAATAAAGCCAACTGTTTGTGATTACCATACCAATTATGTCCTTGAATTTCCAAGTCCCTTATTTTTTTATTTTTTAGGGAACAGCCCTGCCTGGTTCCCCTCTTCAAACAGAACTTAGAGAAGAACCCACACACTTGAATTTACCCCTCATATATCCTCCTAATTAACCTAATTATTTTGTCAGGGAATGTAAATGCTTTCAGTGTCCATCCCATAAAATCCCAGCTTAGCCTGTCAAATGCTTTCTCTGCATCAAGACATGACAGTGGTATTTTCTTACACTCTGCTACCTTCTGGATCATCATTGTTCTATTAATGTTGCCAAATGTTTGCCTCCCCTCCAGAAAACCACATTGATCCATTTCTGTCATACATTTTGAAATCATCTTTGCCATTCTTTTAGCCATTATGGACATTGAAATTGGCCTATGGGAAGGCAAGCTTTTTGATATTATTCACTCTTACAAATAAGTACTAGCAAATCTCTCTAACTACTAAAGCCAGAGAATAAGACAGTACAGGTGTGTACACTTACCATAAATGTAGATGTTTGAGTGTATTCACTGTTGCAGTCATTACATTTGGGTAATCTGCTGGCAGGTTGCCCTTAGTCAGCCTGATTAACAAAGTCTTGGGTCCTGCATTGGTTGCTGTCCCTTCTTCCGTGACGTCAGGTCGTCAGGGGTATAAAACATGCAGTCGACGCCATTACATTAGTTTTTCTTGCCCCAGATTCAGGTATCCCCCAAGTGGGGAGCAAATAAAATTAAAAACACAAAAAAATATACCTCCAACCAAAAGCAAATACACCAAAAGGGCTTTTAAGCATAATGAAAGAAAATAGAGGTATAGCCAGAGAAAAATAGGGGGTTGGAGGGAGGGTAACCAGGACTGCAACAGTGAATACACTTGAACATCTACATTTATGGTAAGTGTACACAACTGTACTATGTTCTTCATGTTTCACTTTTGCAGTCATTACATTTGAGTAGATTCCCAAAGCTATGGTTGGGTGGAGGGAATTATACAGCATTAGGACCAGCTATAAGGCCCTGCAGGACAGCAGTAGCAAAGCCAGCTCTGGATTTAGAGAAAAGTGGTAAATGGTAATGTTTGGTGAAAGTATGAACTGAGCTCCAGGTAGCAACTTCTAGAATGTCCCTGGTAGGAACACCTCTGAGAAAGGCTGTTAAAGTAGATGCAGTCCTGGTGGAATGGGATCTGATCCCCTGGGGGATAGTTTTTCCATGGTACATATCGAAGAAACAAATACAATGGCTTATCCATTTGGAAATGGTTTGCTTTGAAATAGCCTTTCCCTCTACCCCTGCAGCAAATGCCACCAGCAGTTCAGATTTTCTTTGAGATTTAGTCCTGTTTAAGTAAAATCTAAATTGTCTGTGTACATCCAATGAATGCAGAATCTGCTCCCCCTTGTTCTGTGGATTGGGAAAGAAAGTTGCCAAATTAATGGTCTGATTAAGAGCCACACTGGATACCACCTTAGGCATGAAGGATGGATTGGTCCTGAGAGATACCCTGTCCGCATGAAAAATGATGAAAGGCTCCATTGCCATAAGAGCCTGTAATTTGGAAATCCTTCTAGCTGAAGTGACTGCTAAAAGGAAAGCTGTTTTCCAGGAGAGAAATTTTAAGTCTGCAGTAGCAGCTGGCTCGAATGGAGGGAGAGTGAGCTTCTCCAATACAAAATTGAGGTCCCAGGCAGGGGTTGGAGCTCTCCTGGGTGGTCTTAAGTTTTTGGCCCCTCTGAGATACTGCTTTAGCAGAGGATGAGAGAAGAGTGGAGGTTCTGTGTTGTAATAAGCTGAAATGGCTGAGGCATGGATTTTTATGGAATAAAAGGACAGGCCCTTGTGAAGCATCTCAGTTAAGTACTGTAAAATCTGAGGAATGTTGGGCACTGCTGTGGTTATCCCTTGAGATTGATTCTAGGCACAGAATCTTTTCCATTTGTCAGCATAAGATTTTCTAGTACTAGGTCTTCTCGCCTCCAAAATGACATCCGTCACAGGTTTGCTGAGGGATGGTAAGGGTGAATTTAGGTGATTAGCCATGCTGCAAGATTCAAAGTTTGGAGCTGAGTGTGCAGAGTTTGGTTGTTCTGCTGAGACAGTAAGTAAGGTGTCTGAGGCAGGTGCCACGGTGGAAGGTGTGACACACTGTACAGGAGTAGGTACCAGTGTTGGTGAGGCCAATCTGGAGCAATCCAAATAATTTTTGGTTTCTCTTGTTTGACTTTTAGTAGAACTTTGGAGAGCAGAGGCAGAGGGGGAAAGGCATAGACTGATGGGTTTTTCCAGCTGAAGGACAGAGCATCCACTTTCCAGGCTTTTTTGTGATGAGTTCTTGTGCAAAATTTGTCCAACTGATAGTTCTGGGGTGAGGCAAAAAGATCTGTGTCTGAGCTACCCCACTTGCATGTCAACATGTTGAAAATCTGTGGTTCCAGTTTCCATTCATGAGGGTCCATGAGATTTCTGCTTAGTTCATCTGCCAGAGTATTCAGCTTTCTTGGCAGGAATTGAGCTTGTAGTTGTACTTGATAGGTCAAGGCTGTGTTCCACAATGCCATGGCTAGTCTGCAAAGGGGGTAGGAGTGTGTACCCCCCTGCTTGTTTATGTACCACATAACCATGTTGTCTGTCTTTATCATTAATTGTCCTGGATGAAGGTAGTCCTTGAAGGCTGTCAGTGCATTCTGTACAGCTAGCATTTCTTTTTGATTGATATGAAGGTGCATTTGCCCTGAATGCACTTCCCTGCCAGATGAGCCCCCCAAGCATAGTCTGATGCATCTGTAGTTAGGGTTTGGGCAGCAGGAGGTGGTGTGAATGACAGTCCCTTGTTTTGGTGGCAGGCCTCTGCCCACCATAGGAACTCTAGTTGCAGGCAAGGTATGATAAGAATCATTGTTTCCAGGCTGTGACAATGTTGACTCCATAAACTTTTTAAGTACCACTGAAGTTTCCTCATAT
The DNA here is from genome assembly GCF_019279795.1 of Protopterus annectens. Lineage (NCBI taxonomy): Eukaryota > Metazoa > Chordata > Ceratodontiformes > Protopteridae > Protopterus > Protopterus annectens. The sequence continues at coordinate 654,295,055 of NC_056746.1, forward strand.
GCAGTCTTGCATATGGAATTAGAAGAATGCAGGAGGCCATGAACCCCAAGGCTTGCAGAATTTGTCTTGCAGATAGCAGGGTTTTTGTGGCCACCTGTTTGAAGTAAGTCACAAAATGAATTTGCTTTTCTGGCATAAGGAAAGCCATCTGGGCAGTTGTATTCAAACTTGCACCCAGGAATGTAATTTTTTGAGAGGGTACCATTTGTGATTTATTTTTGTTTATAGTGCACCCTAGACAAGTTAGAACCCTTTTTACAAACGCCAGATGTTTTAGAAGAATGTCCCTGTTTTCTGCCTGAATTAGACAATTATCCAGGTATGGATATATTTGAATATTTCTTTGCCTGCAAAATGCAATTACTGCTGCCGGTTCTGTGCTTTATTTAATCAACAGATTTCATTTCCACATGCTGCCAATTCCAAACAGATGGCCAGACCTGCCCCCAAATCAGTGGGCAGAGGCCCAGAAACAAGTACTTTCCCTCATAAGCATGGGGGCTATTCAACCAGTACTAGAAGAGGAAAGGGGACAAGGTTTCTATTCAAGACTTTTCCTGGTACCCAGAAAAGACAAATCATGGCATCCAATTCTCTATTCTAAACATCTTTCTGGACATTCCAAAATTCAAGATGCTGACTCTTCACCAGTTACTTCCTATGCTAGGCAAAGATGCCTGGTTGGCAACTCTAGATTTAAAAGTGGCTCCCCTGCATATCCCAATCAGGGAATTTTGCAGAAGATACCTCCGCTTCAAAGCAGGTTACTTGCATTACCAGTTCTCTGCACTGTCCTTTGGCTTATCTACTGTGCCCAGGGTCTTTACAAAGTGCCTGGCTAGAAACCTTGTCCCCTTTCCTCTTCTAGTACTGGTTGAATAGCCCCCATGCTTATGAGGGAAAGTACTTGTTTCTGGGCCTCTGCCCACTGATTTGGGGGCAGGTCTAGCCATCTGTTTGGAATTGGCAGCATGTGGAAATGAAATATGTATCCCTGGGATACTATATTTAAAACCCATTTGTCCTTGGTTATAAGTTGCCAGTTTCTTGCATGAAGAGCCAGTTTTCCCCTCAAAGGGGTGGCTAAAAGGTAAGTGCTTGGTAAATGTAAAGAGATGTCATTGAGACTGCTTACCACAGGGAGGTGTCTTGTTGTTTCCAGATTTGGAAGAGGAGGCACCCCATTGTTTTGTTCTGAAAGTCCCTTGGGACTGAAACCTGGTGCCTTTGGAATGTCTGGGTTTGATTTGAGTGGCTCTGGAAGGAACTGGAAAAGGACCAGTTCTTAGTAGGCCAGTCCCTACTAAATCTTGGAGGTTGCACTTGTAAGGAATCTTTCACAGTTGGCATAGATTTAGCTTTATCTTCCATCTTTTTTAGAACTTCTTCAGCCTTATTACCAAAGAGACGGTCCTGTTGTAAAGGAGCATCCAACAATTTTGCTTTAACATGATCAGGCAGAGTTTGCTCTTTGAGCCAAGCATGCCTTCTTAGCACAGATCCAGTTACAGCAGCCCTGCAAGAGGCCTGCAAAGAATCAAAACCACATTGCAAAGTATGTTTTCCAACTTGTTCAGCTGAATGCAATAGATCCTGTAAATGTTTATTTTCCACACAGTCAGAAATTAACATCATTTTCTGTTTAAGCAGTCCCATGATATGCTGTTGATATTTAAGTATGTGAAATTGACAGTTTAAAGCCCTGATTGCCAAGGTTGCAGAAGTGTAAACCTTCTTACCCCATCTATCCAGCACCCTGGAATCTCTATCAGAAGGGGTAGGATTTTTAGCAGTAGAAACCTTAATGCCCTTGGGACCATGAGAAATGGTTTCAGGATCCGCAACAGGATTTTTGAAAAGGAATTTGTGGGAGTCAGGAACCCTGTAGTATCTGTCTAGCTTACAAGGAGCCAGAGGCAGAGAATCAGGAGCCATACTAGATTCTTAAAAAACATCATCAACAATGTCTAGAACAGGAGGTATAGCCAAAGGCCTATGCTGAGGAAGAAGAAGAAAATCCCTAAGTCTCTTTTTAGATTCAGAAAAATCCTGACTTTCCCAGTGGAAATGTTCCCTTAAGGTATGCAAAGTTTCCCCAAAAGAAAAATCCTCAGGGCTAGAAGCAGAAGGAATGGAATCTTCTACATCATAGTCCTCATAAGTAGGTATAGACAATTCCTGTTCATTAGAAGAATCAGAAGAAATAGCATCCTGTTCAGAAGATTCATAGTCAGTATCTTGCTTATGCCTCTTAGGGGGGTTGACTGCCTCTGATCAGAGTAATTAAATCTTCGGCCATTTTGATAATTTGTTTCTTAAGCATAGGGGCCTGCACATGTGGCCTAGGCATCAGTTTTTTAGACATAGGTCGAGATTTTGGTCTTAGTTTTGAAGATGGCATTGGTCTAATATACAAATCTGTAGGCCTGAAAACACCCACAGAAGCCAGTGCCTGCACAGCGGCTCTGGACCCATCCAAGGTAGAGACATCCACGGGTTCCATAATTGAAGCATCTCGTGGCATACCGGACTCCGAATGGGTCTCAGTAGAGGCCTGCGAATCAGAATTAGTGGGTATCAGGAGCTGCGAATGCGCTTCACTGAGTACCGGCGAACTGGCGACTGGCTTAGGAGAAGCTTTGTCGGCAGTTTTGGACCTCAACGGCCTGTCTCTGTCTTTTTATTTGCGTTTTGTAGGTATTCCGGTAGTCAGAATGCTAACCGACAACATTTCTGGATAATTAAAGCATGAGCCAAAATATTTAGAAGCAAAAATGTACCGGCGTTTAATAGTGCGTTGATTAAATAAAGCACAGAACCGACAGCAAGGTACGTCGTGGTCAGGGCCTAGGCAAGGAATACAGTACAAATGGAAATCCTTATGAGGTATTTGCTTCCCACAAGTAATGCAATTAACTTTTACTGACATCGGTAAGGAGCAAGAAAAAGTTTCCCCAACAGGGTACTTAGCTTTTTAGTTGAAGACTTCGGATCTGAAACTCGAAAACGAAAATTTCAGGAGTCGGCCGACTGGCACTTGCGAACTGCTTCTGCTTCGGGCACTGCGCAGCAAGAAAGACTAATGTACTGGCGTCGACTGCATGTTTTATACCCCTGACGACCTAACCTCATGGAAGAAGGGACAGCAACCCATGCAGGACCCAAGACTTTGTTAATCAGGCCAACTGAGGGCGACCTGCCAGCAGATTACCCAAATGTAATGACTGCAACAGTGAAACATGAAGAACATCTCATTTTCAGCACTAGAGGAATGATTCCAGCTCTTCCTTTTAGGCTACTTGATGTCCCATGACCTTTCCCAGATTAATGCCCCAAAATCCTTAAGGTTTGTGTGAAATATGATGCCGCTTTCCTAGACAATTTCATAGGAAATGTTTTCTCGAACATTCACCAAGAAGCTCAAATTAATGGGTCCACTTTCTATAAAACAAGGAAGATAAGCCAAGTTCCAACAGTATTTATCTGTATGTCTTGTTATTCTGGTAAACATATGCTTTCCTGCTTTTATCATCTTATTATCCTTTTGAAACCTATGTGAACATGCATGCAAAAGCATACCAAGTGTTACCCTAATATAAGGATTATGCAGCAGGACTAGCATTTTTCTCTACATATTTTTATAACAATTTTATTTCTGCTGTGAGTGCAGTACAATAAAAAATGTACATTTTCATTCCTTTAACATCAATAGTAAATATTTTATCTACCCATAATTTAAATTCTGAAACAGCGTCCCTCTTATTTAGCAGAGCAATAGGATAGCCAGGGCAAATTAACCCACATTTTAATTTCAAAACATACCAACCTGTTTTCAACATTTTCCATAAGATATTGTAAATCCTTTATTAAATTATCTTATAATCTGAAGTTGTCAATCTTCATTTTATCCTTGACCAATGGATTCAGTTGTGAGCATCAGAACCATCTCAGCCATTTCTACAGCTCACGCAGGCCAAAAACTCTCAAGCTTCAACCCTGCCCACAATGCATCTCTCCCAGTTACCTCAGATCTTGTTTGCTGTTTTCCTGGCTAGATGTGTTCACCTTCACTCTTGAGCTAAGTCAGTTTATTTACTGTTACTTATTTTTCTTCTAAATCTAGTTTACTTCTGTTTTGCACCTACTTAGCATTCTTGGTATTTTCTCTCCCTTCCTGTACTTCTTTCTACCATTGTTGGTAGATTTCTTCCCCTTCTGTATACTTCGGTGTACTCTTCCCCTCTTTTTCTATACCTTTAAGAAAAAACAGAAACAAATTTTATCTTGTTTGGCCACAAAATATCTTGTGTTTGGGTCGTCTTTGTATCTTTGCAAGTGACTGTTAATGGTCTAACCTTTTGTCATGAGTTTGCATGTGTGGTGAGAGTGCTTTTTCTTGTTAGTATGGTTGACAAACCTAAGGGCCCCTCTGGCTTTAAAAAGTGTCAACAGTGTGGCCACAAAATTCCTTCTTAACACACGCACACTTTGTGTGTATACTGTTTGGGACATCACCTGCAGGAAGATTGTAGTATTTGTCATGGCTTCAGCCACCAAGCCTTAGTTGAGAAAAAGAATAAAGCTCATGTTTAAAGGTTTAATTCCTACTGCCTTCAATGAGGCCATACCTGCTGAAAAAAGTAAAACGGATATTTTGTCGCCTTCCTCTGGGAAGGCCAAGAAAAGAAGCATGTATATGCCATCTTCTCCAGCGGCGACTCTTAAGAGTGAAATCTTCAGTGCAGAAAAGTTCCTCTGCTCTGACAAATATTGATACTGTCTTGTCTGCTCTGACACCTTCCATTGCATCCAAACCTTTGACATCAAAGGTTTCAGCACAGATTCAAACTGATGTCTCAGTTCCACAGACCCAGGATCTGTGCACTGTTTTGGCGCTGTCTGGTTTGACACCTAATATTTCTACTTGGCAAACACCTAGGTGTTAATATTCCCCATCTATCAATCCCTTTGCTGGGGAATTACCGGAAATATTTTTACACAGACCCAAGTCTCCTTCTGTGTCCTCTATCTGTTCCACCAAAAGCCTCACAGAGACAGATGAGAGACTGGTGGAAAAAATTTTTATAAGCTGCTCCCTCTGCTCCGACCCACTCAACTGCTGAACACTGTTTCACCCTATTGACTACTTCTCCTCTAAAGCCTTGAAGATTTCAGCTTTGAGTTGTCAGGCATCAGCTGCATCAGCTCTGATAGTGCCTGTTACTTCAGCAGCAATTCAAGCTCTGAGTTTTTTTGCTGTGTTGGATCCAGAGACCTCCCAGGGCCATAGCTGCCTTGTCGGCACTGAGGGGGACAGGAGTCAACTCCTCTTTTTTTGGAGCCATGGGGCTTTGGCTAGAGTTAGCTCAGCACCAGCTTCTATCTGGAGGATTGTCTCCTAAGTGCTGGGAGTGACCACATTTCCAGGCTCCCTTCCCTCTTTGGTGGGGTCAAACTTTGAGACCATAGAGAGGGCCTTGGCTGCCTCAGCCACTCAGTTGACCTCTTCTCCCTTGAAGCATGTTCCTTCCTCTAGTCCAGTTCTCCAGCCAGCTCCTCCACTGGGACAGCAACTGCTAAAACCTCAGGACACTCAGATTCAGATTCTGTCTTCTTCAGACACCTCTCCAGACCACCCCCCTGAGGAGGTCCCTCTGACGAAAAAGTGGAAGAGGAAGCACTTAGATTCCCTGCAGGAATCCGTCATGGAAGATACTGATTTTGATGATGAGGAAGGGTTTCCTAGATCACCTCCTGATGATGTCTCCTTTGGAAACATCTTGGACATTTTGAAGCAGAGAGGTGATGAGAAGTCCCTAAACTCTGCCCCTGAAGAATCAGTAACCTGCAGGCTTTTTGCACTCTCCCATCTACCTACATATTCAGTTGATTGCTCAATGGGTGTGTAAGGCATCTGACTCCATTGAGCCTATTTCCAGGAGACCAGATAAAATTTTATCCCCTCCAGAGGGTAAACAATTTTGGGCAAAGGGTCTAGCAATAGATGCCATGGTCGTAGTGGCAGCCACAAAAAAAGAACTAGCTGAGGAAAGTTCCTCTAGCCATCCTTGCATAATTGTCCTGGATGATGGATAGGTTTGGCAAGGGGATTTATGCTTCATCGACCTCTGCATTATGGTCTTTGAATTTCTTAGTACATTTCAGCAGGCTTCAAAAGGATCTGATGAAGGAGCTGTCAGATATCCTGGCAGGAGCTGTTTCTGATGAGGTATAAGACAAAGTTGCCTCTCAGCTACCATGGAGTCTGTGTCTAATTTGTCCACGAGGCTGATTGCACATGTAGCCGAAGAGACTACCAGAGCAGGAGGTTCCAGTGTATCCATAAGGAGACATACTTGCATGTGACTTTGTGACTTTGCTGAGCCATTTAAGTCTTCATTCATCAATACACCCTTTGACGGATCGTCCTTATTTGACCCAAAGGTTAGAGAAACATTATCCAGATGTGAGAAAGATGGAAAGACCTTTTCTGCTGTGGGCATATGTTTTTCTGCTCCTCAAAGGCCTTTTTCCTAGAATCAAAGAGTGGGTGGAAAATGTGGTTCAAAAAATCCAAAGGGCCTTTTCAAGAAGCACGTGATGAAAGATCCCCCGGGGTCAGAGGGGGTAATTCTAATGGAAGACACCACCCACACGGCAGAGGTGGCCCACAAAACCAGGGTTTCAGAGATTCGTTTTCTGGGAGACCCTATCAGTGAGGCAGTCAGGGGGATGCTTATCCCTGCACCTAAATGCTTGGCTAAAAATTACATCAGATACTCTGGTGCAAAAGATTATATCCAGAGGCTATGTCATATCCTTTTCTCTTCCCTCTCCCCTTACCAGAAGAATCCCCAATGTTCCACCCAGTCAGACAGAACCAGCAGTACTAGAGATCCAAAGACTGCTAGAAAAAAAAAGAGTCATCCAAGAAGTCCCACCAGACCAGTTAGAGTCCGGAACTTACTCAAGATTGTTTTTAGTGCCAAAAAAGACAGGGGACTGGAGACCAACTTTGGATCTCAGTTTACTGAACAAATCTGTTTGACAGACAAAATTCAAGATGGTCACAGTACAGTCCATTCTTCCTTTTCTGAAGAAGGATGACTGGCTGTGCTCAGTAGACCTTCAGAATGCATATTACCATATAAAAATAGACAAACACTCCAAGAGATTCCTCCACTTCAGGATGGGAGCCAGTCACCATCAGTTCAGAGTTCTACTAGAGACTACAAGGATTCTGGGTATTTCCATATTTAGAAGACTGGCTCATTACCACTCCAACCAGGCATCTACAAATTATAATGAGAGATTATGTCCTACAAACTTGTTTCATTATTGGAATTACAGTGAATTACAAAAAATGTCAACTGACTCAGGCTCAGAGCTTAGCATTCATAGGAGTAAAACTAAATACAAGAACATTTTTAGCCTCCCTTCCACCAGTGAGACTACAAAAAAATCAGAGAACAAATTTGAAAACTACAGCGCAAGAAGGTTTTACAAGCCCTAGATTCTTTGGCGGCAATAATAATGCTAGTTCTCTTGACAAGATTTCATATGCGAATTCTTCAGTGGCTACTTGCAACTCCGTGATCTATACTCCACCAGCCTATGTTGGATCAGATTTTAATAACCAGTCTTTGTAGAAAAGATCTAGCTTGGTGGATGCACTCAGAGGATATTCTTCTAGGTTGCCCTTTTGTCCCATGACAGCCCAAAGCCATAGTAACCACAGATGCCTCCCAGATGGGGCTGAGGGGGAATTATCTGGGCAGGACTGTTCAGGGTATTTGGTCTTCCATCGAGGCCAGTTTGCATATCACTGTCCTAGAAATGAGACTGGTGCTTTGAGCACTGCACGCTTTTCAAACTGCAATTCCTCTAGGAACTATTACAATCCAAACAGACAACATATCTGTAGTTTGGTACATCAGCAAACAACGGGGAATCAAATCTTACCCTCTATGTGTGGCAGTGGGTAATTTCTTCCAACTAATTTCTGATAGCAATGCATATTCCAGGGAGATCCAGTGTGATAGCACACAGAGAGCAGGTCTATTCTTCTACCTCATGTGTGGTCCCTCAGTCCAAAAGTAGTGGAAATGGTTTTCCACCAATGGGGCCAGCCTTGCTGCGACCTCTTTTTCCTCGCCCCTGAACAAAAAATGCATCAACAACTTTGCCCTAATTCCTCCCACCCGGGGAGTCATCCAGGGACGCTCTTCTACACACTTGGCACCCTGGACTTTGCTATGCATTTCCCCTGCTTCCCTTAATTCTGAAGTTCCTTCAGAAAACCCTAAGGTCAAAAAGCAGAGTAATCCTTATTGGCCACAACAAATATGGTTCCCCTTTCTCTGGCCTTTCCTGATAAAAGTACCTTGGATTCTGGATCCAACTCCAGACTTCCTGTCTCATCCAGAGAACCTGATTCACCCAAACCTTCAGAACCTCATGCTAACAGCATGGTTCCTCCAGTTCTATCAATTGCCAAGCAAGTTAACCTTCCCTGTCCAGGACACAGAATATTGCTAGCCTCTCATAAGCCATTCACCCGTAAACTCTATATACATAAATGGAAGAGATTTACCTTTTGGTCACATGAAAGGAATATTGACTCCATTTCAGCTCCCATCAAAAAGATTTTAGAATTTGTATCCTCTTTTTTTGATGCAGGAGCCTCTTCTTCTACTACTAAAATTCAGCTGGCAGCAATTTCGAACTTTCACAATGTTTTTTGGGAATAATTCCCTAGCTTCTCATAAGTTATGCAAAGCAGTTTTGAAAGGAACTCTCGTTAAAACCCCCTTTTAAGAATCCTATTCCTTCCTGGGATGTATACAATCTATTGTTCAACCTTCCTTTGAACCTTCTGCCGAATGTGACCTTAAATATTTATTGTGAAAAACCTTATTCCTTATGGCAATAACTTCTGCCAGGAGGATTTCAGAATTACAAGTTACAAGCCTTATCTTGCAAGCCTCTATATTTGATTTTTCATAAAGACAGAGTTGCTTTAAGGACGAGTTCCCTCCTTTATTCCTAAGTTAGTATGAGACACTAATATTAATCAGGCTATTAATCTTCCAGTATTCTTTCCAAAATTTTCTAATAAAAGGAGGATACTCCCTTCATTTGTTGGATGTTCATAGAGAGTTACAGTTTTTACCTGCACAGAACAAAAGATTTTCAAAAATCAGACAAATTATTTGTATCCTTTTCAAGTACCAAAATTGGCAAACCACTAGCAAAGTAACCTTGGCCAGATGGCTAAAATACTGTATAGGCTTTATTTATGACAGAAAGAATATTGATTTGCCTAGAAGTTTAAAGGCTCAGTCTACAAGATCCATGGCTACATCAGCAGTTTTTCAATCTGTAGCTTCTGTGGATGACATTTGTGCAGCAGATACTTGGGCTTCCCTTCATACCTTTATTACTCATTACAAATTGGACTTAGTCTCCAGGAAAAGAGCATCCTTTGGTTCAGTGGTGCTTATGAATGTCCTTCCTTGAGTCCACCCAAGATTTAGGTAGCTGGGTACTCTGTCCCATTGGTCAAGGATAAAATGAAGACTGACATTTTCAGATAAAGAAGTTATGTACTCACCATAACCTTCTGTCTGAGTTGCCCATCTTCATTTATCCTTGACATCACTCCCTCCTTCCCCAGGACTTGCTAAATCCTTTTGTGGAATGGATAGGGCACATACCTCTATGGATACTTTTATATAGCAGATATGATTTCACCAGGCCACCTGTCCATATGTCTGCTTAGCGCTAATCTGCAAACTTGATCTGAGGTAACTGGGAGAGATGCATTGTGGGTAGGGCTGAAGCTTGAGAGTTTTTGGCCTGTGCAAGTTGTAGAAATGGCCAAGATGGTTTCAGTTGTCAGAACCAAACCCATTGGTCAAGGATAAATGAAGATGGACAACTCAGATGGAATGTTATGGTGAGTACATAACTTTTTTTTTCATTCCCTCCAAGTAAAATGAAAGCTGCATTCCACATTCCTTAATGTTTTTCATCTGCAGTCCTCAGTCCCATTTGTTTTTAGTCTTATCACATTCAAACACCTTTGTCCTATCATAACCAATCATGTTGTCACTAGCAATGCTTCATTTCTACCTCCCTGATATACCTTCAACCAGTAAATCAAGTAGGCTATGCCCTTGAACAATATGTTCTGTGTGCTGTACTCCATCTCACTGAGAATGCTGCTTCCTTTATAGGTTCATAGGTTGGTACTAGGCTATCGGCCCTTGAGCCTATACAAGCCTAGCCATAATTCCCTGGCTATTTCTTCCCACACTATTTACTTCCCTGGACCCCTGTCTAGCAGGGCAACTGACATGATCCCCGGGGTGAATTTCCTTTCTCCCATCCAATCATCAAGGTTCCTTTTGAAGAGGGCCAAAGAGGCACTCTGCTTGACATGTATGGGCAGTCAATTCCAGAGTCTGGGGAGTCTCTGGGTCAGGAACCTATCCCTCCAGCATGTTTTGTTTATTGTGATGACAAGATTCAGATCCCTGGAGCATGTGGCTCTGACGGATTGGGATTTCTCTAAGTGTAGCATGTCCAACAGCTCTGGGTTTAACATGGCCTTGTATGTTAAGCAGAGATCGTCTCAGAGTAGATGATATGCAACAGAGTATAGCTGGAGTTTTTTAAGACGGTCAGCATACGGCATCTGCTTTAGGCCTGTGATTCTTTTAGTGAAGTATTTCTGCAGCCTTTCCAGTTATTGCAGATGTCTTGAGAGGTATATACCAAATGGGACATTGTATTCTATAATGGGTCTAATGAGGGATGAGTACAGTGGGACAATGACCTCCTTTTTTCTGGATGAAAAGCCCTTAGTGATGAGGTGTGCCACATAGAAGGATTTCATGACTGTTGTGGCGATATGGTTATTGAAGGTGAGACCATTGTCCACCTGTGTCCCTAAGTCTCTTATCACACTTTCAGTGTTTAGTGTACTTCCACCTATGTGATAATTCACGGTTACATGTTTTTTCCCAAAGGGGATAACTATACATTTCTTGGCATTGATCTTGAGCCCATAGCTCTGGCACCAAGCATATGTTTCTGTAAGGCCCTTTTGTAGAGTATCCACATCATTTGGGGATTCAATAATGGATCCCAGTTTGCAGTCATCTGCGAACTTTATTAGCCAGAGTCCCTTATTGTTGGCATTTACTTCAGAGAAGTAGATGCCAAACAAGAGAGGTCCCAGGACTGAACCCTGAGGTACTCCACTTGTCACTTGTCTGGAGCTGTATTTGGAGTCAGCTACTTTTACAGTGTGGGTTCTGTCAGTAAGCCAGTTGGCAAACCATCGAGTGACGTAGGGATTAATGCCCAGCTTAGTAAGTTTATCTATGATTCCAGAGTGGGGGATGGTGTCAAAGGCCTTGGCTATGTCCAGATAGGCTGTGTGGACTGCCTTTCCCTCGTCCATGGCTCTGGAGACTGATTCGAAGAAGTCAATAAGGTTCAGAAGACAAGATCGGCCCTTCACGAACCCAAACTGGGTGGGGTCCAGTGATTTAAGGTTGCCAATGTCTTTGTTTTAAGTTCCATGATAATATGTTCCATGGCCTTGCAGATCAGGCTCATCAGACTGGGGCGGTAGTTCCTGGGATCCAAGGTGGATCCCCCCTTGTGGAGTGGGATAACTGTAGCTGTGCGCCACTCAGTGGGCACGAAGCCTGAGGTGAGGGTATGATTAAACATGACACTTAGGTGAGGTGCCAGTTCATTTTGTAGTTTATGTAGTACACAGCCCGGAATGTCATCTGGTCCCATGGATACTGTATTCTTAGCTTTGGAGAGTGCGTTTTTTACCTGTGTCGCCGTTATTACCGGAATTTGGCAATCTTCCAGTACTGAGATGGGCCATTTAGGGGGTGAGAGGGGGGTGAAGTTGGCACTGAATTGATCTGCCAGGATATTGGCAATATCCTTGGGATTAGTATATTTAATGCCATTCTGTTGTAGCTCAGAACAGATCTGAGCATTGCCATCTAGATTCCTGACATAGTTATAGAATGCCTTGTGGTTGTCTTTGGAATCTTTGGCAATTTTATTTTCTTAACTAGCTTTGGAGGATTTTTGAGGGATATCAGCTTCTTACTGAGGCTGGTAAGACACTTGTCTTTCCCTGATAGTCTACAAATGTCCTTAGTATCCTCATCCAAGATTCTCTCAGACCCATAAACTTGTCTAAACTCCCTATTTTTAATCCATTTAATTTCTCTTAAAAAATACCACTTATACATTGCACATCTTGTCAGCATCTTCACAGATGTTCTTTCAACTCTTAATTCCAACCAGTTGTGTGCTCCTGCTTAGTTTTATTCTTTCCTCCATCCTCCAAGCAGTTTTCCAACAGGATAGAAAGGGAGCTATTGTCATCTCAATAAACACTTTCTGTAAATCTCTGGTGTTTAAAGTATAACCACCATCATGCTAAAATGTTGGTATGTTCATTATTTCTCAATAAAAAGAGGCACCTGTAATTTCCTTTTAATAGCTTACTCATACCATACTGCCAGTTTACAATGAGCAAGCCAACATCACACTACCACATACATACTCTAGTATCAGTGCCCACTCCACCATGATATTTTCCTATATAAGACCATGGAGGTAATTAAATAAAGACTACACGGAACGATTCACCATGCAGACATAGTGGGATGGGCCGAACATGGTCAATGAGTGATCCAATAAACAGGGTGGAGGGGCGTGCACGAGCATGCAGACACGGAAGTGTCCGCGGAATGCAAATCACCTCATAAACTGGTGAAATCCATGCAAATGAGGTTGATTTGTGATAATATAAGAAGAAAGGCACCAGTGTAGGTGCCATGGTGGTGTAAGAAATGTACGCAGATAGAAACCATATACTGGACTGTACAATTTAAACAGGGGCTGTAAAAGCCCCCAAAAAGGGGTGGATATGGCACTGTAGGCATGCAAATGGCCAAAACTATGGCCAGTGAGTCCATAAATCAATGCAAATAAATAAAAAAATATATATTTTTAATACATATATCACATTTGCGCAGCACAAAGCAACACACAAAGATGCTGTTATGCAAACAAATAAATAAATAAAAAGTGTAAAAGATGAAAATTAAACATTTGCAAAAATATTGCATTATAGTGCCCAGCATGCAGAGTCTTACAATGGCAGGAGTTAGTGGTTGCTATGGAGGCAGGCTCTGCAGTAATGAACTCTCCAGGGTATACGCAATTAGTTGTATGTAAATAAGCTGGGGTTACTGAATAGCAAAAAGGGCTACAGTGTCCACAAACACAACCTTTGGTGGGGCTAGAACCATGTGGGTAGTAGTAGAACAGGTAGCTGACTTCAGAAGGGGTGTGTCAAGTTATATTTAAGCAGATTGGAGCTCAGCTGTGTGTGTTTGCCATCACTTAAGCAGGGGTGTGTGTCTGATCCTGCTGAGCTGTGTTTAGCCCCACAGCGCATGTTTTAGCTGGTTTAAGAAAAAGCTGAACATGCCTGTGCTTTGGGGAGTGTCAAAACTGCTGAGCACTGTTTACACTAGCGCCAAGGGTTTGCACGGCATACCACAGTGCTTAGCAGTAAAAGAATTTGAAAAAAAAATTTTTTAAAAAAGGATATCACCTGGGAAAGCCAATCAAGTAGAAATGACTGATAAGCCCTGTTCAACAGACACTGGCCCATTCAAACTCTCAATGATATACCTGTCAGGTGGAATACAGTATAATGAGCCAATCACACAGGCAGACAGGATGCATCTGCAGCACACAACTATAAAGTATACATACACCCTACAATCTGATTTTTCCCACATACTCTGCACCACTGGAGTACACCCTTGGGAATTTTAACTGACAAAACTCTAGGGGCTGCTGCTGCTCTGTTACATCTGTATGCACTTGAGGCTGAGGTCAGTGATGATGCTGATGCTGACAATAGGCCCAGACTAAGAAGGAGAAGAGTGTTCATGCCCAGGGTAACCTTCCAGAGGCCACATGAGCTGAAGATTGTACAGCACTACAGGGTGGACAGTGACATACTACAGGAACTCACCATGCTCTGCCACCCTAAACTCTGACCCAGAGTCAACAGAGGGGAACCCATCCCAGTGGAAACAAAGGCATGTGTAGCCCTTAGAATATTAGCTAAAGGTACTTTTCAAAGACCAACTGGGGATATAATGGGGGTCTCACAGGCACCCACATCCAGGGTACTCCACCAGTTCCTGGATGCCATGCAAGCGCATGCCAGTGAGCACATTTATTTACCCTGCACCCCTGAGGAGAGGGTCAGCAATATGCATCTCTTCCACCATGTAGCGCACTAACCTGAGGTACTGGGTGCCATAGATTGCACTTGTGCACATCAAAGCACCGCCTGGTGAAGAGGGTAGGGTCTACGTCAACCGTAAGGGGTATCACTCCAACTGCCAGGTCGTATGCAATGCCCAGGGCATTATCATGAATGTGTGTGCTGGCAGCCCTGGCAGCTATCACAACTCCCACATCTGGAATGCCTCACAGCTGTACCAGATGTTTGCGGGTCTATATTAGATCACCGAGCACTTAAAAAAGCGAACAGTGATTAATCGACCCTATGTAAGCGAAAGCTTACAATTTCGAACTGTCAGAGCAGCAATTTTTTTTCCCAGGGAAAAAGTCGCTGTTCCAACAACCAAAAACAAAATAAAATACTTTAAACATTACTCCCCCCACACACCCCCGATGAGGGGGGCTGTGCCCCCCACCTCCCTACTTAAATATACCAGCTCCAAGACAGCACTACAGTGCAGAAAATGGCAAAGTAACGAAGCGGCCAAGCAAATTCTTTCCCTGGGAAAGAGTTTGCTTAGAAGTCGCTTCGATATTTTGCCGTTTCAGGCTTTTGAGTTCGACCAAGATGCATTTGAAAGAATGCGCCTTCGGTCTTGTAATAGGGAACCATGTTTGCCAGGGGGACATCCCATACAGCCATCTACTGGGGGATGCTGGCCACACACTGGAACTGTGGATGATGACACCAGTCAAAAATGCACACACACCTATTGTAGAACGCCATAATGAGGCACATGCACAAACTAGAAGCAACATAGATGGTGTGTTTGGGCTGCTCAAGTCACGGTTCTGCTGCCTTGATATATCTGGTAGAGCCCTGCAGTACTCTCCAGCCACATGCGCACACATGTTCACAGTATGTGCCATGCTATACAATATGATCCTGCAGAAACAGCTGCGGTAGAAACATCACAGGGAAGGGACACACATCCCTCCACCAGTGCCAAGGTCCCCACAGCCACAGGGGGACTCAGAGGAGGAACCCCCTGAGCATGTCCCTGTAGGCAGATGTAGGCATGCCCAGTATTCCCTGGCCTTGGCAAAGAGAAAACGCATAGCACATGCACTGACAACTTAGGGTCCTAGGGACTGACACCTCAGTCTGATTCACATACATAGTAAAAAGGATGCCAGCCACAACACACAAACTGTACCTTACTATGTATTGGCTGTGTACTGTATGCATCAGGGACAGCCCTGAAGCACTGTTATCTCAACTGCTGTAGTCACAGGGTAAGTCACTCTTCTTTGCAACAAATGTATGGGGTACTAGACTATGGTAGCATATATATGGACCTGCAGCATGTATGCAAGGGAATAGAGTGGGCTACCTACAGAGAACTAACAGCTATGTAGGACAACAGGAACTCTTTGCCCAATACTGTGATATGCAGTAGGCCCCAAGCCAGCAAAACCCATTGCACTATGTGAGGGAGTTACAAACAGCAGCGTCATAGGACAGCTGCTTGACTGTCGGTGCCACAGTCCCCTACCCCAACACACCCATGTTCCCATACAACCGCAGTAACACTATGTTTGCAAGGTAACAGCAGCAGTCCACATAATCCCAGGGCTGTCCCAATCAACCTGGTGACATCTTCCATTTCCACAATATGCAGAGGTCTATGTGCTATGTATGTCTGTTGGTGATAGTGTCAGGAATTAAACTGCATTGTTTGGTGGCTGTCGTGGCTTAGTGGGCTAAGTACATTCCTATGATTGATGGTGCTCATGGTTCTATACTGGCTGCGCTTACTATTTTGCATGTGAGTGACACCTATGTTAGGAGGTCTACAGACTCTCCATATGTCACTGTTTGTTTCTGCAAGAAAGCTGGACAAAGCCAGGGACAGGGGACCACAGATATGGACAGTACACAGCTCTGAGTAACCTAAACAGTTGCTAGTAGAACAGCAGGTTGTAACAACTCAGAGTAGCACCAGGATGTAATGGCTGTAGTGTGACTATGTCAGTACTTACAATGAGTCAGTGGGCACCATCATACCCGTCAAATGTACAGAGTGTCACAGAATTTCCACATTCTTGCCTCATATTTATGGTCCATTTTACATAACACTGCATTTTTCTGGCAAACTAGTGGCAAATCAATAAAGGTTGATGTGAGAAAATAATTTCAGACAGTTGAGATGCACACTTCATACCCATCACAACATTCATGCTAATACAAAACCTGAATTCTAACACATGTCTAAGTTTGTAAGAGCAATATTCAAACCTTGTCCCTATGTTTGTGTCTGTGTCCCACTTATATGTATGGCTTTGTCCAGATTCTTGGCTCTAAAAGGTCGGGAGATACCGGCACCATGTAGCCTTATATTAACAGGACAACACTTTGAGGACCAGAGCAGACATATGGGCAAAAGGCTGGACATCTTGCTAAACAGCTACATTCAGAGGTGTGATATCTGTAACCCTGGGTGTGGTGTTACATCACATACCCCAGTCACAGCATACCTACAACTACACAAAGCAGCAACTGTGGAGAAAGCCAGGAACCAGGGCAGGACAAAGGCCCACATGTAAGGAGATGGAGGAACTACTTGCCACACAAATGTAAAAAGTGCAGAATAGACCAGTTTCTGCAGTAGCATGGGGTCCCAGCAGTGTATGGAGTCAGTAACTCAAATGTCTGTCAGTGGTTCTTCACGTCAATCTGCAGTGATCTGCCACTGACATACTGGGAAATCACAGTGCTATGTAAAATGTACCAGACATATTACACAAACCCCTGTGCAGTCTACTGCACTCTGTACACACCCTAGATAAGAGGCAGATGTTATGGACAGCGCACAGGCAGGAAATCACTCAGGCATTATATCAGGGAGGTGCTGGACTGTTTAATCAGATCCAGCAGACAATTGGCTATAGCACACAAAATCCTGGTCTGGACTACAGGTAGGGCTGGCCTGGAGTCCCATTGTAAGTGCTGATGGTCACATTGGGAATGCTCTTACACTTAGGTAATTCCAGCCCATGTCTGAGATTTGGCCTGGAGCATTGTAAGTACTGATGGTTACACTGGGTGTGCTCCTACACCTAGCTAATTTCAGCCCGTGTCTGAACCCTTATATGACTATAGAACCGAGATTTCCATATATCTCTGTACATACAGACAGCTATGTATACCTGTTTCCACCTAGTATATATATATATATATATATATATATATATATATATCATATACAGAGAGACAGCGAGGGGGAGAGAGAGAGAGAGACAGAAGACCCAGAAAGGCATAGAGTGATGATGTGCTGCAGCCACTTGTACAGCGATTGTAATCAGTGGTGCATGCAATTAGTACGGTGAGCTGGAGTCTGTAATAGTAGGTAGGTAGGGGTTCCAATCTCACATCAGCCACCTTGTGTATGTGTTTGCGTATACAGTCCTCATACAGCAGAATACACATGCCCAACAGGCCTATGTCTGTGTAATGGTCACTCATTTTATGGCCCTGTGACTGTTGTCCTCCACAACAGTAGCCTCCCTGTCAGCAGCTACTGATGTCATCCACCTAAACAGCAGTGGCAGATACTCTCTAAATGCATAAGCTCTGTGGTGCATGTGATAAGTACATATCACTAGAGTACATACAACTAGATAGGTAAGGGCTCTAATCCCAGCAATGGCAACTCAGTGAGAGTGTGTGTAAGTATATCCCCTTGCAGGTGTGTGTGTGTAATACCAATACATTTTAAGGCCTGTGCCCACCTGTTAACCCTACCATTAGCTTACTTTACTGGGCTTACAGATGTCATCCACCATAAAAGCACACTTACACCCTTTCCAGACACATAAGCTCCATGGCACAAGTAATACATATGTATCACTATAGTGTATACAGCTAGATAGGTAGGGGTTCTAATCACAGCAACAGCAACTCAGTGAGTGTGTGTGTGTGTGTGTGTGTGTGTGTGTGTGTGTAAGTATATCTCCCTGCAGCTTGGTGTATGTCTTGGTTATTTGTGTGCAATGCCAATACATTTTAAGGCCTGTGCTCACCTGTTAACCCCACCATTAGCATACTTTACTGGGCCTGCTGATGTCATTCACCATAGAAGCACAGTTACACCCTCTCTAGACACATAAGCTCCATGCTGCTTGCGATAAGTACATAGCACTATAGTGTATACAGCTAGATAGTTAGGGGTTCTAATCACAACAACTCAGTGAGTGTGTGTAAGTATATCCTCCTGTAAATGTATGTCTTGCCTATGTGTTTGCAATGTCAATACATTTTAAGGCCTGTGCCCACCTATTAATCCCACTATTTGCTTACTTTACTGGGCCTGCTGATGTTATCCACCATAGAAGCACAGTTACATCCTCCCCAGGCACATAAGCTCCATGGTGCATGCGATAAGTATGTAGCACTATAGTGCATAACACTAGATAGGTAGGGGTTCTAATTTCAAAACTGGCAACTGTGTGAGTGTATATATGTGTATGCTGCATATCCCATGTAGAAGTGTGGCTGTCTTGGGTGTAATGGTTATACCATTTGGAGGGCCTGTTCCAGCCTGTTAACCCCCCCCCCCATTGGCAACCTGTTCAGGGCCTACTGATGTCATCCACCTTAGGAGCACAGGTAGACACCATCTAACCACAATAGCTCTGTGGTGCATGTGATAAGTATGTAGTACTATAGTGTATATAACTAGATAAGGAGGGGTTCTAATCCGAAAAATGGCAACTGTGTGAGTGTATATGTGTGTGCATGCATATCAACTTACAGCAGTGTGGCTGTCTTAACTCTGTGTGTGTGTGTGCTACGGTTATACCATTTTAAGGGCCTGTGCTTAACTGTTAATCCCCCCAGTGGCAACCTTTACAGCACCTGCAGATGTCATCCACCTGAATAGCAGTGGCAGACACTGCAAAAGCATATAAGCTCAGTGGCACATGTGATATGTGTATAGTACTATAGTATGTAAAACTAGACTGAGACTGATAGGTGTTCTACTCTCAACAAGGGCAGTTCATGAGTGTGTGTATCCCCTTGCAACAGTGTGGCTGTGTGAGGGCCACCAACATACCTCTCACAGCAAAAAATCTGGACAAAGCCATACATAAAAGTGGGACAAAGGCCAAAAAATAAGGACAATTTTTAAATATTGCTCTTACAAACATAGAAAGTTGTTAGAATAACAGGTTGTATTTTAGCATGAATTTTTGAAGGGTATGAAGTCTGAAACTAAACTCAACTATCACTATTTTCTAACTTTATTCTTTAATGATTTGCCACTACTTTGCCAGAAAACCACAATGTTATGAAAACCAAGCAAAAATGTGGACATTACACAGAAATCTGTACAGCTGAGAGGTATGGTCACCACCTATCCCACCCTGCAGGTTGCAGTCCATGTTTGGCCAGGTGTGACCTGTGAAAACAACTCAAACAATACAGAGGTCCCAAGAGTGTAGGGCAACAAACATCTCCTAAAGTTGTCTAATAGTTGCATAAAGCAGTTATTTTACATCAGAAACACCTTCATGTTATGAGAAATAGCATAAGCTAGGGAAATGCTACAAAAATAAGCTGTCATATTAGTAGACCACAAGATGTCCTGTACTTTGCACTTGCCCTGGGTATGGTTTGACCTGCTAACTCTCACGATACTACAAGAAGTGTCCCACATTGCACATTTGATAAGATGGCAACCTTACTCTGTGTTGGCAATATGTAGACATGTTGAGGCCCTGTGAGTAACTCCTGCCCCCACTGGCCAACATGTATCTAGGCATGAATGCTATACACTGCCTAAAGCAGTGCTGACTGTAAGTTGTGTGCTATCTGTCACTGACGCACCAAATGAAGTTAACACGCTGCAATGGGGTCTTACATCAGGTATGGAATGGTGCCAAGGTCCTGGTCTCAAGATGAATGCAGTAAACAGTGCCATCATACCATATGGTAAGGACAAGGCCCCACTATTTCCCACATCAACGACAGCCTCATAAATACATACCCTGTGTTGAGAGACCCTGGTACTCAGGTTGATAACAATGTTGCATTCAGCCATCAAGTAGCAGCAGTGGTCAGAAAAGCCTTGTACATAGTTCACCACATAGGTAAAGGGAGTGCATCCAGAAAAAAAGGTGGACAGTACCTCTGTATAGTCCTCAGTCAGTAGAACAATAATTTAGTACCATGGCCTGTTTGGTGTGTACCTATCCAGACATCTGCAGCAACTGGAAAGGCCATGGTAATACCCACAGAGGTAATCCATGTCCTCCCAACCTGTTCATACAGACAGCCTCGGAATCAGTAGTGCCCCACTCGATATCAGCTAGGTTGCCCAGAGGTGGGCTGTGGCACACCTAGAGGTTAAGGTAATGTTTGGTCCTGCCATTCAACAGCTGCCCCATAAACGTGAGTCTAACTCCTCGTGCATTACTAGCATGACAGGCCTGAATCTGATATGCAACATCAACAAAACCTGCTGGAAAGACATGTCTGTCTCTCAGTGGCTGCCCTGTCTCAGGAATGCACTTCCCATACATGTCAAACAGAGTACCATGCAGACCCTCATCAAGTACATCTGTGACGAGTGGATGGATAACCACAAATAAGTCCCAGGGGTCAGACCTGTGTCCCTCAATGACAGAGGCAACAGGTGCTGATTGATGATTTTGTTGGGGATAAAGTAATGGCTAGGCTTGTAAGGGACCCAGGACCATTACTCTAGTAACCTTCTATGATCCTATGAACCTATGATCCCACTGTACACCCAGGTGGCATGTATCAAGAGTAGCATGCTGTGTCAAGGGGTATGCATGTAAGATTATGCTATCTGCCCCCACTGTCCCACACACGCTGTTGTACACATACGCACCTAGGTAACTGTGCACATATACAGCAGTACCTTGGGAATGTCACATTTCTGCACTGCCACTATGCCATCCTGAGCTGCTGTAGTGGTAGCAGCTCCCCATGGCATAAACACACAGACACCTAGAACAGAAACAAAGGTCTGGGAGACAACAGTCAGTCAACAATACAGCATCATGAAACAAAGGTACATACACTTTGATATGTACTCATGACACGCGCCAGCAGTCAGCACCTTACAGGGCATAACACTACAAGCTGGCATTAAGTGTACTATATTCACCCTGTGCATCAGACACATATTAGCATGTCCCTGCATCGATGGTATGGATGACAGGGATGTGGTATAGGTATCATCACATGCACAAGGTGTGGTGTGGGGTTTCCAAAGGCCTAGGCTGTGCCACACAGTTGACATTTTGTGTGTGTGTGTGTGTGTCTGGAGGGGTGCTGGTCAGCTGGGCCATGGAGAGGAGCTGTGTGTGTCCGGTGGTGGCTTGCATGTGACAGTGATGTGTGAGTGTATGTGCATAGTCAAGCCATGTGCCCAGCCCTACACGAGGGTATATTGGACAGCTGTGGAGTGGATCATACATGGCAGCATGTACAGTTCACCATCCCCAGCCATGAACACGGGAATTGGTTCTGCCAGGAGTGGCACTGGCACCACCATGCCCAGGGCCAGATGCAGTACTACTTGATGATGGTGATCAGTGTCTGCTGAGTCTGTGTCCCTCACAGGACCACCCAGGACCACGTGCACATGGCCTGCCATGTTGTGGTGTGGACAGCACCCTCCCTTTGATAGTGCTGGTGATACTGCCACTACAAGAGTCTGACTGGGCAATGACACGTGGGGCTCTCAAGCTGATGTTGCTGACCTATGTCCACATGTCCAACACCTTACTCCCACATTTTCAAGCACAGACATTGCACAGTTAAGGACTGACAATGTCTCACCCCGCCATCTATCCACTATCCACTACATTAGCGAAATGATCTAGTGCAGACATGTCCAGTTAATTTTGCTAGTACTGTACACCTGTGAGATAAGTGACGTCAGTGTTTGTGACGGACCTTCACCTAAAATACAGTGCACCTGTTACCACAAAACTAATGCCCCCCTTTACAGCAGACTGCCTAGACCTTCACAAAAATACATGCTAACATATTACAGCTCCTGCAAATATGCTACTGTGATTACTGATGTAATGCACTACAGTGAACTCCTCCACAAGTGAACATGCAAGTATTGCAATATGGCTACGCTTAACAGTTGTGTCCATGGCAAACTGGCAGCCCCTAACATGCCTAGGGTCTAGATGAGCCATAACAAAATAGTTCCACACTCACTGACTGCAGAATGATGGAGCCCAGCCACACCAGAGGTACCTATGGATTTGTGGGGGAGAGGTATTGTCAGTAGACACAGGTGTGGGATTGGTACAGGATAATATGTGCATATATCAACATGTACAGTACAAACTGTGATACTACCCACACTGCTGACATTCTGGGTATGTGTGCATTACAAACCCCACAACAAATGCAGAATGACCTGACATACATGTACAGGTATGCAGATGCTGCCAGTATGACTGCTACAGTATTAAAAGTATGACCACAGGAGGCTTACCTGGATGCTCCTCAGCTGCCAGGAACTCCTTTGTGGCCAAGAGTGGTTGTTGTGTTGCAGGCCCTCCACCTGTGCCAGCACAGCCCCTGGCCACAGCTGTGGCCCTTTGCTGTGCATTATTTATCATATCAATGGCCTGGCGTCAGACCTGCTCATAGTGCCTTTCCTGTTGACCGACATGATTCACCGATGCCATGAGGTCTGCCCACAGTGCAGCACATTGTTGCTGATTATGGCGAGTCCTTGACAACAGGATCTGGTGATGGAATCTCAGGCCATCAAGTATGGCTGCATTCTCTGCTTCTGAAAATGGTGGGTTCCTATGGTGGGACATCCCTCCTGAAAGACAAGAAGAGGGGAATATATCACAGGACCACATACATTGCTATCGATTATGTACACACCCTACACATTCACATTTGCTAGCACAATCCACTGCTAACTCCAACACCATACCCCGCCTTCTATCACCATGGTCTGTGGCTATCAGCAACATAGTGGCAATACATCATGTGTTGCCCTCCTAATCTTAATGTTTCCTGTTATTTGCTGCATGTCCTATAAGGTGTTCAAATGCATTTTCCTGTTGCACCTGTTACTGCTTGTTCATAGCCTGTCTACATTGTATGCAGTGGTGTCAGCCTCCTACTGTTGTAGTAAGCACCAGGGCTATAGGCCCACCCCTTAGGTCTCCCTGGTATTCCTCCCTCAGATTCTGGAATATATGGCTGGACAATGTCCTACAGTTTCCCCTGCCAGTCTGGTTGATATGGGCATCCTGGCACAGTTTAGCATTTGCCTCATGTACTCGGATGGAAAACCATCTACAAACACCACCAATGAACAAACTGTGTGAGAGATGCAATGACATTAGGAATCTACAGTCCATGCTCTCTCCTTGTCAAGCTCACATATCTGTCACTGAACAGGTTGTTAAAACAGCCAGTACACCTCACACACCGCCCACACAACACACACCCACATATGCAGAGGTCCTCAACATACACATCAACAAACAAAGGAGACCTCCAAGGCAAAGCCACACTTGAATATCACAGCCCTACACAGCACATGCTACACACAGCCAAACACCTGTGTCCCACATCCATGACGGCATCAACACATATCAAACATATTACACAAAAGAGACTCCATTGTGAGACACACTGATGTGCCTCTCACCAGGCTGTATATGGGGAAGGTCACACTTGTCTCTCAGATGCCAGAATCTGCTGTATCACATGCACACTGCTGTCTTTCACCAGCAGGTACTATCATGGGTCTGCCCCAGTCCATGTTGGTGTGCCTGACCTGAGATATACCTCCCTGGACTATATGCAGTGAGACATGAGTGAGCACACTGATTGTGTGTCCCAGGCAGGTATGTCCATAGCCTTATGCAGCATTCTGCTGTCACCCAGACTGATGCTGCAATACAATCAGGAAATGATTGACCTTAACATTTGGCCTATTAACTTGTGCCATTCCAGGGGGATCCAGTACCTGAGACCCTGGGATGATATGATCTACAGACCAAGATGCTTTGCCAGAGATGGCCTCCATCTGGCTCAACTGGCCATGGTTCTCACCACCCCCATAGTGCCTTCATTAGGAAAAGTGGTGAGGTTATCACTACCAGCATATAACTGTCAGCTCAGCACAAATTGAAGGTCATGCTGCTAAATGCTAGGAGTCTACACATGACTCTGCCCCTCATTGCAAGAATTCTCAACCCTGGGAAATGCTGACATCTGTGCAGACACAAGGTTCAAAGCTGCAGACAACACCCCAACCTTACATGGTCAACCATCCTATCACACAGTCAGACCCCAAAGTGTGGGTGGTAATGCCATAGGACATGGGGTTTCACTATATATGAGAGACATACACACCTCCAGGCTGTACAGGCAGTAAGATGTGCAGGGGCAGTTCACCATTGCCAAAACACCTATTCAAATCATAGCGAGCTACTGGCCCCCACATGTGACCAGGAAGCCCATTCTGCCTGTATGGACCTGATCAACTGTATCAGGATTCGGGTCTGTATCCTGATCCTGGGTTACTTGAATGACCCAAACATACATTGGAAGACATACCCATGCCAGCACACAAATGGCCAGAGATCCATCAACAGTGCAAATAAAACACATCGATGCAGCTAGGTGCTACCCCCACATCAGGTGAAGGTCTGTTGGAGTTGATATTAGACAAAACGGTTAACCACAGCAGCATCTCTACACTGTCATCCTCCATGGCAAAGCAACCATCATGTGTTCATGTTTGCAGTCACCATCTCCCACAATACCAATCTTGCTAGGGTCAGACATACATACAACTCCAAAGTGGAATACAGACTCCTGGGAGGTGGTATACACAGCTCCACAGCCTCTGACCCCTCTGTAGAAACTGGCACCAATATCCACAAATACACAAAAGCACTATATGTGCATTTGTATAGATGCATGGAGTCAGGTATACCTGAAAGGACTAAATCATCCTCTGCAAAGATACATAAACCTGTCTGGTGGACATCTGCAATAAATAGTGTCTATAACAGGGATGACATACTGCTGTCCAAGACAAAGTAGGAGCAGGTGCCCATTTTGGAGCAATATCTCCTTAGCCTGACCAAGGAAATGAGATCACTACTGGAAACCTGCAAAGCAAACCCAGAGCCCACATTGTCAACATCCACTACAGACAATCATCTCCCCTTCTGCATATATCTCTGCAACATCAGAGGATGCACTTGGATCTGCTCAGTTGTGGTGGTCAAGGACACCAGATATACCAGTGATGTAGGTATAGCATACTTAATTCTTGAAAGAGGCAATGTAGGCTTCACACCCTGCCCCCCCATCAGAACATCAGGAAGTCCCCAGTACCTGCCCCTTCTTCTATATGTGGGGAACAGGGACCACTGCCATCTCAAAGTCATGGTATACAGCCACCATGGGAGCCTATCACATCACAGGATGCATCCTACATGACCTTGCAACACCATAAGGCACTGTATTCAAACAATGCCTGGCTACCACCTTTGTCCCAGCCAAGTGAGGGACAACCACTGTCACCCCTTTACACTAAGGTGGGGTGACCACCAATCTGGCATATTATAGACCCATCAGCCTAAAGTACAGTTGTGTACACTTACCATAAATGTAGATGTTCGAGTGTATTCACTGTTGCAGTCATTACATTTGGGTTATCGTTCCACTGAAGGCGTTTTATATACATACCCCTTTCTTCAAAACAGAAACAAACCCTTTTTGTTTTGAAGAAAGGGGTATGTGCGAAGAAATGACGAATAGTACCTTCAATATTCAAGAATGTTTTCGTATTTTAGAAAATGAATTTTCGGCGTTAAAACACCTTCAGTGGGACAATTTATTTTTTGACAACAGTTTAAGAGCTAAACAAGTCTCAAAGGGATTAAGAATAAAACATTTGCCAGCTGGGAAAGATTTGCCCAAAGATCTCACGGGCAAGTGGCTTGAAATCAATCAGAAGGTGGGGCTCCAATATATGGAAGTGCTTCGTGAGGTTAACAATAAAATTGTCAATCTAACTGGAAAGGTTAAAGGCAATTATGTTACAATAAAAGAAAACACTTCAATTGAGAATTTTAATAGCAAAATGGCTATTATTCAAGAAAATCTCTTACAATTAAACAAGGAATTGAGTAAGAGAAAAACCCAAAAGTTTTTCAGAGATCGCAACGAGTATGCTGGGGGTGTGGCGTCAGCCTATGGATTACGGCTGCAAAGCAGTATACAGAACAACGAGATGATGGGGGATGCCTCTACAATGGAGGAGGACGCAAGTTTGCTTAGAAGATCAGAGAGACTTAATAACAAGGCAAATGGCCAAATTATTGGGTTGGAAAGTGTAAAAACAAATGCAACTACCTTGAATGGCAAAACAGAACACAAACAGGGTCAAGAAGCGAAAACATCGGAACAAGTTGTAAGATCAAAAATAAAAGATGCCAACAAAACTAAACCGAGTACAGTGTCTCAGTCAAAGGGAAACCAAACGACTGAAAATAGACAGGTTATAGCTGTATATCAAAGAATTGATAATCAAAAAAGATCTTGGGCCCAGATAATGGCAGGCGGAAGCCAAGAGAAGTTTAATTATTCTTTAAACCTCAACAACAACAGCAAAAAAACTGTTATGGCAGAAGAGGTCCAGGGAAGAACTGGAACAGGAAGAAACAATTCTGGAAGACCTAGATACAGTTAACTTTAAAATTATTAACTTATCCAATAAAGAATTAAGCACAGAGGACTGTTGTGTGCTAAATAAGGGGTGGAATTTTGCCCCAGCTCAAAGAGCTAATAAACTGGTTATGACTAATGAAATTAAATTTAAACATTTTATTTGGGCCTCAAATGCAAAGTAATGTTGATTTTTATAGGCCTAGCTGTTACAATCCGCCCTTAATTAAAGAATTAGAAATGTTCCTGAATATATGTGAGTCACAGATGTTAGATAATAACAATGTTTACATATTATAATCTAACAGAAAAAGAAAAGGAATGTTTTGATGCATTAGTTAAAAATGAGGAGGTATTAGTTTTTAAAGCTGACAAAGGTGGAGCTATGGTCATGCTGGATAGAACTGCATATGAACAAAAAATGAAAGAAATGTTGACAGACAAGAATTTTTATAGGACTGTGAACATGAAAGAGGTGAATAAGGGACATTCATTGATTGATTCCTGTATAGAAGAATGGTTCTATATGGGAAGAATAGACGAAAAAAAAAAAATAAATCTAACACAAACCCAAAAATAAGCAGGATCTTTGGAATTCCAAAGATCCACAAAAACTTAGATTTGCCACCTCTGAGACCAATAGTAGTAAGCAGGAATAGTAAAACCAAAGGAATGTCAGTGTTTGTGGATAAACATCTACAGAAGATAGTACCAAAATGTACAACTTATATAAAAGACAGTTACGACTGTATGAAGAAAATAGAAGGAATTCAGTTGTCTGACTCACATATATTGGTAACTTTAGATATCAATTCTTTATACACTATGATTCCAAACAAAGAAGGGATGGAAACGGTTAAGATTGAATTATTAAAATCAAAAGAGTTCTCCCTGAATACTGTTGGACTGCTAATGGAGATGATTGATTTAGTCTTGAGCTATAATTACTTAGATTTTTATGAGCAAAAAATTTGTCCAAATGAATGGAGTTGTAATGGGTGCAGCTCTAGCTCCAAGTTATGCTAACGTTTTCAGGCAAGGCAGGGGAACTGCTAATATATTAGAAAGTGAGTTTAACAAATATATAGTAAAGATGTTTCATTTTATTGACAATGTCCTTTTAATATGGGATGGTTCTACAAATGAGTTAGAAAAATTCCTACATTACATTAATAACGTTTGCTCTTATATAAAATTTATCACAGTTATAGTGTAGACAAAATTAATTTTTTAGATCTTACAATATATAAAGAGAATAAACTTATTTCTAAAATATGTAAAAAAGATTTTCAAAACAGTATGTACTTGCATTATTCCAGCCTACATCCAAAGAAAACTAAAATAAATATAGTGAAGGGACAACTTAAAAGGATAAGTAATTTGACTAAAGAGGACAAGTTGTTTGAACAAGAAGCTACAAACTTCTTCAAAAGAATGGAAATAAGAGGATATCCACAAGGGGAAGTAGAAAGTTTGCTTATAGAAGAAGTAGAAAATAGAAAAAATAATGTAGGTCATATCAACAGTAATGAAGACAGCAATATAGCTAATAGTTTCAGAACATCATTAGCAGTACAAAACAGTACAGATTCAAACACAATAAAAACATTGTGAGGAGAAATTGGGGGATTTTGAAAGGAAATAGAGAAATTGTTGAAAAGATGGGAAATGAACCCAGGTTTGTGCAAAAAAGGGCTAAAATTTTCAAAGATTATTTCCAGAGTAAATTAAATAAGGTGAAGGAAGTTGAGCCAAGAAAGGGGATGATTAAATGTTATAACTGCAACTACTGTCAATATAGACAGTATTGAATTGTTAGTGGGAAAAACAGTAGTACAAGTCCCGGGTAGGTTTACATGCAAAGCCAAAAATGTAGTATATTTACTAATGTGTTTTGAATGTAGATAATTTTATGTAGGGAGAACTTAGAGAGAATTATGCAGAAGACTTTATGAACACAATGCAATCACACATGCAGATCTGAAAAATGCTATGAGTAAATATTATGTTGAGAAAAAATGCAAAATAAATTTTAAATGCATAGTTTTGGATGTTCTAAATTCTGATGGTAATATTGTAAATGTTGAAGAGTTGGTTGGTTGGAATATTGTTGGCAAGTAAGGCTAAATGCTTGTTTCCCTCCAGGACTAAATAGTAGAGAAGAGTTTACAATGTACCTAAAAAGAAAGGGGCTGAAACATTGATTTTATGTTTTATTTTAGAGATTTATTTGTTAAACATATGTACATGTTTTATATAGTTTTTCATTTAATGCAGAAAAATGTTTAGGAACCCTGTGTTTTTAAAAATGTTAAGTGGTTAATTAGCTATTAAGTATATAAATTCATGTTTTTAATGCAAAGCCTTAGTGTGAAGAAGTCTCTGGTTGAAGAGACAAAAGTGCTTACTATTGGCTTTGGAATAATAAATTTGTATTCTTCTTACTGACACAGCGTTTATTTTTCATTTTGTTTTTTGGAGTTATTTGCTTGCTGCTAGTTTGTGGACACAAATGAATGTCATTATTTACTGATGTCAATGCTCACATCATCCCAGTAATTTGTCAGAAACCCACAACTGTTATGGGAAACAGACCAAACATGTGAGCCATGCATCTAGACAGTGTCTAGACATTTGGACAGTGGAGAGGTATGACTGCAGTCATGTAACAGAAGAGGAAAAACAGTGAGAGCTGCCAACCATTTCACCCAGCACCTTCTGAACCACAGTAAAACCAACATGACACTGACGCAAATCAGCTCTGGGGAATTACTCATGTATTTCCAAATATATCATGCACTACAGGGATGGAACTGTAGGGAAAAGCACATATTGGTGTGAAAATGTCCACCCACAACCATTTGCACCACAGTCACAGCAACATACAAGTACCCCAAATGAACTCTAGTGTAGAACGATTGTTTGAATAAACATATCCTGATTCCAGTCACACACTGCACCGACATATACTAGCCCAACTCAGTCTAACAGGAATCCTGAGGTGTTACAGGACATTCCCCAGTCTGCCCCTACAAACACATACACCTGATAGACCGCCAGCAACTGTAGCAGCATGCACAGTCAAATAGAAAAGGATCTATGACACTCACATCTGCTACTCTCCCTAATCAGCACAACAAACATTTACGCACAACACTGCAACACAATCTTGGCAGTATGCTAACAATGGCCAGATATATGTAACTCCAATTGTACAGATTTCCACAGAATGTCCAGGGTGTGGAACCATATATAACACCACTTCCAGGTGTCTGCTAAGTCACTGAGATGATACCAGGAGTGCAGTCAGTAAATAATGATATACCACACCTCTGAACCTCTTACTGCAAGACATCTGGACAAAGCATGACACACGTGGGGGACAGGGGGCCGGAAAGATGGACATATCTCACATAATGGTGTTACAAACTGAAACAGTTGCTGGTGTTACAGGGTTTGTTGTAACATAACATCCCTGAAGGATATGATATCTGAAACACTAATGGATGTTAACATTTACTGACTACAATCCTCGCATTATCCTGATTTCACAAAAACAAAAATTGTCTGAGGAACAGACAAAACATGATAGGCAAACCTCTGGGCAGTCCGTGGACATTTGGACAGTTGAGAGGTATGTCAGAGACATATCACTGTCAGGCGTCAAGTCATACAGAAAATGCATGTCCAGACAAACCCTGTTAATCTAGCAATTCTCTATGTATATAACAGCAATACCTACAATCTGTACCCAGTTCTGGAGCTTTGTCCCCCATGTTGTTGGGCTGTCTCCACTTGTCTTGCCTGAGAGGTATTTCCACCTGCTGTCTGTGAAGCTGTAGCCCCCACACCTCCATAAAGTCCTCCACACAGGCAAGGCCCGCATGAAGGACTTAATTATAGCACTGTGTTGTTATGGAATTGGCTAATGGAAAGACAACACAGCTGCTCTGGATGCAAGCAGCAAGTGTGAGACACTGATTGGTGCACAGGCCATCACCTGCTCATGATCATTACATACAAAAGACAAGCTGCTGCCTATGCAACACAGGTCTAAGCCCATATACACAAAGACAGACTGTGACTACACAAACCTAACCATTTGCATTATTCTGAGGCAACTCTTCAGCACTATAACAGTTATGTCAATCACGTAAGCTTGTAATGGAATGCAGAAGGGGGATGCAGTAATGTCAAATAGGATATTAAGCACTAGGTCGCAGCAAGACCTGCTGGACTCACATGCTGTTGTCTGGCACCTATGGCCATTCCTGCTTGCCCTGTTTGCACGGACATGGATCACATCTCTGACCCCTGAATCACCCAGCAAAGGTCAGCTCATGTATGACTACTATGGACTGTCTGTTGTCCAATACTGAGTGTGACACTGCTAGGACAGCTACCTGGGATGTTGTAATTATTCATATATCACCTGTGAATGCTACTATGATACATATGCTTGTCTTACAAATGTAAGAGACTTATATAGGGTATGTGCATAGTACACAACAGGTGCAGAAGTGTGTGTTAAAGTGCATGTGATATACTGAGCCCATACCTAACAACTGTCCAGAATTTTGCAGACTGACCACATGCCTGCCTCATATTTGTAGTCAGTGTCTCATACAGTTGTGTATTGTCTGGCACATCACTGACAACCCATTAAAGACTGAAGTCATAACATAATAGCATACATTTGATTGTCAGATGTCATATCCTGCAGAGTAGACCTGTGAATGCGACCCTATCTTTGCTGGCAACTAAGTGTGTTTCAGCTAGATTCATAAAGTGACACTGTTTTCCAGCCTTTGCCCACTAGTCATGTGTGCCTCTGTGCAGATGTCTTGCTCTAACAGGAACTAGATGTCTTAGCATGAAACCCATGTCAATGCAAGAGTACCTTGTCCTGTAGGATGCTGACATCTGTGCAGTCACTGACACCTGCTTTGTAGCTGTGGAGAGCACACTAACCTTGTCAACTTACTCATCCCATCATACGTTTAGACCCCAAATGGAGGGCTGCAAAGCCACATGAGGTGGAGTATTGAACATTATCATGCACATACACATCTCCAGGCTGGCCAAACAGTATGATGCACGGGAGACATCCTGAGTGCAGTTAGTTGACAAAACATCTACTCAAATCATAGCTAGCTACAGGCCTCCAGCCATGACTATGGACACCCACCACACCTACTGGGATCTGTTGGAATCTGTCAGGATTCAATTGTGTACCCTGCTCCTGGGTGACCTCAACTACCCAACCAAAGTGTGCATGACCTATGCCACCTGAACATGGATGCACAGAGATTCCTCGGCTTTGTCAATGGCAATGCAGTTGATCAGCCAGTCAACACTCCTACGACAGGTGGAAATATCCTGTACCTGGTCCTAACCAACATGAGTAGCCACTGTAGAACTCCTACAGTGTCATCCTCCTTGGTAAGATCTGACCACATAGCCATCACTGTTCAGGTCACCATCCCTCCTGCCCCCTCTTGTCAGGGTCAAACAAAATTAACTTTACACAAATGACTATAAATCTCTGAGCAGGTAGAATTAGCTTTACAGCCAACATCCCATCAGTTTGAACTAGCAGTAGTGTCCAGGCCCATACCACAATACTATGTGGGCACCTACATAGCTGTATGGACTCAGCAATACCTGACAGGACATCATCATCTCATTCAAGGTAGGGTAAATGTCCGTGGTGGACAGCAGCAATAGAAAAATGTCATAATAGGTGGAAATAATTGCTGGACAGGGTCAAGAAGGAACAGGTGCCTTATTGGAAGCAATGTCACCTTGGTCTGCACATGCAAATACGGTCACAGGTGAATTACCCTAAGGCTATCTTCGAGGGCAAATTGGACACATACACCAAGGCCAATCACTAGGCCTTCCACACGTGTCTGCAATCCCAGAGGAAACACACAAATCTGCTCTGTAGTGGGGGTCAGTAACACCACAAATACATGTGGCATGGATATAGGCAACCAGCTGCAGACAGGTGAAGTGTAAACATCACCCTCCTGTCCCCCAGTCAGTACATATGTGCATGCACAGCACCTGCCCCCTCCCCTCATCAGGAAGCAGGTCTGTAATGCCCTCTCAAAGGCAACACACAGAAGTCTCCATAGGCCTGATACCATCCCTGGCTGCATCCTACATGAACACAGGCATGGGCTCTCAGATCCATTCTGGACTGTAGTCATCGAAAGCTGAGCAACGCTGTCATCCCATCTGCACAGAGGAGAGCCACTGTTATCCCTACACACAAAGGTGGAGCAATCCACCGACCCAGCCAATCATATGCACATCAGCCTAACTAGCCTGCTCTGCAAGGGCATATGGAAAGCAATAACATGGGCAATTATGTACAGGGACATCGGCAAATTCAAAATGCCTGAGCCCACACACCATGGTATTGTCAAAGGGAGATCAGGCCTGTTAAACCTGGTCAGCCTCTCTGAAGTGGTCAGCAAACACAAGGACAAGGGGAAGATGGTGAACAATGCCTACTTTCACTAGTCCCATTTCTCTCACAATAATCCCCAGGCAGCCAGGATACATACACCTACACAGCTAGGCATCAACCTGTATGTTACCAGATAGGTAGCTACCTGGGCCAATGATAGTACCCACTTGGTCAAAGTAGTGGAACCCACCTCTAGTACTAGAGTCTTCCAAAGTGGATCAGTCTGGGGGCCTCTACTATTTGAGATATACGTATCTGTGTCACATCTGTGCCAGACTGTACAAGGAGTGTGTGTGTGTGTGTGTGTGTGTGTGTGTGTGTGTGTGTGTATCAGCAAACATAATACTGCAGGGTATTGATTCACATATTTTGTTTACCAGATGTTAATGTTAGTCAGAATTTAAGCACAAATAAGGGCACTGTTCCATGTGATGGCTGTTCCATCTGTCATTATGCAGTGAGTTCTTTTCCCTATATTAATGGTATTAAATTTACAGCTAGGTATGAATACAGTTGTAATACTGAGGGGCTAGTGTATGTGCTGAGATGTGGATGTAATAAGTTCTACATAGGGGAAACTTATAGGAGCTTTAGGGTCCGGTTACAGGAACATATTAGGGATATAAAAAATAAAAAAAACTAGAAAGTCCCCTTGGGAGCCATTTCATGACAGCACACAATTCTGATCTTGATTCTCTTAGGGGTTATGTTCTGGAAAAATTGCAAGTTGGTATAGGTAAATGTGTGTCCTTAAAAAATAAACTTTTAAAAAAAGAAACCCTCTTGATTTTTAAAGTATGGTACTTTGGAGCCTCAGGGACTCAACAAGGAAAGTAATTAGAAGTATGCAATTTAAATTGTATGCTTAATTGATTAATTGCCTTGTGCAATATGTTGTATTTAAGTAAAGAGTGTTTTGTAGTGCTTTTACTCATGGAAGGCTGTGCAATCCAAGGCGCTAAGTGTTTCATTAAAATTGATTACTTCTTGGATCGGTGGTCTTGGTAGTATTTTAAAATTTTATTTTTTTGCTTTTTTTAAGTTGTATTTATTGATTCACATATGTTGTCTTCCCCTTGCAGGTGAACAAAGGGATTGGTGTCCCTCCCCCTCACAACCTGTCAGTGTCTTAGCAGACTCCCATGATGATGGTTGTCATAGTGAGGCACATGTGTGGTTGTTGGTGCCTGAATCCATGCCATTGTTTGGTATCCCACTTTCAACAACCATGTCTCCACACAGTCAGTATGCCCACACATACCCAGTCCTCAGCAGCCATGGATAATGGACAAGTTAAGGGTGGTTGCATGGAACAGGCTAGTATGTTGAGTATGGTTAGTGTGAATGTAGACACCAGCCATAGGCAGAGAGCAGGCGAGGTCACACACAGGCAGATGGACAGGGGTGCTCGACAGAGGGCTGCTGCCCATCAAGCCCCTGTCACAAGTGCCACAGCAGGTGTCACCAGATGCATGTTACGGTTCATCATGGAGACACAGGAGCATACTGACTGCAACACCAGGCAGATGCTCAGGGATATGAATGCAGCACTCCGTGCCATGCATGACAACCTCCATGGCATTTGAGATGCCATACGTAATCTTGCTGATGTCATGGATAGACAGTGGGGTGAGACATTGTCACTGCTCGACCATGCTTGAGCATGTGATGGGAGTAGGGTATCGGCCAGGTGGACATAGGTCAGCAACATGATCAGCTGTGAGGCCATGTGGCCATGCACATTCACAGTCCCATAGTGGCAGTACCAATAGAACTACCAAAGGGAAGGTGCTGTCCACACATCACTGGAGTAGGCCATAGGAGATGCAGATCCAGCAGACAGCAGTCACCATTAGGGAGTAGTACTGCATCTGTCCTTAGGCCTGGCAATGCCAGTGATACTCCTGGCAGAACCAGTTACCGCATGCCTTTTGGGAGATGGTGAACCGTACATCCTGCCATGTAAGGTCGACGGCTGTCCAACATAGCCCTGTGTCAGGCATCCACATCGTTTGATGGTGTGCAAACACTCACACATCCCTATCATAGGCCAGTAACCACCAGACATGCACAGCTCCTCTGCATGGCCCAGTTGAACATCACCCCTCCACACACACACACACACACACACACACACACACACACACACACACACACACACACACAATGTCAGCCAGGTTAGGCCTCTGGCAATCTAACACCACATCCTGTATATGTGATGATACTTGTTCCACAACCCTGTTATCCATACCATCGATGTAAGGACATGCTCATATGGGTCTGATGCACAGGGTGACTATAGTACAGTGTAGCAGTGTCATGCTGTGTAAGGTGCTGTCTGCTGGCAGTAGTTATGGGTACACATCGAGGTGTATGTACCTTG
This sequence comes from Protopterus annectens, assembly GCF_019279795.1. Lineage (NCBI taxonomy): Eukaryota > Metazoa > Chordata > Ceratodontiformes > Protopteridae > Protopterus > Protopterus annectens. The sequence goes on from NC_056746.1 coordinate 654,330,998, forward strand.
TTAGCCATGATGCACTATTGCTGTTATTACTGCTGACTGACTGTAGTGTCACATACTGTATTCTGGTTGTGTTCCAGGTGTCTGCATGCTGTGGTCCTGCTGACAGTAGCAATGATGAGTAAGGTGAGTGGAAACACAGTGACCTTTTCATAGCCAAGGTACAGCTGTATATGTACATGTTTATCAGGTGCGTTTACATGCAACAGTGTGTGAGGGGCAATTGTGGCAGACAGTGTGACCTTGCATACATACTCTTGACACAGTCAGCTAGTCTTCATACACGTCACCTGGCTGTTCTGTAGGACCGCAGGCTCACACATACAGAGGAGGTTACTTGAGTACTGGCACTAGGCCCCTCACAAGCTTAGCCATTACTTTCACTGCAATAGATTCAGCTATCAGCACCTTTTGCCCCTGCCATTTCTGTCACATCCACTTGACCATCATGTAGTTGATGAGGGTATGCCTGGTACTGTGTATGACATGTTTGGTGTATGTATTCCTGACGGGTCAGCCTGTGTTAGTCTAACTTGGCAATCACCAGCATGTGTGTCTGCTATCTCATATGCATATCTGGCCTCTCATTCTGGTAGTGCACAGTCATAGTCCTGTACATGGGGCAGCTGATGAAGTGGTGAGCACAGCCCCTACCTGCACAGTCTTTTGAATGATAGAGCTAGACACATAACACACATAGCACAGCAGTATTGTAGTGTGGCAGTATCTGCCACTACTATTGAAGTGGGTGACAATTGCAGGGGCTGTTAGGATTGCCAATGGTGGGTTCAGAGGCCCTTAACATGTTAGCGTCATCCGACACACACATACACACACAACGCTGCATGGGGACATGCACTGAGACACACGTGCACATGGAGTTGACACATCACGGTAGATGACCTACCCATCTATTAATGTACAATACACAGTGATACGACCCTTGCACTACAATGGCTTGGTGTTAGAAACTGTGTTTGTACCATGGATGACATCTGTATGGGCTGACACTAGGTTGGCAATGGGGGAGTTCACAGGGTGGAAGAGGCACACAAAATGGTATAGCCATCACATACACACACTGAAGACAGCCACAGGGGCTGTGCATACAGAAACACATACACAGTTGCTAATAGACATATTAGTAACCCTATGTATCCACTTGTATTTACTATAGTGTTGCATACACATGACATGCTCCACATAAATTATATGCCTGGGACATAACACACAACCTCTTCCAACAGGTAATCTTGTAAATGCCTTCATGGATGGTGGAGTAACCCACTAGACATAGTGATTGGTCTTGTCTACTGCTCCTGCAAACCTGCACAAGTGATAGAGTGTCAGATTTTGTATCAGCATGATATGTCATTCAGGTACGATGTCTGATGCTGGCATGTGTGTCAGTATGGTAACTGTGACATATTTGGCAATGATATCACAGGTATGCTCATTGTCAGGGGACACAGACCACATATAGGTTGCAAATGTGGATAACCCATCTACATCTGTACAGATGACTGGTATGTGCTGTAAAGTGTTACATGATGCATGTGAGGTAGATGCCATTAACAGGGTCTTTAAAGTAATGTCATGCGTAGGGGGTCAACAGGCCTTAAAATTGTACAACCTACACACACAACAGCCACAGGGGATATGCTCCACAAACACTACTATCAGTATTGAGATTAGAACCCCTACCTAAGTATTTCTACTATAGTATTACACAGTTATTGCACATGCCACAGAGCTTAGAGGGCTGGCAATTTATACAGGTAAATCTAAGGTGAATGACATCAGCAGGCCTTGTAAAGTAGAGCAATGTAATGTGTACTGGGTGGTATGCACCTCAAAATGGTATAACCCACATGCCCAGAAGATATGCTTCTCACCCAAACACACACAGGGATGATGTGAGTCACACACATACACACAGTATCACAGTTGCCAATACTGAGTTTAGAAACCCTACCTGTCTAGGTATGTGTACTACAGTTTTACACCGTTATCACACATGCCACAGAGCTTATATTATTTAACAGTGTCACAAGGTATATCTAAGGTGGTTACATCAAGAGCCCTTGTAAAGTATGGTGATGGGAAATGTAGTGGGTGGAAATGGCATCAAAATACATTACCCTGCAAACATACACACTTATAAACACCTACACACACACATTTAGCACAACTGAGTGTAGAACCCCTGTCTATCTAGTTATCTATACTACACTGTTAGTTATTACATGCACCACAGAGCTTATAGGGCTGGGTGCTGGCCAAAGGTACTTCTAAGGGCAATGACATTGGTTGGACTGCTAAGATAGGGCAGTGGGAAGTGTTGTGGGTGGAAAAGTCATCAAAATACTTCAGCCTACAAACATACACACTTACAAACTCTTGTGCATACACTTACACACACACACATTTGCCAGACCTGAGAATAGAACCCCTGCCTATCTAGTTATTTGTACTATAGTGTTACACAGTTATCACATGCGATGCAGAGCTTATAGGGCTGACAAGTGCACAAAGATACTTCTAAGATGAATGACAGCAGGACTGCTAAAACTGGGCACGGGGATGTGTACTGGGTGGGAAAGTCCTCAAAATCCTTCAGCCTACAAACATACGCAGTTACAAACCCTTATACATACACTTACACACACACTTGCCAGAACTGGGAATAGAACCCCTGCCTATCTAGTTATTTGTACTATACTGTTACATAGTTATTGCACTTGCCACAACGCGTATAGGGAGGGGCTGTGCAACTGTACTTCTAAGGGGAATGACAGCAGAACTGCTAAATTAGGGCACTGGGAAGTGTTGTGAGTGGGAAAGTCCTTAAAATATGTCATTCTATAAACATACACACACACATTTCTATACACACATGCATATACATTTTCAAGAACTGGGAATAGAACCCCCTGCCTATCTAGTAATTTGTATTATAGTGTTACACAGTTATCACATGTGCTACAGAGCTGACAAATGCCCAAAGGTACTTCTAAGGTGAATGACATCAGCAGGACTGCTAAAGTAGGGCACTGGGTGGGAAAGTCCTCAAAATACTTCATCCTACAAACATACACACTTACAAATGCTTGTACATACACTTATACACACACACATTTATCAGACCTGTGTGTAGAACCCCTGCCTAATTATTTGTACTATAATATTACACAGTTAATGCATGCACTACAGAGCTCATAGGGCTGACAAGTGCCCAAAGGTGCTTCAGAGGTGAATGACAGCAGGACTGCTAAAGTTGGGCACTGGGATGTATACTGGGCGGGAAAGTCCTGAAAATACTTTAACACACACTTGCCAGAACTGGTAATAGAACTCCTGCCTCTCTAGTTATTTATACTATACTGTTACATAGTTATGAGCTTATAGGGCTGAGGATGTGCAAAGGTACTTCCAAGTGGAATGACATCAGCAGGACTGCTAAAGTAGGACACTGGAAAGTGTTGTGGGTGGGAAGTCCTCAAAATACATCATCCTATAAAGATACACACTTACACACACTTGTACACACACACACACACATTTGCCAGAACTGGGAATGGAACCCCCCTGCCTATCTATTTATTTGTACTAGACTGTTACTTAGTTACTGCACTGGCCATGGAGCTTATAGTATTGGGGCTGTGCAAAGGTACTTCTAAGGGGAATGACATCAGTAGGACTGCTGAAAAGTATACTGTGTGGGAATGGCCTAAAACTGTTTCACCTACAAACAAACACACACACACTCATATTTGCCAGGACTGAGATTAGAGCCCCTACCTATCTAGTTATTTGTACTATAGTATTATGCAATTATCGCACACACTATAGAGCTTACAGGGCTGATAGGTGTCCAATGGTACTTCTAAGTTGAATGACACCTGCAGATCTTCTGAAGTAGGGAAATGGTAAGTGTACTGCGGAGGAATAGCCTCCTAATACTTAGACCTACAGACACACACACACAGGCAGGTGATGTGCTATTATAACCCCCACCTCAGTACTATTACACAGTGGTGCTCACCTTCATGCTGGCACGTGTGACTGGTTACAACTGGTATGCCACTTTCAGCAGTAGGACATCACTCTATGCCATTCAGGGTATCCGTGTGTGTGACCCACTCTGTGTGTGTCCCCCTGTGTCTCTCTCTGCCACTGTCTGTCTCTCACTTCCCCAAATCAATGTGTGTGTATGCTTGACATATTATCTGTTACCCATATATATGTTTGTGTATCACATGCAACAGATGCAGATATATTACATATGGGCCACTTACAGCTAGCTGAGGGCAATCCTGTCTGATAGGTGTGTGTAGGGACAGTTAAGGTGTACATAGCTGTCTGCAAGGACATATATACACAATACAGTCATATAGTCCGATGTGGATTCCTACATGGCCTGTGATTCACTAAGTGTAGGAGCATACCCAGTGTGACCCTCTATAGTGAGAGTGGGACTCCATTCCAGGGATAGGTGTACTCCAGTCTGGGGTTTTGTGTGCTACAGCCATATCCCTCAGAAGTAAACAGGACTTTCCTAGGGGTACTGGGTTTGTTTTAGCAGACATATTCTGACATATCTGAAGTCAGACATTGCAACGTATTGTGTCATTACCTAGTGACAGACATCCTCAGATCATCACAGTGCTTTACCAGAGGAATACAAGATGTATGATGCACAGACCAATATTATGAGCCTGACTATATACATTCCTGCCCAAAAAGGCCAGTTGAGAGGTGTGGCTACAGCCGGTTGACTGATGAAGCTGTGTAAAGAGTCCAGTAACTTGGTGATATACTGGCTGGGGATCTCCTGTTTGTGTGGTATCCTTCTTACCTAAAAAGTTATATCCTGGTGTGGCCATACTTCTCAACTGTACATTTTTTGGCAGATTGTCCAGGTGATTGCCTAGAAGTTTCATTCAGTCTACATAAACTTGTGTTTTTATGGCAAGTTAGCTGCATATAATTGAAGACGGACGTTACAAAATAATGACAGACATTAGTGTTTCAGAATTCATAACCTTCAGACAATTTCTGCTAATGCAAAACCCCTCATCCTACCAGCTTTCTCAGTATGTAAGGGCAATATTTACAACATGTGCTTATCATTGTGCCTTTGTCCCACATTTATCTATGACCTTGTCCAAATGTCTTGCTGTCAGAGATTGGGAAGTATGGGTGGGGGTACAGAGTGCATTCTACTGTGCAGAAATGTCCATTATATGTGCAGTATATTCCACATAACACTGTGACTTCCAGGAATGTCAGTGGCAGAACAGTACAGAGTAATGTGGTGAATCACTGACAGACAGTTGTGTATAGGTTGGTGGTTTGCTATGACATTAGTAGGGTATTGGCCCTAAAGCTCTTATAACCCATGCAGAAGAGAGTGTAGCCCATATTAAGACATGTCAGTACATAGAGCCCCTGTCCAGTAGGGACACAGGTGGGATCAGAGGACTATATTTTGTATTTCCTGTGTACTTATACAGGGAGCACATCACTAGGGGTATTGAGGCACTTGGCTTGCTGTTGGCAGGGAGTGTATTCCACAGATGGGGGAGTGTGTGGTACATGTATCTGTCACACCAACAAGCTGTACTGATATCAAAGCCCAGGTTGATGATCCATCTACAGGTTGATGGAGTGGGCTTTGAGTTCCAGATGTGCAACAGTCCAATCAAGGCAGGGTTTGGATTGCTTTATATGCCAGACAGGTGTCACCTCAGCAGAGTCTGTATGGAACAGGGTAGAGGGACAGTGTTGTTAGCCTATCTGTGTAGGGTAGGTTTTTGGGATAAGGCCTTAGTGTTTGCAAGACCCCTATGTATGGAGTCTACATGGTCTGTGGTGTGTAGGTTTGTGGAGTTTTCATGTGATTTTGCCTCTGAGGTGTCTATTGTCTGGGTTTTGTTTTGTTGCAGACCTCCACTTACATGGGTGTGTGTTGTGTATTTGCAGGTGATGTTTACTGGCTTCTTACATTGCATGGCATCTGTGTTACTGCATAATCTGTTCTGGTGTGCACATTCTCCATTTGTCTAGCCAGTGGTTCCCCTTCCCCTTATGTGTGTCTCTTTGTCTTTCTGTAGTCCAGTCACAGGCTTTGGCCACAGTGGCTATGTATTTGTAATTCTGATGTGGGCAGGGTACATGCCATTACATCACACAGAGGGTTGTGGACTTCACACCTCTGAGTGTACCTATTTAGCAGGTTGTCTATCATTGCACCATTCCATTTGCTGTGGTCCTTAGATGATTTGTATTGCAATATGTTATTATGAGGCTACATGTGGGCCTAGCTGTCATGCCATTACAGACTGACGTCTGCACAGGCTCAAATATGACAGTTAGACAAAGGCCCACACATGGGGACATGGTGTTAACAATTTTCTGCCAAACATAGACAGTTGGGAGATCGGTTTGGTAACTTCTTGTTTGCTCTTATGGGTTTGATGTCTGCTTCCTCACTGTCTGCCATTGCTATTTTGACATGACCCTTTCTTGTTTTGCAAAAAGTTGGCAGGCAAATGCAATGTTAGGACAACCAGAACAGATATACAAAGCATACTTGTGCTCCTTCTGTGACAATCTGTGTCATTCCAGTGGTATGGCTGTTGGCCAGTGACATGTCAGTGCTGACACAGAAAGGTGGCAGCCTTTTATACACTGATCTTTAGGTACCTGTTGTCCTACTAGGCACCACATCTCTCAACTTCTGAGAGCCAGACATCTGGACAAAGAAATAAGTGATTGGGGGACAGAGGCCTAAATATAGGGACCATTTTAAAGTACTGGCCTTACAAACCTAGAAAAGTGATTCAATAACAGGTTTTGCATTAGCATGCATGTATCTATAGGGTATGCAGTCTGACACTACAATCTGTCATGATTTTCTGACCTTAGTCTTGTGTGATTTGCCAATGAATTGCCAGGCAAGCACTATTATGTGTTATACAGACCATAATTATGATGCAAACCTCTGGACATTGTGCAATAGGTCTGTACAGTTGAGAGGTATGGTAGGCACTGTGTAGGTTACTCCAAGCTGTGTGCTATCCATATGTGTGGCCCCCTGTCCATGATCTGCACAGCTTTCCTGCATTAACAGATATTGACATCTGAACAGTGTGTACATCTCCTACCATAGGTGTAGCTGACATGCATAATAGTTGGCACTGCAGTTCTTGGAACATGGCCCTTTCAAAGACATTGTACCTAGGCCAGTACAACACAACAGCCGGGAGTAAGTGCTGGCCAAATTCTGACAGTATTAACCACACATATATATAGTTCATTGACCCCTGCATATTGTGGACATGCAACAAGTTATCTTGTGGATTGGGACAGCCCTGGCAATGTGTGCTCTACTGCTATTTTCCCTGCAAACATACATGTTACTGCATTTCTATGGGAATATGGGTGAGGGGCACACCTGTCAAATGTACACATTTGCATAGACTGTGCTGATATTTGCTTTACATTTTGGTTCCATCTAGCATAGTAGTGTACCCTGTCTTGGAGACTAGAGGCATGTCACTAAAAAAACACAGGTCAGATTGTAATGGCATACATTTGAGTTTTAGACTTCTTACCCTTCAGAGCCTTACTGCAACTCCAAGACCTGCTGTGCTATCAATGTGTAAGTCTGTAGGGGAGTATTTCATCATTGTTGCCATTTGTGGGCCTTTGCCAAACATTACTTTATGGTTTTCTATGGCTGACTTGCTGAGTGAGGCTGAGGGGTGAGTATAGGACCCCCACACTAACATCCATGCCTATGACCCCCCCAATTAGTCCCCCCCCCACATATACTTCAGTGGGATTTGTCACCTTGGGTACTACTGCATAGTGTGGGGAGGCCAGTATTGGGCAAACATTTCCTTGTGTCCCACATACCTGTCAGTTGTCTGCTGCTATCCCAGTAGGCCACCCCATTCCCATGCATGTATGCAGCAATACCATAGATATGGTACCAGAGTACACTAATACATTCATTTTATTGTTAAGAAGACTTACTTACCTTGTGCCTATGGCAGTTGTGACAATGGTGCTTGGGGTCTGCCTATGTCAGATGCACACAGTATGCTGCCTATACATGGTAAGTTACAGGTAGTGTGATGTGTGTGTCATCCATTTTATTGTGTGTGCTTGTTGGAGAGAGGTGTCAATCCCTGGGTGCCTACAGTGTCAGTGTGTGTGGTATGTATTGCCTCTTTGCCAAGGCCAGGGTATACTGGGCATGCCTCTGTCTGCCTACAAGAGCTGGCTCAGGGGGTTCCTCTTCTGAGTCCCTCTGTATCTGTGGGGACTTGGCAATGGTGGGGTGCTGTGTGGCCCTTCCCTGTGCTGTTTCTGCTGCAGCTGTTTCTGCAGGATCATATTGTGTAGCATGGCACATACTATGTACATGTGTGCACATGTGGCTGTACAGTACTGCAAGGCTTCACCAGATATGTCAAGGCAGTGGAACTGTGTCTTGAGCATCCCAAACACATGCTCTATAATGATTCTGGTTTGTGCATGTGTCTCATTATGGGGTTCTTGAGTGGGTGCATGTGCATTTCTGATGGGTGTCATCATCCACGGCTCCAGTGCATAGTCAGCATCCCCCACCAGATGGACATACAGGATGTCCCCCCTGGCAAATCCCTGATACAGCTGTGAGGAATGCCAGATGTGGGAGTCGTGATAGCTTCTAGGGCTGCCAGCACACACATTAATGATTATGCCCTGGGCATTGCACATGACCTGGCATTTGATGGAGTGGAAGCCCATGTGATTTAGGTAGACCCTACCGTGCTCACTGGGTGGTGCTTTGATGTGGATGTGCATGCAGTCTATGGCACCCAGTACCTCCGAGTAGTCTGCTACATGGAGGAAGAGGCGCATATTGCTGGTCCTCTCCTCATAGGTGCTGGGGGAGTAAATGTGCTCACTGGCTTGTGGTACCATGGCATCCAGGAACTGGTGTAGTACCCTGGATGCTGATGCCTGTGAGACCCCCATGATGTCCCCAGTATGTCTTTGGAAAGTACCTGTAGCTAATATTCTTAAGGCTACACATACTTTGGTATCCGCTGGGATGGGTTCCCCTCAGTTGGCTCTGGGTCTGAGGTGAGGCTGGCACAGCTCGATCAGTTGCTGAATTATATCCCTGTCCACCCTGTAGTGCTCTACTATCTCCAGATCATGTAGCCCCTGGTAGGTTACCCTGGGTCTGAACACTCTTCTCCTCAGTCTGGGGCAGTTGCCAACATTATCCTCCTCACTGCCTTCAACCTCTAGCACATACTGATGTAACAAAGCAACAGCAGCCCTTAACATTTTATTGGTTAAAATTCCCCTGAGTGTGTACACCAGTGGTGCAGAGTTTGTGGGAAAAACCAGACTGAAAGGTGTTTGCACAGTTTATACTGTTGTGCTGCAGATGCTGCCTGTATGATTGGCTGGCTATGATACATTCCACCTGTCTGCTATTTTATTTGTACTCGATTGCTTTTATTCTGCTATTTCCTTTTTTTTTTCTTTCTTTTTTTCCCTCCCATTTCCACCACTTTTAAGCCCCGAGGTGCACCGCGCAAACCCGCTACCCAAATGTAAAGGAAGCAGGACTGTTCGCCCCCAATGCATTTCTATACAGTTTCATGTATAAATTTATATGTATTGTGTATGTGGTTTTTTAGTGGATAGTTCGACCCCAGACTGACCCCAAATATATTCTTTTTTAAGTACTTTATCATTAAGTTATTAATTAATTAATCAATTATTTAATAACACTGTTAATTTTTTATTGTAGTATAATATTGTAAATATATTTTTATTAATATTATTATATTGTATTACATTATTATTATTAATATCAGCACAGTCTTTTTCAATGTTAATGTTTGATAATTGATATTAAATATCAACGCCATAAATTATTCATTAATCCCTGGGTACAATACTAGAAGTGTTTTCAGTTATGTAGTGTCATTAGGAAAACCTGCTCTAACAAATTCAGGTAAACATCTGCAGTCTCCTAAAAACATATAGGTTGCTTTGTACCTCACAAGCAATGTAGTCTCTGTGATGTACCCGTCGTGTCAGTTATTTTTTCTAATAGTACACTACACTACATCTCCCACAAAACATTGTTTCAGGGGTAGTGGTGAATCTAAATGCCTATTATGTGCTCTGCAACTTTCAGCTGTTAATCCGTAGGAGTATGTTAAACAGAAATTACGAACTACAACAACCCCGGATGTTACGATTATTACTTTTACAGCCTATTTATTGTTTTGTGTGTTTTTTTTTGTTTTTTTTTTTTTACATTTTTTAATGTGTTATATTTTTAATTGTTTTAATCTGGTTTGCTTACTAGCCTTCTTATGGCAATGCTGTGAACTTCCGGATGTCATTGCCCATGTTTAGTTCATCCGTTCCTTTTTTTTACTTGTTCATACTTTTTTATATTCACGATAATTAATATTATAATATATTAATTTTCAGTTCACGATAATTAAATTCCAGCTGCTGCCCTGATTTGCCTACATTTTAATTGTGATGACATCAGCTTCTGCAGTAACTTTTCATAGCTGATCAGTTTAACTGTTCACTGAATAAACACAGCATGCCACACATTTTGAGGATCAGTTGTGTAGTTTCCACTATATGTGCAGTGATTCTATGTAGATTTCCTCACAGTGAATGCAAGATTTTTTTTTGAAAGAAACTCATGGCAGTTCACCTAAGTGTAACCGAGCAGTACTCTAAACCGCTTCTCCACTAGATCCCCAGCTAGTCATTCTCTCTATATAATGATCGCTATCTTCTTCAAAAAGCACACTCATATTTAAGCATTTCCACTGTTTCTCAAATTACAGCTTTATGTCTGCTTTCAATTCAAATGCCAACAAAGCATTGTAAAAGTAAAGCACATTGGAACATCGTAAGTGAAGCAAAAGCATATTGGAACAAAAATAAAGAAAGACTGGAATATAGGACTATGCAGGTTTGTTTTTTTTAATTATATTTATTTAAATAATGTTATTTTCTATAATGTAATAGTTGATGCACATTATTAGAAAAGAAAGACTAAACAATTTTATGAATGTTTAAACAGTTTTTCTTTTGTATTTGTGTTCTGACGTGCTTTTGCTTTACTACCGTTATTTCTTTTACGTGGGTCCAACTGCCTGGGGTTGAATTGTCTGGGGGCGAATCAGCGGGGTCCAAATGTCCTGTACCTGCTATGCAAGGGAGTGTGTCTGAGGCTGTACTGACTTATTCCATGAAATGAAGAGCATGTTCACATCCTGGGAGGGCCATTTCTGCTTCAAAGTGTTTACTTTAGCTAAATGGGTTTGCGCAGCCCGCACCAGGTCTAAAAAAAAAAAAAAAAAAAAAAAACTGGAAATAGCAGAACTGTTTACATTGGGTACAGAACGTTTGGACCCTGCCGATTCACCCCTGACCAATTTGACCCCAGACCTGGTGCGAACATGTTCTTCATTTCATGGAATAAGTCAATACAGCCTCAGACATACCACCTTGCTTAGCTAAGCTCAAATGGGAGCCGTGGAGCTCCAATGTGCTTACACCAAGCATGACACCCCCCCCTTTTCATGTTAGCTGCTTCTCCTGCTTACACCACTACCTTATAGCTCCTATACGGTTAGGTGCAGCCAGAGAATGGTCTCCCATTTAGTGATTCAGTAAAATGTGCTCATTTGCATACCCCACTGCCTTAGTCCCTTGTTACACTACTATACCAGAGACTTCCTCCTTAGCAACCAGTGTTACCTGTTATTGTTTTGATTCTGCATGCCATATACTATAATGGCAAAATGCAGATTTCATTTAAAATTGTCTTTTCACATTTTTTTTATTTTCGGCATAATCCCATTTGCACACCGCTGCACTATGCTTGAACGGCCAAAATCGGCCAAAAAAGAAACTTTGATTTTTATAATTTTGCAACTCTTTCCCATGCCAATGGTCATATTATTGGCCATTGGCATGCCTAATGATTACAATACATGCTTTTACTTTGAGCTGTCATGCCTCTATTTTGATTTTTGCAGAAATGTACTCAGTCAATAACCGAATACATTTCTGCACCTCACACTGTTCTTGCACGGATGTCTGCCTGTTTACTGAATCACTAATTTACCTCATTTGCAAGGTTTTCACTAGCAAATGAGATAATTAGCATAATTCAGTGGTGTTAATGTAAGAATAGTGCTAGCAGGCTCATGCACACCCCCAGTCTTGTTTACTGGATCGCTCGGCGGCCATATTCCATGCAGGAGCTGCTGCACGATTCCTGCATGGAAATAAAATGGCTTATTGAATCTCAGGGAATGTCTAGAACTAGAAGTTTTTTTGCATTGGCTTGAAAGTGTTTATTGTTTTATGACTTCCAGGATCTGCCGCAGAGCTAAGAAAAGCCCTTGTTTATGTATTTTTACAGGTATATGCTAAATGCTACCAGCTGACATCAATGGTTGTTTTGAGCCTGGGAACTGAAGTCAGATGACAAGAAATTATGTCATTCTGCAAGTATCCCAGCAGTAATATTTAAGATATTAATTTGGGAAGTCTCTGAGAGAGAGACTGAGTATTTTGTATTTTGTCTTTGATCCAACAGCATCAGCTGGAAGACCCATTCATCACATCTGCCTTGCTTGCTATGTAAGTAAGTTAACTAGGGCACAGTAAATCTGATGTTGTTAATCTTAATCTATTCATGACTTGTGGGTTATGATTCCAATCCTCGGAACCGGGCTAGCCATTATAAAGCTTGCATCAGCCAAAAATCTCTCGAGCTGTTACTCTACCTACAATGCCCCTCTCCACATTATCCCAGATCTCATTTGCCAGGCTTACGGCAAAATGCATCAGCCATCTCTCATATAGCTAAGTATATTCTTATTTACTATTATCTTTTTTCTATGAAAACTTTTCCTATGCTTTAAAGTTTTAGTCTACCCATTGTGAGTGTACTGTATTTTCCTATTACCGCTGGTAATTTCTCCCTATCATTGTTGGCAGTCTTTCCCTTTTTCCTCGCTGTCTACCATTGGTAGTCTGTCTACCATTGTTGGTAGAGTTTTCCCTCATTCCCTGTTGTGTGAGTGAGGATTTCATTTTCTTTCTTTTCTCCTTTTTCTGCCTTCTTGTTGGTTTTGTCAGGATTATGGCAGAGAAAATAAAAAGCTCCACTATGGGGTTTAAACTGTGTGTAGAGTGTGGCAGAAAGATGCCATGGATAATCATGAATCTTGTGTGTACTGTTTGGGGGTTCCTCATTTGAGTATAGACTGTTCCACCTGTCAGAGTTTCAGGAATCAAACTCTGGCAGAAAGGAAGAATAAACTGATTCTGAAAGGGCTCCTTAAAGCCCCTTTCGAAGAAGCCTTGTCTAAGGCCGACCTCTGGATCTAAATCCTCTCATTTAGTGCCGACCAAGGGTTCATCTTCAGAATCAAAAGTTAAGGTTCAGAGGTTCTTGGAGCAGACCAAATCTCTGGCACTGAAATCTGCACCGATGCCATCTACACTGCTATGACAATAATTCCTACTATAGCTATCACAGCTCCAGCCTTGACGCCGACAACCACTCTGACCAGTTCAGTACCCATTTCACCCACGGTGCAAACTGTGCCAAAATTTGTATTATCCACAGAACCCAAGTCTATTTATTCTCCATCTCTGTATCTGTTCCACGGTCACTTCCTCAGTCCATTCCTGGAGAGGCCCGAATCACCTTCTGGCTTATCCATGTGCTCCACCAGAAATATTTCTGAGGTTGATATTGTTAGGTTAGTGGATCAGATCTTGACAGCCAGGGGTCTCCTGTCCTCTTCTCAAGCCCCTCTTACTTCAGATGCAATGGGTTTTTCCTCCATCCACCCCTACATATTCTCCTCCTCTAAGCTCATTGCTGGTTTAGAGTTCTTGACTTCAGTGTCCCAGGTACCAATGGCTTGGGAGTCCAGTATAACCCTGGCTCCCAAGGTGCCTTCAGCACTGTTGGCTCCCTGGGACTGTGTCTTCACTGTCGGGCTCAGGGGATTTGAGCTGGCTTTGAGTTTCTCCAGGAAGCCAACCATGTCCCTTTTGACTCCATTGGTGGTGGACCCTTCTTCGTTTCCAGTCTGTCAGGTGGGGCTTTCAGGGTGGGGTGTGACCCCGGTTCTGAGTTTATCTGTCTTGGTTCCAGGCTCCCATCCCTCTTCAGGGGGTCCTGCCTTTCAGGCTATGGAAAGGGCTTGAGCCACTGCTTCATCTCAGGTGGCTACTGGGTTATTGGAGTCTTCCCCTGTAACTCCAGGTTCTTCAGTTCAGCCAACCTCTACCCCGGACAGCATGCACCATGGTTGCAAGTCTTGCTTTTCAAAGGTAATCCCTCTTCTGAGTCCTCCTCAGATATTCCCACTGAGGAGCCTCCTTGGAAGAGATTGTGTAAAAGGAAACACCATGATTCTCCTGAAGAATCCTTCACAGAGGACATGGATTTCGATGAAGGGGAGGTTTCCTCATGGTCACCCCCAGAAGAGGTCTCCTTTGGAGACATTCTGATGATCCTAAAACAAGAGGGGTGATTGGAAGTCCAAAAACCCATCTTTGGAGGAATCTGTGTACTTGCAGGCCTTTGCGCTCCCATCTACCTCCTGGGTGACCCCTCCCACTGACAATTTAATTAAACTAGTTGCTCAGTGGGCTTGCAAGTGTGAAAATGATGGGAAGACTTTGTCTGCTGTGGGCGTATGTTCTTCCACTCCTTAATGGTCCTATTCCAGGAATCAAAAGAGTGGCAAAATATCGTTCAAGAAATCCCAGGACACATGTGGTTCGGACTCCCCTCGAGACAGAAGGGGGATTTATAGTGGAAGACGCCATCCCAGAGGCAGGGGTGGTCTGCAGAATCAGAGTTCAGAGATTCATTCTCTGGTCAACCCTATCAGTGCTCCTGAAAGGGGCCCTGATTACTTACCTCTGGAGGTAGTTGGGGGAAGATTTTCCTTGCACCTGAACACCTGGCGATGCATAACCACCGATGCCTGGGTGCTAAGGATCATTTGCAGAGCTTATCTAATTCCCTTCACTCTTTACCCAAGAACCCCAAAAAGTCTCCACAACATTCCACTCAGTCAGACAGCTCAAGCAGCAACAGAAGTACAAAAGCTGCTAGAAAAAAAGAGTCATCCAAGAAGTCCCACCAGACCAGTTAGGATCTGGTTTTTACTTAGGATTCTTTTTAGTGCCAAAGAAAACAGGGTATTGGAGACCTATTTTGCATCTCAGTTTTCTAAAAAAGTTCATCCAACAAGCAAAGTTCCAGATAGTCACAGTCACAGTTCAGTCAATTCTCCCTTTTTTAGAGAAAGGCGATTGGATGTGCTCTATTGACTTTCAAGATGCGTATTACCACATAAAGGACAAACGCTCGAGAAAGTTTCTCCACTTCCAAATGGGGGCCAGTATTTTCCAATTCAGAGTGCTGCCCTTTGGTCTCACCACAGCCCCCAGGGTGTTCACCAAATGTATGGCAGCAGTCACAGCACATCTGGGGCTGCATAGATTCCAAATGTTTCCTTACTTAGACAACTTGTTCTTGATCGCACCCACCAGGCATCTACTTCTAGAAAGTACAGACTACATTCTGAAACTCGCCCGACAATTGGGCATAATGGTCAGTCTTGCAAAATCTCAGCTAACCCTTTCTCAGAACATGGAATTTATCTGAGCTCGCCTCAACACTATTTCTTGCATAGTATCGCTTCCACTAAACAGGCTACAAAAAATGCAGTCTCATGTCCTCCCTCTTCTTCACTTAAACAAAATTCCTGCTTATCTGATTCTCCAGGCATTGGGTTCCATGGCAGCAGTGATCACATTGGTTCCATTGGCAAGATTTCATATGTGACTTCTCCAATGGTTACTTGCAAACCCCATGAATCATTTAATTTTCATATCCGGTCGATGCAAGAACAACCTATCCTGGTGGATGCACTCAGAGGAGATACTTCTAGGCCATCTCTTTATTTCCTCTCAGCCCAAGGCCATAGTGACGATGGATGCTTCCCAGATGGGGTGGGGGGCATTATCTTGGGGGGACAATCCAAAGCACTTGGTCCCCCCCAAGGCCAATTTGCATATATAGGTGTTCTAGAGTTAAAAGCAGTGCTTCTGGCATTGCAAGCATTTCGCTCTGCCTTACCTCAAGGGATGATAGCTATTCAGTCAGTCAACATGTCAGTAGTCTGGTACATCAACAAACAGGGGGGAACCAGGACCTACCCACTGTGTCGAGAAGCCCTTTAAGTGTGGCAATGTGCTATAACTTCCAACGGCTTTCTGATAGCAATGCACATCCCGGGGAGTTCCAATGTGATTGTGGACAAGCTAAGCAGGTGCATCCTCATGCCTCATGAGTGGTCTCTGAACTCCAGAGTAGCAAGGTGATCTTTCTTCGATGGGGCCAGCCTTGCTGCGACCTGTTTGCCTCACCTCTGAACAAGTGCAGAAGCTACTTTGCCCTAATTCCTCCTCAAGGGAAGTCCCCCAGGGACGCTCTTCTGCACGATTTGCCCCCGGGTCACCTCTGTGCCCTTCCCCCCTTCCCTCTTTTTCTCAAGAAAGCAGCTCGGTTGAGAAGCAAAGTGATATTGATTGCTCCCTACTGGCCTCGACAGATTAGGTTTCCCTTCCTCTGGCCTTATCTAATACACCACTCTTGAATTCTGGACCCAGTTCCGGATCTCTTGTCCCATCTCCAGGGACTAATACATCCCAATCTTCAGACTCTCAAGCTGACTGTTTGGTTTCTCCAGTTCTGGTAGTCACCAAGCATAACTGTATTCCTTCCCCTGTATGACACATTTTGATGGCTTCCCATAAACCATCCACCAGGAGTCTCTACCTTAGTAAATGGAAAATATTTTGTATTTGGGCCTCTGACAATGGTCTGGATCCCTTTTCAACAAGAGGCGGAACGTTAGTTTCAAGAGGAATGACATCACTTCCGGGGCACAGGGGAACAAGAGTTTTATGTCAGGGGAGGGTGGAGCATCTTCAGTCGAGAAGGAAGAGGAGTTTCCAGTTCTGCAGTCGTCAGAAGATGAAAGAACCTTTCGGAATACTTTTCGAAACTCCAATAGAACTGACGGTGGCAGTGTCAACCGCAAACGAGGATGGCAGGCATATGACCAGACCAGGGACCCGGGAGATGGACATTATAAAAAGAAAAGTAAATGGACAAATAAATAAGGTACTGTTACCTAATACAAATGAATATGTTATTAACCTGTCTGAATATGAATTTAACACAGTGGAAATGAATGTCCTAGAGAAAGGACTGAAATTCATACCCACAGTGTTACCTAGACTCTATGAAGCTAAGGGAGAAATTCTAGAGCTGGTAAGGAAAATGTATTTAAAAGAATATTTCTTTAATCAAAAAAAGGAAGATGATTGTTTAGAAAGTTCAAGCGATTCAGTAACAAGTGAGGACAACTATTTCACATGTGAGTCTGAAACAGAAAGCAATGCTTATACATTGTTTGACCTTAGTAAGATTAAAGCAAATAATACATTTTGCCCAACTAGTAAAAATGCACATATACAACGCTTTAGTAATGTGACACAGTTTTTTGTGGAGAGAGAACTAAAACCTATTATTAAGAAAAATAGGAGTTACAACTTGAATAAGGAAGAATGGTGCAAATTACAGGATATGAGTCAGAACAGAAATATAGTGTTTAAACCATCAGACAAGGGGGGCAAGTTAGTCATATTGAATGCACAGGACTATTATAACATGTGTTTAGAACATTTGAAGAATGAAGGAGTTTATGGTAAAGTGCAGGAAAATATTCTTAAACAGGCACAAGAGGAACTATATAAATTGTTAAGGAAAGGGGAAAGGTTATGCTATTTTACAGCTAGGGACATAAACAATAAACTGTATATAAAAAATAGTACAATAGCAAAATTTTTTTGTGTCCCAAAACTGCATAAAAACTTTTTCCACCCCCCCAGGCCGCCCTATAGTATCAGCAAAGGGTTCCTTTACACATAAGGTGGCTAGTCTTTTGCATGAAATATTAATAGGAGAGGTAACCAAGTTAACATCATATATTAAGGATTCATATGATTTACTGGATAAAATAAAACAGACAGTCTGGACAAAAGACATGTTTTTCATCACAGTGGATGTAGTTAGTCTTTATACCAGTATTACCCATGAACTGGGTTTGAGGGCTGTGCAACATTTTTTGAAAGAGTCACCAAGGACTCAGTATATAATGTAGTTATTAAATTTTTGTTTAGTTAACAACATTTTTGAATTTGATGGGACATTATATAAACAAAAAATGGGAACTGCAATGGGGGCAGCCTTCGCCCCAGCGTATGCCAATTTGTTCATGGGACTGTTTGAGTTGGAACATGTCTATAGAAATAGTTTTTTCAGGGGTCATGTAATACAATATTTTCGTTTTATCGACGATTTGATTTTTATTTGTAAGGGTGATAGAGAGGAAGCTAACGTATTTATACAACATCTGAACAACAATGAATATAAAATCAAATTTGATGATATCCATATGGGAGAAGAAATCAATTATTTGGACATAAATCTGAAGGGGCAAGTAGGCAAAAAAATTCAAGCTAAAATATATAGGAAGTTTGAACAAATGAGTAGGATGGTACATGCTACCAGCTGCCACCCAGAACATACATTGAAATCTATCCCATATGGGGAAATGTTAAGAGTCAAAAGGCTATGTACCAATGTTAGGGAAGCAGAAGTAGAGTGTGACAAGGTTTGCAATAAATTCATGGAGAGAGGTTATGACCCAAATCAAGTGAAACTAAGTTATAATAAAGTATTTGGAAAAAGTAGCAAAAAACAAGATTATGGGAACAAGGACAGAAATAGTCAGCACGTAGTTACAAATTACAAGGGAGAATGTTCAAATATGTTTTTTGTCACAAAATATACTATTTTTTCTAAAGTATTTAATGAAATGATAAAAAATAGTTGGAACAAGACAAGAAGGGAGGTACCTTCTTTGGTGAATGTTGAGCTTACTATTTCTTTCCAGAGAGGGAGAAGTTTGAAGGATTTTTTAGTAAGAGGCAGGTTTGAGAGACCAACACAGAAGCTAGCATGTGCAATAACAAGGAAGGGAACTTTCCCTTGTGGAAAGTGTGCAATATGCCCTTACATAATCAGAGAAGCTGAAGATATTAAGGGGAAAAGTTTTAAAACTATAGGAACATTTAACTGCACTAGCAGGGGGATTATATATCTTATAAAATGCTTTTGTGGCAAAGGCTATATTGGGGAAACTAAAAGAAGTCTGGCTGAGAGAATAAAAGAACATGTTAGGGATGTTAAAAATAGGAAGATGAGCAGCCCAGTGGCAGAACATTTTCATTTAGAACATGGGGGTATAATAGACAATATGAAAGTCACAATTTTGGAACAAGTATACAACAGACATGGAGATGAAAATGTATTGAAAAAGATTTTAAGAAGAAAGGAAGCAATTTTAATAATGAAATATGAAACTTTGCAGCCTTTAGGAATGAATAAATAGTGTAATTGGCAGAATTTCATGGGTTAATTGTTAGCTTAACAATTAGGAACTGATTCTATTATGTAATGAATTGTTAATTGATATGGCAGCTGTATAAAAGGACTGTGTGAGTGAGCTTCACTTTTTTACTCTGTAAAGGCTTGCAGCCGAGGCGCTAGGAGAGGAGAGACAACTAAAAGGTTTTTATTAAATTCTTATTTTGGAAAGTAGAGCTGTTTTCACTGGTCTTTTGTGTGGTTTCAGGAAAATATTTTGTATTTGGGCCTCTGACAATGGTCTGGATCCCTTTTCAGTGTCAGTAGAAAAATGCTGGTGTTTCTAACTGCCATTTTTAGTAAAGGTGCTTCTGCTTCTACTGACAAAGTTATCTTTGCAGCTATTTCAAATTTTCATAACAGTTTCGGGGATCAACCCTTAATTTCTCATAGACTTTGCAAAGTTTTCCCTAAGGGCATAATCCATTTGAAGCCCCCTATCAAAGACCCTCTTCCACCATGGGACCTAACTCTTGTGTTACAGTTGCTCACCACCACTATTTGAACCCACAGCGACTTGTGATTTAAAATTCCTTTCTTGGAAGACATTGTTCCTTATAACTGTCACTTCTTTGAGGTGAGTCTCTGAATTACAGGACTTATGCTCCAAAGCTCCGTACTTAGTTTTTCCACAAAGACAGGGTGTCACTCAGAATGAATCCTACTTTTCTTCCTAAAGTGATACTAGAGATAAGTATCAACCAATCTACAGACTTGCCTGTATTCTTTCCAAATTTTTCAAATAAAGATGAGTACTGCCTGCACCTTCTGGATGCACACAGGCAGTTAGGTTTCTATCTTGATAGAACTACACAATTTAGACAATCAAACTGATTATTTGTATCCTTTGCCACTGTCACTTAGTGTGAAGCACTTTGAGACTGTTTGATCTCAAGCTTGGAGTCAGGATGTCTGGACTAATAAATTCTTTCTATTGTCTTAGGACAAGAGTTTATTACTAGGTTTTATATGTAAAGTGTCCTTTATTGCTGTGGTTTCCTGGCAGGTGCAAGATTACAAACAAATGTTAAATTTTGAGTTCTCTGAGCCTAGAAAACTTCAGCAGAGTTGTCAAATGATGTAATGTGAAATGACTCAGCAGTAATGTGTATATCAATTTAAGACTATCTCAGAGAGAAAGATTTGAGCATTTTGGATTTTGTCTAAAACTGACAACTCACCAGGCACTTGCTTTGCTCTGTATGTAAGCAGTATTTAGAACCGTGATTTCTCTTAGAGTTAGACAGAAATATAGCCAAATTAGCCTAGCTGTTTTCTATATTTATGTCAGACTATTCTACAATATCGTTTTAAAAGTTTCCTGTGATCTCTGAACTCTTGATAAGCACTGTGTTGAACTGATAAGATTTGTCCTGTGCTTTTATTTATTATTAAATATTTTTAAACCTTTCAACTGTTGCTGTTTTGTGTAGAGATAATTTAAGCTCTTAGAATACCTTGCATGTATTTGGTGATACTGTCCAAGCCACTCCAATAGTCTTGCTGTTCAGCACACTTACTATTTGGATAACAGTAATATTACACAGTGAAATTGGTCACCCTTTGGGAAGGGCCTTATAGTAGTGATATTAGTGGTTGGTGACAGTCGGTACTACCTTACAGTCTGGGCAGAAAGGGGGCACAGCTGGAGAATCTGTGCCAGCCTTCCCCAGGAGTGTCTGTATGTTTGCATAGAAATCAAATCTTAAAGAGTGTGTGTGTGTGTGTGTGTGTGTGTGTGCGTGTGTGTGTTAGCTACTTGTGCTGGGACATGAAACACTGGTTGGACAGAGAGGGTGCTGGAGGTTTTAGCTTGACCACTAGACTGAGATATGGACCCTATAGCTGTGCCAGTGGGGAGTCTTATTGGGGATCTGAAGAGAAAGGGAGAAACCAGCCCCAGACTGACTGTGATCTCTGTGTGCTCTTAACAGAAATTGTACTTGACTGTGTGTATGTGTTATCTCCAAATTGTGCACACCCCTCACTGGTGCTAGTGGTGATGATTGAGACTCCTTGATTACCTGGCCGGTGCATGGGTGTGTGTCTCACCTAACATGAAGCTTCCTATGCAGGTCAGGGCACATTCTACCAGATCTATGGCAACATCGGGTCTTTTTCATTCCAAAGCTTCCATGTCAGAAATTTGCATAGCTGCAACATGGGCTAATCCACATACCTTTATTACTCATTACAAACTGTATATGGTCTCCAGGGGAGAGCCTCTTTTGGTTGTAAGGTTCTCAGGAATATTCTTCCTTGAGGCTAGCCAGGATCTAAGGTAGCTGGGGACTCTGTCCCAAAAGTCAAGAATAGATGTAGATTGACAACATCAGATAAAGAAGTTATGTCCTGTCATAATGTTCCATCTGTGTTGTCAAGCTTCATCTATTCTTGCATCCCTCCCACCTGCCCCCACTTTTAGACTTCTGGTGGAGTGACATTCAGTCCTGGGTTCTTTTAGTTAGGGATACCTTGGCCAAGGTTTCTGTATTATATTATAAAACCTCTTTTTTCTGCATGACAGCAAACTCAATCTGAGGTAACATGAAGAGGGGCATTGTGGGTAGACACCTTTTCAGAGGATCAGAATCGTAACCCACAAATCAAGAATAGATGAAGATCAACAACACAGATGGAATGTTATGGTAAGACATAACTTCTTTTTTTCTTTTAGATATAGTCAAGAATATATTAAAGTTTAATTTAGATGTTTTTATTTATTTGAGACTGTCCTGCAATGTTGTTTTAAATATTTCCTGTGATTTGGAACTCTGATGTAACTGTGATTATATACTGAGTATTTTCTTGGTCTTTTATTATTTATTATTAAATATATTTAAATTTTTCATTGTGGCTGATACTTGAGAGACATATTTAAGTTCTGAGAGTACTTGCATATTTATTTGGTGACACTGTGGGCCATTCCTAATAGGCTTGCTCTAGGTCAAACTACCATTTGTATTAACAGTAACATTACACAGTAAGATTGGACACCCTTTGGTAAGGGTCTTAAAGTAGCTGATAAAGAGTTGGCTGGTGGCAGTAACAACTACCTTATAGTCTGAGCAGAAGCTGGCATAGCTAGCAAACCTGTGCCAGCCTTTCCAATTGTGTGGGTGTAAATCAAACCACAAAGAGTATGTGTGTCAGCTGCTTGGGCAGGGACACAAAGCACTGGTTGGACAGAGAGGGTGCTGTGCCAGCGGGGAGTCTTATTGGGGATCTGGAGAAAGAGGGACAAACCAGCCTCGGACTGACTGTGTGTGCTGCTAAGGGAAATTGCACTTGATGGAGAGAGATGCCTCCGGAAATACTACATGTGTGTACCTGCCATCCTCCCAATGTATGTACCCCACTGGTGCTAGTGGTAAGGATTGAGGCTCTTGATTACCAGTCCAGTGGTGGGGCATCACAGGCTGTATAACAGAAGGAAGAAAATCATGGCAAAATTAGGAGGTGCAGCACTCAGCAGGGTACAAGGACTCTCATAAAACTAAACAAACCACTCAGAGGACAAATACAGTCAGCCAAAGCCAAATTTGAGGTATGTTTGGCCTCCCAGGCCAAAGACAGCAACAAAACATTCTTTAGCTTTGTCTGCAACCTCAAAGGCAATACACAATTGTGTGCAGAGCTCATTGTAAATGGAGCCACCTATACTGAGCCAGAAGATATAGAAACCCCCCTGGCTGATAAATTCAGCTCCAGCTGTACCCCTCTCTCCCCCTCAAACTTCCCTCAAGAAATATCCTCAAATATAACTCTCATTACTATCAATAGGGAGCATGTCCTTAATGCTCTCTCTAAGACCAAGAATACTGCATCAGTGGGCCCAGACAGTATCCCAGGATGGCTTCTAAATAGCATGAAATATGACCTGTCAGGGCCTCTGGAATTACTATTTAACTGTAGCCTCCAAACAGGCTTCATGGCTCATGAATGAAGAAAGGCAACAGTCATCCCTATGCACAAAGGTAGGCCATGTACAGACTCTGGAAACTACAGACCTATAAGTCTTACTAGTTTTATATGTAAAGCCATGGAAAGAATTATTATGGAGATGATCAACAGAGATACAGTAAACCTCCAGACGCTGGACCCAACCCAGTTTGATTTCATCAGGGGCACACCGTGCCTACTCAACCTGGTAGACTTCTTTGAGAAGGTTACCAAAGCAATGGATGAGGGCAAAATTGTTCACACTACCTACCTTGACCTGGCCAAGGCATTTCACACAATACCCTATTCGGGCACCATTGACAGTCTCAAGAGGTTAGGTACAAACCTGTATGTCACCCAGTGGATAGCCAACTGGCTCAAAGACAGGATGCAGAAAGTTAGAATTGGGGAGACCACCTCTACAAAGAGGCCAGTCACAAGTGGAGTCCCTCAGGGATCAGTCCTTGGACCACTCCTTTTTGGCATTTACTTCTTAGAAGTCAAGGCCAATGTCAGTGGTCTCCGGCTGTCTAAATCTGCAGATGATTGCAAGTTAGGAGCTGTCATTGAATCTCACACTGACACAAATGTTCTCCAGGAGGGGCTGACACAGACAAACAACTGATGTCAGAGCCATGGACTAAAACTAAATGGCAAGAAGTGCATAATAGTATCCTTTGGGAATTCATCCATCCCTGGTAACTATCATATTTACAACACACCCCTTAGAATTGACCAAGTAGTCAGGGACTTAGGGACACACACAGATAGTAATCTTGCATTTGACCATCACATGTCTACAGTGGTGAGGAACTCATTCTGTGCTGAGCAACCTATAAACAAAGGTATGGCATCTAAGTCCAAGGAAGTCACTGTTTCACTGTATTCGGCATTCATCAGACCTATCATTGAGTATGTTGCCCCCTTTGGTATTTGCCTAACCAGGTATCTCCAACAATTGGAACATCCACAGAGGTTCCTCACCAAAAGAATACAGGGCATAAGTAAAATATCCTATGCTGACCGCCACAAGGCCCTATCCCTGTATTCTGTCTCTTACAGGCTTTTGCGGGGAGATCTACGCCTGGCCTACAAGGCATTGTCAGAAACCACTCGGCTGGACCTCCTGCATGTCCACAAAACAAACAGCACCATAATTACCCTTTCTAAAGGACCTGCTGGGGAGATAGGTATGTTTCCCAGGGACTACCCAATCTATGGAACCGGCTCCCCAACCATGTGAAGCAGAGTTCCTCCCTAACCCAATTCAAGTGCAACTTGGACAGTAGGTTGGGAAACTGGAAATTCATCTCTGGTTTGGCGCCTGTGTCTCTAATGGACACAGGCAACCTGTAAATGGTTCATCTCCCAGGCCCATGCTTACACTTTTCAAGAATATCTGAACTTATCAGAGATTTTGGATGCATCATGACTAGGCTTAAAAAGGCCCTTGTGGTCATTAGCCTAGTAAACACCTGTGAACATATATACTAATTACTAATTTAATATACATATTTTAATGCTGTTTTAATATTACATTATTGTTGGAAGCTGATGATTGGGTGATTGTCATGTGATGTGTTCAAAATGCTATTTAAATAATATATAATGATGGTGTTAATGAACACTTAAGAAGGGAATTGTTGTCCTTTTAATAAATTAGCACTTCTAAAGTCCGGAGTGTTTTTTTACTGTCTAAAAGATAGATGACAGAGATGTGGCACAGTTATCATCACTTGCACAGAGTGTTGCTTGGGGGTGCAGGATACCTAGGCTGACACAAAAGGCTGGCAAGTGTGTGTGTGTGTGTATGTGTGTGTGTAGGGGGGGGTAAGCAAGAGAAGCAAGCAAGCGGGACTATGTAAATGTTGCATGTGTTTCTGTAGGTGCCCTCAATGTCACATTAGTGTGTGAGTGTCTGCATGAACACAGCCAAGCTCAGTGCTAGCCCTACATGTCTGTATGTCTAACAGCAGTGAGCTATGCATGGTACAGCTGACAGTTCATCATCTTTGCCCCCAAACATGAGAACTGCCTCTGCGAGGAGTTGTACAGGCACCTGCATGCCCTGCCCAAGATCAGATGCTGTGCTACTACCTGAAGGTGATCGACATCTGCTGTATGTACTCCCTTCATAGGAGCACCCAGGGCCACAACCCCATGGTGTGCTACATGAGTAACACTTTCCCTGCTGGTGCAGTGGACATACTGCTACTTTGGAAGAATGATTGGGCATGGCCACATTGGCTGTCAGCAGATCTAGTTGTTGACCTACGCCCACGAGGCCAACACTCCCCTCCCAGCAGATGTTCCATCACAGAGAATGCGCGTTTCATGACAGATGCACTGCACTCCCTCATAGACACATCCCGTTCCAACATGTCATTTAACCAATCCACAGAATCAACAACACAATGGAGGCAGTCATGGATGTCAGACTGTACTGTATCTATAACTCTGAGCATTCTCCCAGAGTTCCCTTCTGAATGTGGCTGTGCCTTCATGATGGCCCCAAACATACATCGAGTGACACATGATGAGACACCTTCAACAGATTAGGAAGGGACAGCAGGCCTCTCCGAGCACCCCTATCAATATGACTGTGTGGCACCTTGTCAACAGTTTGGCTATGGCCAGTGTCAACAGTCACTGAAGCCACAATAGAAGCCACACTTCCCTGGTCAATGTCCTCTCCCTCCAATTGTCCAATATCTATGGCCTCAGTGGACTGGGTATGTGCAGCCATACTGGCTGTGTCTGGTGATAATGAGTGGAGTGGCTGGATGTCAACCTCTATGTCAGAATCAGCCTCTGCAACCCCCAGCTGTCTCACTTTGGCCACCATCATCATCGGAGTCAGATGAGACACTGACATCAGGTGGCATAGGGGACACAGAGCCACTTCCATGTTCACCTGTGATAAAAAGAAGGAAAACAGGAATACACTACTATGCTGCAATATATGATGAGCAATTTACACAGCTGCCACTATTACAGACATTTATACCTCTCAACCTCTTAGAACAAAAAATGTGAACAGCCCAAGAATAGGTACCACTGTGACATACTGCCTTACAAACCTAGAAATGTGAAAGAATAACAGATATTGCTTCACTATGACATTTATGATGGGTATGCAGTCTGAATGTCAGATCTCTGTCATTATTTTATGTCTCCAATTTTTAATGACCTGTCAACAGTTTGCAACTCAATCACTATGAACTTAAATACGGGCCAGAGGTATGAGTCACACATCTGGACATGCTGCAAATATCTGTACAGTTGACAAGTATGCAGACAGTGCAGCAATCCATACAGCAGGCCTGAGATGACACTTTAGCAGATATGTTGGAATCTTTCTACATTACTGACATAAATGTATTCTGCTTGCCAACTGCAGGAGCTGTGGATTCCTGATGGTCCTGAAAAAAAGTAAAGGGAGAGGTAATGGCAACAGCACCACATTTAACAGTATAACAGGGGATAATACTTTTACTAGTCTACAGCTTCAGTAACTGCAGTGTTAACAAGAATGTGGCCTCTAAATGACCTTAAAATGTCAGCTATCTTAAGTACTCTCAACAAAAAAAACAACCTGACATGCATTAAAACTATACACACTATTACAAAATGAATGCAACAGTATTCTACTGATGATGTAACAAATCCTACCTGGAAGCTCCTCCTGAAATGCAGAAGTGGCACCCACATCCAGAACATACTGGATAATGGACTGCTGGGAGTTGTCCTGTGTGGGAGTGTTTGCCAGAAATTCCTCAGTGGTGGTGAGAGGTTGTTCTGTTGCAGACGCACTACTGATGACCTGACCACATGCCACTTTAGCAGCATGCCTCCTTACAGCATGAATCATGTCTGTGGCTCTGTGTCGCACCTGCTCGTAGCTGTGATTTTGTCAGCCAATTGCGCTAATATTTTGGACCAATTCATCACACAGGGCTGCACGTTCTGACATACTGGCCTGCCCTCTGGACATCAGGACTGCATGACGTTGGCATAATGCTTCAATTATGAGGTCATTCTCTGAATGTGTGCCCACTGAATGGCACACAGCAACAGTTATCCCACTCCACAAAGGGGGAGCCACCACTGATCCCGGGAACTATCGACCTATTAGCCTGACGAGCCTGGTCTGCAAGCCCATGGAATGTATCATCATGGAACTCATTAAGAAAGACACTGGTAACCTCCAAACTCTGGATCCCACCTAGTTCGGGTTTGTGAAAGGCAGATCATGACTCCTGAACCTGATCAACTTCTTTGAGGCAGTCATCAAAGCCGTAGATGAGGGTAAGGTGGTTCACACAGCCTATCTTGACCTCGCCAATGCTTTCGACACCATCCCCCATTCTGGAATTATAGCTAAACTCACTAAACTAGGTATAAATCCCTAAGTCACAAGATGGGTTGCCAACTGTCTCACTGACAGAACCCACATGGTAAAAGTTGCAGACTCCAAATCTGACCTCAAAGCAGTGACAAGTGCAGTACCACTGGGTTCCATCCTGGGACCTCTCCTGTTTGGTATCTACTTCTCTGAAGTATAGGCTAACACAGAAGGCCTCTGTCTAATGAAGTTTGCAGATGACTGCAAACTAGGAGCCATAGTCAAGTCCCCAAATGATGTGGACATCCTACAGAAGGTCCTCATTGAGACAGATGCCTGGTGTCAGAGCCATGGCCTCAAGCTCAATGCCAAAAAGTGCAGTGTCATACCCTTTGGTAAAAACTCTGTACCCATGAACTACCACATAGGTAGCAATCTACTTAACACCGAAAGTGTGATAAGAGACCTTGGGACCCAGGTAGACAGTAGTCTCTTCTTTGATAGTCACATCACCACAGTAGTCAGGAAGTCCTTCTACATGGCATACCTCATCATAAAACGGTTCTCATCCAGGAAAAAATAAGTAATTGTTCCTCTCTACTCGACACTCATTAGACCCATTATAGAGTAGAATGCCCCTTTTGGAATGTACCTCACAAGACATCTGCAGCAGCTGGAAAGGCCACAGAAGTACCTCACAAAGAGGATTACTGGCCTCACAAATGCCCTACACTGACCGTCTCAAAAAACTCCAGCTTTACTCTGTAGCATATTGCCTACTCCGAGGTAATCTCTGCCTAACATATAAAGTTATGTCAAACCCGGAGCTGTTGGACATGCTACACCTAAAGAAATCCCAATCTGTCCGAGCTACATGCTCTAGGGACCTAAACCTTGTCACCACAATAAACAGGACATGCTGGAGGGATAGATTCCTGTCCCAGAGACTTCCCATACTCTGGAACAGGCTACCTATGTCAAGCAAAGTTCTTCATTAGCACTCTTCAAGAAAAATCTTGATGAGTGGATTGGAAATATACCCCAGGGATCACTTCTGTATCTCTGCTCAACAGTGGCACAGGAAAATAACTTTCTTGGGTGGCGTAAGCCAGGGAACCTTGTTGGCTAGGCTTACGTAGGCCCTTGGGCCAATAGCCTAGTACCTACCTATGAATCAGAAAAGGGGGCCAGATGCCGAGTGGGCATATTGTTTACTGAAAGACAAAATAATGATAACACGTAAGGATCACATAAGTACAAATAAACTGTGTACAGATATAGCAGTACAGGAAGGCTCTCAGTATTCACCACTTGATTACAATTTAAAGATTTAGCAGTGGTCAACAAATAACACAAGGGCTACATAACAAGGAGAGTAGCATGATGAAAGTATTTTTGTTTGTGCCATAACAGATACTCACATATGCTCACACACCCAACACAATAGTCCATTTTACTTTGTGCCAAAGCAAGAACTCATCTGCCACCCCCCCCCCAAAAAAAAAAAAGAAATAAATAACAGACTAAGGGACAAATGTGCTAACTAAACAACAGTGTAATGTTAAAAGTGGTCTCAAAGGACCTATCCATGAAACATGTGTGCATGGTTATCACACAGCATTAGACCTTCGGCTTACTCTACATCCTCTGTACCTCTCAAATGGCTGGAAAACAAGGCCAGTTTATGAGTACAGTTCTAACAAATGCTTACTGACTGATTTACTTCACATCATTCCTAAGTACTTTCCAACATATGCATTATTTAGGTAATAAAATGGATGCATACCTGATGGAGTACAATACTCCTCTGTTGAAATATACTGTTCCAAAATAAATGTGTAACCGAGTTTGAATTCTGAAACAACTGTCATCCACAGTGGTTTGCCTAGCTACACATTTGCCTTTTTATAACAGTGTACATTAGTAACTGATTGCATCTGACCTAGTTTGTGCTAAGTGCAGCATGCACTGCTGAACTGCATGCTAATCAACCAATCCCGTGGAGCTACTCAACAAAATATAAGGCATCAACGTAGACGCCTTGCCCTTTCTTATATGTGCAGTGAGGAAGCAGTAGAGTACAGACACAACAAAAGCACTGACAGATTTTTAGTAGCAGCTACATTTTACAGATACTTGTGTGTGCTATAGGCTGAAGCTGATGATACTGCTGCTGCTGCCAAAAGCTATAGACAAACAGGGTGAAGACTTTGCAGGCCAACAACACAGTAGAGGAACTGTGGGACCTCTGGCAGGCTTTAGTCAGATACAGAGCCAAATGCAGGGAACCCATCCCAGTGGAATATAAGGTATGTGTTGAAGTTAGTATGTTAGCCACGGGTACCCTTAATAGACTACCAGGAGGCATGCTTGTTTCATAGGCATCAGCATCCAGGATCTTCCAAACATTCCTGCATGCTATGCTACAACATGGCAGAGAGCACATATATTTTAACATAAGTTCTGAGGAGAGGATCACAAGTATGCTGCAACTGTTACATATATTGCACTACTCTCCAGTAATGTGTGCTATACATAGCAGTCATGTATACAAGAGAACAACACCTGGGGAACAGAGTACAGTCTACATTAATCATAAGGTTTACCACCTGAATAACTGCCAAGTCATGAGTAATGTCATGGGAATCATGTGGAATGTGTGTGCTGCCAACTGTTGCAGTTAGCGCGACTTCCATACATGCCAAATTCCCCAACTGCACCAGATGTGTGCTATGGGGGTTATTTCCAAGGCTCACTTAAGTGCAGATGCATGCTATGTACTGGAGTCATGGCTGAGGAAACCCATTAGAGATACACATACATACATACACAGACACACACACAAAGAGGAACACTGTAATGAGACACACAGTCCAACCAGTAATACCATAGAGCATGTTTTTCAGCTACTGCACTCACAGTGCCAGTGCTTATATCACCTCTGGCTGGGGGTACCATTACAATTCATTGACATATCCCTCAATGCTCATAGTATGTGCTATGCTACCCAGGTTAATATAGTAGAAACAGCTGCAGCAGGATCATCACGGGGACAGGGAACACATCCTACCAACAATGCCAAGGTCACCACAACCACAGGCCAATGATGACTCAGAGGAGGAACCAGCAGCAGCTGTGGTTGTAGGCAGACATAGCCATGCTCAGTAAGTCCTTCAATTGGTTATGAGACAAGCCATAGCAAACTGACTCAATGCCTAGGAGGCCTAAACCATCCTCTGATATCACTGTACATCTGTACTAGGGATGCATTAGATATGACAGTTCTCAACCATAACTAAATCATATAACAGGCAAGATGCCAAACATGTAGGGTAACCAGACCAATACAGTCTTGTTACTGCCATAGCAGACAAACATCATTGCTCCCCCACCCCCAAAAGAACAGTCAGTGCTTGTTTGTGACATCCAACCTGTCTGTTCTTAGTTGGCAGCTGCATATCATATTGTTCTCAGTTAATATCCTTTGACATTGTAAATGCAATGATGTTGAATGGTGTACACACTGTATATCCCAGGCTACTGGACAGATAACTGATAAATGATGAACACAGACATGTAAAACAGTGCTGTATATTTGCAAGCAAACATCATCATAACTGGGTGTGTGATCAGTTAGTGCAGTATTGTAATAGTGAAACATTTCACTAAATGTACAGGTAACATGCAATATTTTATTACGACTGTACATTATTTTCAGTTTGATTTTCTGCTGCTCAACTGTACAGATTTTTGGCAGAATGTCCAGATATTAGACTCACATATTTGGTCTGTTTCTCATACAGTTGTGGTTGTTTGTCAAATCACTGGCAAATCATTGAGGACTGAAGTTAGGAAATAATAGCACATATTTGAGTTTCAGGCTTCAAATCCTTCAGAAAAGTCATGCTAATGCATAACCTGTTATTCTATCCAGTTCCTAAGTATGTATGAGCAATATTTAGAGAGTGTCCCTATGTTTAGGCCTTTGTTCCCCCATTATTTGTGCCTTTGTCCAGATTCCCTGTTCTAAGAGGTTGAGAGGTATGGTGTTAGATGCCTGTTGCTACTTGCTACAAAAGTGTGTATTTAAAACACAGGGTTAAGGCACCCATCCTGTTTGTCATGTGCACTGGATGGTGAATTGGATTGTAAAACTATTTGGGGAAATTTCCTGTGTAGTTACTTAGTCGAGTAGTGTATGTGATACATTGATTTTATATTCTGCCTAGTATCGCTTGTTTTTATTTCAATATTTGGAGCCACTATTTGTGCATTGGTGCTCGTTCCTGTATGTAAAACAAATGGCGTCAGCTATGCACATTTGGTTTGCTTGCACAGCAGCAGTGCACAAACTGTAGAAGTGGACCACCCATGTAGCGAATGGGACACAGACATCTAAAAATAGACCTGGGATGTATTTTCTTAATGTCAGTCTGCATAGCACAAACCCGCTAAGTGCCGTGCTGCATGTAAAAGTGAGAACCTCAGGATCAATATTAATGTCATACAGTTGAAGTTCACATGGTCCTGGGTTCTGATACAAGGATTGCAACTTGTACTTTGCTAATGTGTCCTTGCATTACATAGCAATGCAATTAAACATAATCATGTATTCTTTAATCCTTCTACTGGCAACAGCTGTGAGTGTAGGACCACCGTGTATAAGGTCCAGTGTTCTACTACAGCAGACATCTGTCTTTTTTCAGTGGTGTTTCACTTCACATTATAGTCGCCCTGAGTTATACCAACTGACCTAGTATTTCTCATATCCTAAGTATTTTCCTGATGGATGACACAGTAATATTAACAGATAATATACATATTAATGAACTTCAGTTTATTGTTTCTCATCATGCAAACACAGGCAATGTGTCTGTGTGATGCTAAGTAGCGTGCACCATTTTCAAAAGTTGCAAAGTCCAACAGTGTGTGTTCTCAGTATATGTCATAACATTATACGTTGTTTTTCATCTGCATTAGACATGGCTAGTGTTCAGGGAGAGGTTTTGAGATTTTGGTCTCAAGGTTGGGGTGTGCAGGAGTCCAAAGTGTTTGTTGGACTTCTAGTGAATGATTATGTTCCCTGGCTGTTGCAGGAGCACTATGGCCCGGAATCTGTCCAGTGTTACTAGTATCCCCTGTACTGGCAAGCAGTGTAGGAATCACTACTAAGACCTCAGGATGAGGAAGAGGTATACCCTTGACCATTGGAAAAGGGATACCCTCAACCATTGGATTAAGGAATACAGCACTAATGGCACTCCAAAGATGTGTAAGTATCACTTACAGGCACTACTTATAGGAGGTAGCAGCTGCCTATGTTCATTATTGGTGTTCTTAATGGTATTCTGTTGTGTTCTGTTTTTCCCAAAGCTAATACAGTACAATCAGTGAATGTGCGAACCTATGAGGAAAGAATGGGAAGGATGCGAGATGCAAGTGGTATGTATGCTTCCAAACAGTACTCTTATTTTAGCATTAGGAGTAAATACATGTTAATGTCGTAAACACTTGTATCACATTGAGTATGCAGTTGCCCATTGTAAAGCAAAAGCATGCATACATTAGTATGTTAGTTAAAACAACAGTCCAGTATTATAGATTAGACAGGTGTTGTAATTTAGAAAGCCACACATCTAAAGTATACAGTACTTAGTTGACATAAATTTTGCCATGTAAAGTATGACCTTAAACCAGGGACAACAAGAACATGCTGTAGATTATCATTATAACATTGAACCTGTGTCTATAAAGTGTAAAAGGAAATATTGCTTGTATTATACTATATTCTAAAGGAAAGGTATAGTATTACAATAAACACTGCTTGTGGGTTGGAATACCACACTACCTATATTTAAAGTCAGCTCTTTAGAATACTGTTTTAGGTTGTCATCAATAAAAGTACAGAAGTGTTACTTATTCATAATGGTAGCATTAAAAGTGCAGACATCTATAGGTGTGGCTTGTATGTAGCATGCATATGTGCAATATATGCCCCCATGAATGATTGTAGGACGCGATATGATTTGAACTATAGTGTGTCTATGTTATCAACAGGATAGTATTCAAAGTAATAAAGGTATTTATTAGCATTTGGTATTGTTGAAAGTAAAATGTATCAGAATATAGTACATTATTTGTAGAAAGGTTTGTATATTATCTGTGCGGTTATTAATGTTATTTTTTTCTCTCACCCCACCCGTTCTCTTTGTTTGTTTTTACTATATTTCTTATTTTTTATTGTTGTTTGTAATTACATTATTTAGTATACTAATTTATTATATGTTTACATTTTATTTAACGTCATTCTGTCCATTATTTTGTGTTATGTTTTATTTCATTATGGAATTTTAATTGTATCTATGTTATTACATTAGCATGGTAGGGTAGGCTGGTTACCCGTAGTCTGCCTACACTCCCTCCACTGGCTACAGCACCAAGGCTGAGCACTTCTGGGCTGCAGCCTTGAGGCAACCCCCCTGCTGTCCCTGCCCTAACAGGACCCTTAGATAGTTCTGCACCAGAGGATAGGCCTGTGGTTCCCTTTGGGAGCAGAAGCAGAGGAGCTGATTTTGTCACCCAAGCTGAACTGCCAGGTCTGGTGCGTAATATTGTGCACCACATATCTGGTGCACTTCTACTCTGAGTGGAGATACTGCTGTCCATTGTCGTCCTGAATAACACAAGGACACGCAGACATCAGGCACTGCAGCTATTGGGGCAGTGAGGTGACAGTGATGACAGTCCAGTGGATGAAGACTCGATTCTCACTGTCACAAAACATGATGTCAATAGGTTCATGATCCCCAACCCCACCCCAACCAAAGTGTTCACTCCCCCTTTGTGTTCTTTACTGACCCTGTCTCTTGTCCTGCATTTTTTGTCTGTCTGCAAATGCTTCCTCATCTTCCCAACTTGCCTGCCCCAGACTTGCCTATGTCCCTTCCCAAAATTTCACTCTCTCCTTAAAAAAATAGGGCACCTGTCCCAAAAACAAAAACAATTGTCCCATACATAGTTCTCCATGTCGCACACATATTCACTTGACACACTTAATTTGGTCCATTTGGCATGACAACACAATTATGTTGTCAACCCTCTCTCTGGAGGTGACAGTCTAAATTCAGCTAATAACATGTACATGTGGTCAGTTGTTCCTGTTGAAGAAATGGATAGCTGTGGTTCTTACCTACACCCTTCCTGCACATTCCTGCCTTCCTTTCACTTTGTTTTCCACATTGCTTGCTCCCAATTTAACATACCTCCCCCATTTCTTTTCTTTCAAGAATCATTTGTACTGCACTGGTAAAAAGAAGCTTATTAACTTTAACTGGATACCAGTACCATCTTGCACCAGACATTTCATCATTAATGCATTGAGTGCATACACAGCTAATGACACAGATTCATAAATATCACAATTTATAATCTTGAAGTACACATACAATTATTTCAAATGATAGACACACCTGTATTTGATCCCAGTATCATCTAAACCAAAACAAAATACCATTCATGCATTTAACAGACAGTGCTACAGAGTTAGTTGAGTAGTAGGTATATTTTACACATTGTACACATAATTGCACAATAAAGTGTTGTTGCATACAATTGCTACTTAAGTAAATCAATTAATAATAATGAAATACCTGTTATTCTGTCATGTTTCTAAGTTTGTAAGAGTAACATTTACAACATGTCGCTTTAGTGATGGCCCTTTGTCCCTCCATTGTGTATGGCTTTGTCCAGATGTATTGCTCTACCAAGTTGACAGGTATGTTCCTATTATTTAATTCATATTTTATCAGCCTTGCTGAGCAATGCTATATGATGCAGAGCATCGTGCAAACCCACTTTATTGAGAATATTTGATAATTAGTATTGACTGTTTACAATACATCTGCTAATTAACTGAGTCTATGGCTGGACGTGTTAATGCATTGTTGATGAAGTCAGATGGTACTGGGTTCAAAATAGGGTGTCGGCAAAATTTTCAGAAATGTGCATGATATTTTTACATATATTCACTATTACTACTGCCGTTTATCATTGCTTAGCAATAGTATGCATCTCGCACCATTGTGCAATGATTCTTTAAAGAAAAGACATGGGGGAAGATAGGAAAATGGTGAAATGGGGAGCAAGCAGAGGGAAAAACAAAGTGAAAGTAAGGCAGGAATGTGCAGTAAGGGTGTAAAACCATAGCTATCCATTTCTTCAACAGTAATAACTGGGCACATGTACAAATTATTAGCTGAATTTGGACTGTCACCTCCAGAGAGTAGGGTGACAACAACATAATTGCGTTGTGAAGCCAACTGGACTAAACTAAGTGTGCCAAGTACACATGCATGCGAAATAGACAGCTATGTATGGGACAAAAATTTTTTTTGGGGACAGGTGCTTTTTTTTTTTTTTTTTTTTTTTTTTTTTTTGAGTAGAATGTTGGGGAAGGGACATAGGCAAGTCTGGGACATACAAGTTGGGAAGGTGAGGAAGCATTTGCAGATAGACAAGACATATAACAGACAGGGTCGGGAAGGACACAAAAGGGGAGTGAACACCTTGGTTGGGTGTGGGTGGGGGTGGGGGATCGTCAACCTACAGACATCATGTTTGGTGACAGTGAGAATCAAGTTTGGGTGTGTCAATGTCCCATGGACATCAGCACAGTAACAGTGTGACTCATGTCCTCACCCAATGGACTATCAGCACTGTCCCATCACTGCACCACTGGCTGCAGTGGTTGAAGTCTGTGCCTATGGCTGGTCTGCCATACCAGGATGGAAAGCAGGCTCTCCATCCGTCATAGGTATATGCCCACAGTCTGGTGCTCAATCCTATGCACCACACCTGGCAACTCTGCTCAGGTGATGCATGCACCTCCTCTGCCTCTGCTCCCAGAGAGGACCACAGGCCTGGCCCCTGGGTCAGAACTACCTGAGGGTCCAGGTAGGGTAGGAGCAGCAGGGAGGGGTACAGCCAGGCTGCAGCTCAGGGCCTTAGTGTTTCAGCTAATGGAGCAAGTGTAGGTGGATCATGGGGAACTGGCCTACCCTGCTGTGCTGTAGTAATAACATAAATAAAATTCAAAACAAAAATTAAATAAAACATAAACAAATTAAATGAAAATTATAAAAAATAAAGAACAATAATAAATCAGTATTAAAAAGTTTCATACAATATCATTACGAACAGAATGATAAATCATAAAAATGAAAAAGTATTTAACAAAGAAATATGAAATTATACATAATAAAATATAAGAAGTAATACCAAATAATATAATAATTAATATGATTATATAAATAATATAATAATAATAAAATAATAATAAAAATAAGAAATCCATAAATAAATAAAAGAAGAGAATTATTGGGGTGAGAGGAAAAAAAGAGGAACATTAGTAACTTCACAGATAATACACAAAACTTTCTACAATTAATGTATTCTATTCTGTTGAATTGCACTGTTAACTGTACCAACTGCTAAGAATATTCTTTATTACTTGGAATACATGTACAGTGATTACACATAACAGCGGGCCATTCAAGCCACAGGTGTAGATGTCTGCACTTCAAATGCTATAATGATGATTACTTAATAGTACTGTATTTTTCCTTGATTACTAGTTAAAACAGTACTGCAATCAGCTGAGTTTTAAATTTCGGGAGTGTGGTATTGGAACTCACAAAGAGTGACGACTGTAATACTGTACTTTTCCTTTGGAATAAAACATAATGCAAGCACTCTTTCCCTTTACACTTTACAGACTCATGTTCACCATTATCTGAGAATGTGCAACTGTTGCTTTGTGTTA
Source organism: Protopterus annectens (assembly GCF_019279795.1). Lineage (NCBI taxonomy): Eukaryota > Metazoa > Chordata > Ceratodontiformes > Protopteridae > Protopterus > Protopterus annectens. The sequence continues at coordinate 654,368,756 of NC_056746.1, forward strand.
CAGACCATACCTCTCCACCTTTTACAGCAGGATATCTTGAGATATCCTAAATTAATGGGTATACAATGAACCATAACTAGGAACATAGTTCAAATACTGCTGTTACATACATGGATAGTTGCATAGGATTTGTGTTAGCACACATTTTGAGACTCATTATTTATTGACTTCACTATAAACTACTTGCCACACAACCATGAATCCTACAATGAACAGACCAAAACAGTGATTCTTAAATGTGGGTATTCAGCAGAAATAAGTACAGTTGAAAGCTATGCTACAGAGTAATGCATGCAAACTTCCTTTTACAGTTCAGATATGCATTCTCAAGTTCATACAACTGTATGACATAGCAACTAGCAACTAATCCATCTGTCATTAAGGCTACAATATCAGTACTTTATATAATTATGCTTACTTAGCACATGCTTCTCGCATTCTGGCCAATCACTTCGCACGGGGCCTCACATTCGAGGCCATCTCTTCCGCAGCTGTGGAATAAGGGGAAAAAAAGCATTATGAATACCAGTCTCTACCAAATACAGCTTGAATATTTATGAGTACTAAATGTAAATCATACATACACATCTCTGGGGTGTTCCCTGCCTAACATCTCTTGATCCACTGATCAAGGGTATCCCTTTTCCTTCGGTGGAGGTTGTCATAATGGTGATGACACTATTCCCCAGTGCAGGGGATACAAGTCACACTGGTAAGGGCCCTTGCTAAACAATCCCAGGCTTCAGATATTTATATTGTGAGCTGGTATAGTTCTCCTGCTTCAGTCGGGGCCCATGATCCTTAACCAGGGGCACAATAAAGACCTTGAACTCCTGGATTCCCCAGTGCTGTGCCCTGAAATGCACAACCTCTTCAACGCCTGACATAGCTGCACAAGTCTGAGCTCAATGTCTAAAGTGCAATTCCCACCAGCTCACCTTTAAATATGTTTTCACACGAATTACACTTACTGAGAGGGCACACTGTGTGCATTTTGATGCATTCTAAAGAGCTGCATGCTAGTTACCATCGCACAAACATGGTAAAACAAGTGCATTGGTTTGTGCAATGCTAAGCAGTGCAAACCTTTTTCAAATCTATCCAAAAATAACTTTCAACCATTGCTATTCCACAGTTATTTTGTTAGAGTACCACTTCATTTGTATAAGTTGCATTGTCACAACATTATAAATAAAGATTGCATATCCTGGACTAGAAATCAGGACTATCTGCACTCCAATCCAACACTCTACACATGTAACCACAGGATTTGTTACCTGTAGTCACATATTTTAGTATTCATTGTTATGTTAATGGTATGTGCATAGCACAGTTCCTCTTACTGGGTTTGAACGATGCCCAGCGTTGCTCAGCAATAGCAATTGAAAGCATCTGGTTTCTATTTTTGGATGTCTGGGTCATGTCTGATACATTCGTGGTCCCATTGCACAAACAAGGTAAGCATAGCAAACGCCACGGCACATCGTGCAAACATGATATAAATAAAAAAAATAGGAGGAAAGTCAAACTATACAGATATAATTAGTTCTTGCAGTAATTCCAAGGCTTTGGCTGGTATTTTTCCTGTGTTCTTCATAAAAATTTGTGGTTTTGTAATAATCATTTGGGATGGAAGTCTCTAAATAATGACAGGTGTTTTCATTCTGGACTTCATTATCTTACGAAGATGCATGCTAATGCATAACCTTTAATTTTATCAACTTGCTGAGTTTATATGGGCAAAATGTCACTATGTCCCTATTTCATGGCCTTTGCCCCACTTTATTTTATGGCTTTGTACAGATTTCTTGTTCTAAGAGGTTGAGAGGTATTGGGGCAGACAGTCGGTACTCTCCTATACATGGATTAATTATCCATGTTGTTCTACGAGATTTCGCGCCAACACTATTGGGAAGCACCGCAAAACCTCACTTAGGTACACTACAGATCATTAATATGCATTATGCATTGCTGAGAGCACATCATGGCTGTGTACATGGATACACTCCAAGTAGGCTCTACACAGAGCTTATTGAATCCTGACAAAAATCTTCCAGACCTTTATCACTTTCTTCTCTCCTAATCTGTAAACATCCACAGGAATAGCAACTGTTCCTGAACACTTTACTGAAGATTCACATCATTGTTTCTGTCTCATTATATATCTTAACTGTTAGCCGTTGAGCTTCATTTACCACCTTGGTATAATTAGGTTTTATATAAATATTTCCATTTGTACTCTTTCTTGATTTCCACATTTCTCTGCTTTATACAAATCTGCATAAAATTTTCAGAATATCTCTAAAACCTCTACAGGATCTCTGGTTATTTTTCTTGATATAGTTTCCCTAAGTTTGTTGACAACCCTTTCAATATTCTGTTGCCTAAGTCACTGTGCTAAATATTTTTGTGCTTTGGAGTTGTTATGAAAAATAATTGCTTAACTGCAATCCTTCTAATCTCATGCACATTATCTAGATATTCTCTTATTTTTATTTTATAGCCTGAATTTGTTCCTCTTTTCATTCTGTGAGATTTCCCTTATTCTGCAATATTTTAACCTTTGTCAGCCTGTCTAAATAATTTCTATTCTTTCTTAACTATATCTCTTTTTTATTTTGACCCCATTTTTGAGCACATTTTCATTTTATCCCAGTCACTAGCTATAACTTCTGAAGATATTTCTAACTTTCTGTTAGATAATTTCCACTACCCATTCCACAAATTCCTCTCTTTTTAACAGGTAGGTGGGAATGTGCCAGTGTCTTATTTTTACTTCATTCCCCTGCAGTTTGATCTTAGTTTTTATTGATGCATGATAAGAAATGGTAATTGGATGTGTGTCAAAGTTTTCAATTAAATGCACATGTTCCAGTGAAATATAATTTCAGTATAGTCTAGCCCAGTTATTGAACCTTGGGGAATAATATTAAATTCTGCTGAAGTTCCTACTACTGAATTCACATTCATATCATATATTTTCATAAATTTCTTTAGAAATCTAACTTCTTTTGGTATATTGTAACTTCTAGGTCCCCCTGATACATTCTCACTATTGCAAATCAAACTCCAGTCCCCACCTGTACATATTATTCTCTGCTGAAACCTGATTATTCCTCCCAATATTTTCTTAAGCTTCATGATAGCAGTTTTCTTTGGAATATAAATACATCCCATTGTAATCCTCCTCCTTTGCCAACACCCCTTACTATCACAAATCTAACATTTGTCTTTTTTTCCTCATCTATCACTATTGCAGCCCCTCTAGCGATTAGTATAATTACTCAACTTTTCCTCTTTCCTTGATATGTTGCTGAATAGCCATTCTGAAATCCTATCGTTGTCAAATTCACATGCTCATTTCTTTCAAAATGTGTCTCCTGCAGCACTGTTATTTGCACTCTGCATTTCTTAATATAATTCAATACTCTTTCCATTTTATCTATCCTTGTAAGGCCATTCACATTCCAGGATAATATAGAAAACATAGCCATTATAAGTCAGGAATTTAATAATTACACCAACACAAGTAATTTTATTCCAAGAAAGACAGATCCACACTATATAACACAAGCTTTCATCCCTGCTCAGTCAGGAACTTCTTCAAAGTAAATTAGTTACTAAAATCAACCTCATTTAAATAACAAGCAATCATAAAACATGCCCCCCTTCCCTTACATAACTAATTAAAACATACTTACAAAGCAAATATCACACATAAATACTAATACACTGGATAGAATAAATAGGTAATAAAATATAAAATCTAAACCATCCTAATTTTTTTCTATAAAATACTGAATACTTTTATATAAAATGCTGTATAATTCATCTCTCTAGAGCTTTTAATTTAAAAAAAAAAACATGCAAGTGAAAAACAATCATTTAAACCTGGCCATTTAGGAAGTTCATTCTTAGTTGCCATAAGGCTTCTTGCTTTTCTAATATTAATGCCCATGGATCACCCCTTACATCTGGTGTGATTACTTCTAATATTATAAATTTAAACATATGATCAGGATAGTCTATATTATGCCTGGCTAGAGCGTTTGTTTCCTTTCTATTCTTTATGTCCCTTACATGTCCATAAATTCTACTCTTCAATTTCTGCTCAGTTTTACCTATATAAAAACAGGGACATTTTGTGCAAACTGTGCAATACACTACTTTCTCTGTGGTACATGTACATCTATTAGTCATTTTCACCACTATATTAATAAGATTAAGGGTACTACACTCATATATATAATCACAATAAGTACATGAGCCACATTTGTTCATGTACCCCTTTTGTGGGCCTGAATGTGTATGTTCTAAGATATTTTTTATGGTTCTACCTTTTTTATACACAATAGTAAGAAATCCACCAACTATTTGTGTAGTATCCTTATTATTAGTCAATACCACCCAATTCTTCAATAAAATATCAGCAACACACTTACTGCTATAATTAAAAATTGCGATAAATGCACTACAAAAATTCTTCTCATTATATGTCTGAATACTCAAATCTGTTTCATTAAAATAGGACTGAAGTTCAGTACTATTAACAATCACACTATCATTCTGGCTTGTATATTCTTGTTGCTCTTGATAAATAAGGGTTTGAAATTACCCCTCTCCTGTTTATTCACTACATCTAACATGACCTCATTAATCAAGAAACTAGGGGACCCTCTCTTCAGAAACATATCTTTAAGATTATCACACTCAACCAAAAAACTTTCAAAGTTGGACACCATCTGTGCAGCCCTTACAAATTGGCCTTTGACCATGACTTTCTTTTGTTTAAATGGATGAGCACTACAAAAACGTAAAAAACTATTTGAGTAGGTTGGTTTCCAATAAATCTCTGACTTAAACACCCTAGATACCTTATCTTTGATTAATCTTATGTCAAAATACTTAATTTCATCCACCTCAACACTATGTGTGAATCTTAGGGAAGGGGTACAGTCACATAGATATTCAATGAACTCGGGTATGGTCTCACCCGGGCCCTCCCAATACATAAAAATATCATCCAAAAATCTCATATAGCATGCACAATGGGAGAAAGAAGTTGAATTGAACAAATACGTTTTCTCCCATTGTTACATAACTATATTAGCATATGTCCCCCCACAGGCCAAACCCATTGAGACACTTTCCGTTTGCAAAAAATACTCTTTATCAAACAAGATGAAATTGTATAATACAATACTTAATAAATGTTCAAAAGTGTTTATTTTTATCTGTGGCACATTCTTTTCCAAGAGATATTCACAAAACCATTCTACCCCTATATTATGGGGTATGAATGTATAAAGATCTTTTACATCAATGGTAATGAAGTACCCACTTTCAGTGTACTTTAATAAGTTTATTCTCTGTAGAAAATCCCACAAACCTTTACATAAACCATTCTCTTCTGAAACAAAATTCTTAAGTTTTTAACTTCCCCTGGACATAGCTCAATCTCTCACACCTCACTATTTAAAAAGAAACTCAAGACACATTTTCTCAATTCCAGAACCTGCCCCTGCTATGACCCTACATAGTTCCCTCCTCCCCCCACATTGGAATCACCCTCAGTTGATCCTATTCACACTGCACTCTTCCTTCACTAGTACAGTAACATAGAATTGTCCTGAAAAAAAAATCTTTCTTTCTTATAAGATCTTCACATGCTATTGTTTATTTGTTGCTAGTGTTTTGTTTCTACTGTTTGCTGTATTTGTTTACTACTGTAATGATTTATTGTACTATCTGGAGCTTTTCTCCTCGGGTCTCCACTGAAAATGGGACAAAACCCCAGTTGGACTAACCCGGTTAACAAATGTCAATAAATAAATAAAGTTTTATATCCAAGTACTTTGCTATAGGTTGTATAATTGAACCTTGGGCGTCTACAATAGGTCTCATGGGGGGGATCCTGTAAATCTTTATGCAGTTTAGGTAATCCAAACATACAAACAACCTTGAGGTAGGGTACAAACATAACTTCAGTTCTTCTATAGAAATACTACCTTCTATAAAAAGGTTATTAATTTCATTTTTTATTTTCCTCAATGCACCATTGAATTCATTTAATGAAACTTTTTTGTACGAACTACCTTCCAATATATCTTTCATTTTCATGTTATAAAGTTCCACACTCATGATGGCAATCCCACCCTCCTTGTCTGGTTTTATAATCCTAATCACCCTATTACATTGAATAGCTCTAAGTAATTTATTTTCCTCACTAGATTATAGGGTACATTCATAGGATTATGAGTTCCTAAACTGCAAAGGTCTATCTCACAGAGACTTTGAAATAACTGTAGGGAGGGATGTACAGTGGGATTGTAAGTGAGAGATACATATAAGGGATTTCTTGTATGGTCTACATTATGACATAACATATTTAGGTTCAATTTTCTGATGTATATTTTCAGATCTACTAATGTCTTGCTTATATTTAATTTTTGCTTAGGTACAAATGAAAGACCCTTTGAAAAAATATCACATAATTGCTGACTAACAGATATATCAGAATAATTGAACACTTTAAAGTCTTTAGTAGAATTTTCATGAATTACAGGGTATGGCCTAGAAGTTATTTCCAGGCACAGTTCCTCCCTCTGTAGTTCCCTCTCATATTCCCCCTCTGATTATTGTAGTTGCCTCACCCTCCCCAGTTCGATTGAGGGGCTTCCTGTTGGAATGAGTCCTGGTTGATCCTGGCTCTTATGCGTTTCGAATGCCTCATGGGTGGCAACTCTTCCTGTTGGTCTAAAAAATCATTATTGCAGTCATTGTCAATAGTTGCAAGATTTTTCCTATGCCTACTGCTTCAAACTTGCGATTGTCGTGGTTCTGGATAAGCAGAATTATTAGCATAGTCCCCTCTGTCTCTCTCAATTTTTTTATTTTCCAATTTTTTATATTTTCCAACTGATTTTCAATACTTTTAAAGATACGGTTGTATTCACATAAATTCTATGTAGTGCATCACTAGAAATAATTTTATCCAGTTCCTATGCTTCTTTACTTAAAGTTGTGATATCAGCTTGGTTATGCTTAATCACCAGCTCCATGTACTTGAATCCATGGCGATCAAACATATTTAGTAATTCACTGTGAAAAGGTGAACTACAAACCAAGCCTGTAGGAAAACGCCACATTCTAAGCCCTTTGGGCGCTATTTTAAGGTGTAAACACTCTTTGAAATACATATTATCCATTTGTAACTTCTTGATTTTTTAAAGCAGACTATCTAATTTTTGCAAGTTATTAAAGTAGTTGTCACTTACAATACTTGTTTCATTACTAGACAGAAGACTAGGGTCCACATGCAGCCAATCATTGATGTTAACAGCTTTGTGTCTCACTGCAGAGCCGTTTACCCTGCCTGAATTCTGGTCGTTCGCATTGCAGTTCATTTCCCGTTGTTCTGTTGAAATTAATGGCCTGAAATTGTTAGCATTCAGCCCATTTTGATGCCCAGAAATGAGCTGTTGTGTTCTGCTGCCTGCTTGAGCTCTGGGGGCGTGCACTTTATGTTCAGCCAAGGAAGTAGATTGAGTATTCCGTTCCAAGTGTATTCATTCGAGAATATTCAGCCGTTGAGCTAAATTGCCAAGTGAGCTATTCAGCTCAACTAATGTTTAACTGAAAAGCATCAGTGAATCTCCCTCCTCAGTGCCAGAAGCCATCAAACTAATCCAAAATTGCATAAATAAACCAAGTACAAATGCAGCACTAACAGAGCTGGAGAAACAGCTGATATAAGTCAGGAAATGAATAATTACACCAAATAGATGTAACACAAGTAATTTTATTCCAAGAAAGATGTATCCACACTATATAACCCAAGCTTTCATCCCTGCTCAGTCAGGAACTTCTTCAGAGTGAATTAGTTACTAAAATCAACCTCATTTAAATAACAAGCAATCATAAAGCATGCCCTCTTCCCTTATATAACTAATTAAAACATACTTACAAAGCAAATATGACACCTAAATACTAATTCAATTCCTGACTTATATCAGCTGTTTCTCCAGCTCTTTTAGTGCTGCATTTGTACTTGGTTTATTTTTGTGCTTTTGAATATAGTCATCATGATAGAAAGCTATTGTTGAATAGTATTGTTCCCACCTACTATACATGACAGGTTTTTTTTTAATGTGTATTTCCAGCCTTTATGTTACATGCATGTACTAATATTTGGCAGGCTTGTCTTTTGTATAGTTGATTCTTCTCATCTCTGTTTGAACCTGTGTCACATTTTTCAAGATTTTTTGTTTTCATGAAAACACTCAGACAAAAAACTAAACACAAAACATACCCATGCTCTATTACCTTAGCACAAACAAAGTTATGTACAGCTTCAAAACATGATGTTTAACCCTCCAGAAGGGAACAATTGCCCCAATTGCTGGCTGCACCTACCAACATTATCTAACCTAAAATTAAGGTTACTTATGCTAAAGCACACTACAGCCTCTGCTCCCACTTACACTGATTTCTGTCTGTTCTTTTCTTATCTCTCCTCCTCTCCTAGATATGAAAAACAGCTTGTATGCTCTTAGAAGACATACAAGATGTTTATACGCTTTCAGAAAAAAAATTGACTTTTAGGCCTAAGAAAAAGTGCACTGGTTATCCTTAAGTAAAACTAAATTGTACACTGTTCTATTAACTGAATTAAAGTATTAAGGCTGCTATGGGGGTTATTAGCACTTATTCACTTCCCATAATTTCAAACTTAATTTTTTTTCACTGAATTGCTTGCCAGTGTACATTTAAATTTTGCATTTTCCTCAGCAAAGAATGTTCAGAATTCTGAAGATACTACTTGCACCTGCATACAGATATTCTCCATGGAAATTTATTCAGAAATGAGTATTTTTGTAAAATTTCACTCAGAAAAGAATATGCAGCTTCAGACATCTCAACTCCACTGAACATGTCCCAGTGGAAAACAAGCTAATTATCTTTGTGGTTTTAAGAAGCTTAGCATTTTCATGGTTTTCATAATTTTGTCTTATTTTTAAAGCTTGCATGCTTACAAAAGCACCTGTCTACAGATTAAGCCAAATGTAGTGATCTAGACATTCACCTTGTAAAATAAAAACAGAAAATATAATAACTCTGCATATAATATAATTAGTGCAGTATTACACCCCATCCCCACCCCAGCAACCCAGGATCACTGGTGTGCAGGGTCCTGGGTTCGAGCCCTGCAGAGGCTGTTTATTTCAAGACTGGACTAGACAGTCAAGAGGAGAAGGTAAACACTTGCACCACACCACACTCATCACACAGTCCCTCAAAACCTACACCACCAAAACACACACATAGAAACACAAAACACACCCCTACATTCACGGAGGCTCTCAATAAAAACCTGCCCAAGCATCAGGGACCTCCAAAGCAGAAACGCAAGCAAACTCCACCCCCCAACACAATCCAAATGATACACAGCCCACAAACTCAGTGTGCCACTCAACCACAGCCCATAAGGCATAACAACGTACCCAACACTCTAGTCATAGGTGATTCTATAGTCAGGCACACTAATGTTCCACTCACCAGACTAAAGAAGGAGAAAGTTACTGTCAGCTGCCAGGATCTGCCACATAAAGCACGCACTCAGGTCACTCCACAACAAGTACAAATATGACATTGTCAATGTCCATGTTGGTGTGAATGACCTGAGACGTACCTCCCTGGACTACATGAGAAGAGACATGGAGGAGCTCTCCGATCTTGTAGCCCAGGCAGGTATGACCCTAGCCCTGAGTAGCATCCTGCCATCGCCCAGAATGATACCACAGTACAAGGACAAAATGATTGACTTCAACAATTGGCTAAGCTTCTGGTGTCATTCTAAGGGGATCCAGTATTTGTCTGCCTGGGACGACATGATCGACAGACCACGATGCTTTGCCAGAGATGGCCTGCACCTGTCACCCTTGGGATTCCGGATACTGGCTAAGGCTCTTGCCACCCCTATAGTGCCTTTTTTAGGCAAGGTTCAAATGACAAATTCACCACCGTAACAGGTACAAGCAAGCAAAATCTGAGGGTAATGTTACTCAATGCTAGAAGTCTAAACCTCAAAATGCACTCACTCGAGGCACTCCTTAAAATGGAGAATATCGACATCTGTGCAGTGACAGAGACCTGGTTCAAAGCTCCAGAGAGCACCCCTGCATTACCAGGCTATAATTCATACCACACCTTTCGGCCACCTAACCCGGAACAAAGCACTAAAGGTGGAGGTGTGTCCATATTCATTAAGGATATCCACACTTCCAGGCTAGTTGCACAGCATAATGCATCCGAGATTATCAAAGTGCAACTAACTCTGGGCAAGACCGCAATCCAAATTGTAGCTTGCTACAGACCCCCCACCATGCCCCAGGATTCCCACTCCTCATTTCTTGATACACTGGAAAGTATTAGGGTACAACCCAACACCCTACTAATGGGCGATTTCAACTACCTCACCATTAACTGGGAAAACTCATGTGCCAACTCTTTTGCTCAATGTTTTCTAAAGTTCATAAATTCCAATGCATTGGATCAACTTATTCACACCCCAACCAGGGGCAGCAATATCCTAGACCTGGTCATTACCAACATGGGCAACCGGTGTTCCACACCAGAGGTCAATTCCTTATTGATCAGATCTGACAAGTTAATCACCCTAGACATCCACATCCCGCCCCCACCCCCAATTAGGGAAACCACCGTAAAAAACTTCTCCAAAGCCGACTTCACACTTCTTAAGACAGAAGTGGCAAACTTCATGACACCCATGCAGATGGGCAATAGAGGTACGACTGCTGAATCCTGTGTAAATGCACTTTATAAGCACTTACACGAGTACATGGATCATGCTATCGGTAATAGAACCAAAACGCTATCCTCCAAAAAAAGGAAGCCAATCTGGTGGTCCTCTGCCATAAACAAACTCTACAACAGAAGAAACTGTTGCAAAAAAGAGTAAACTCCCATGACTGGCGGAACTCCCTGGTCAACCTCAGTAAGAAGCTGAGATCCCTCATAAAATCCTCCAAAGCTAGTTACGAAAACAAAACTGCCACTGACTCTAAAGACAACCACAAAGCATTCTATAGCTATGTCAAGAATCTCAATGGCAACACTCAGATCTGCTCTGAGTTACAGCACAATGGCACTAAATATACAGAACCAACTGATATTGCCAACATCCTAGCAGATAGGTTCAGTGCTAACTTTACCCCCCTCTCACCCCCTAGAGGCCCCATCTCTATACAGTAAAAATGCAAAGTTCCTGTAATCATGGCTGCACAGGTAAAAAACACACTCTCCAAAGCCAAGAACACAGCATCCATGGGACCTGACAATATCCCAGGCTGCGTTCTACATGAACTACAGAATGAACTGGCACCCTACCTAAGTACCATGTTCAATCATAGCCTCACCTCAGGCTTTGTGCCCACTGAATGGTGCACCACGATGGTTATCCCACTCCATAAAGGGGGAGCCACGACGGACCCCGGGAACTACCGCGTCATTAGCCTGGAACATATCTTCATAGAACTCATAAACAAAGACATTGGTAATCATCAAACTCTGGACCCTACCCAGTTCGGATTTGTAAAAGGCAGATCATATCTCCTAAACCTGTTTGACTTCTTTGAAGCAGTCACCAAAGCCATAGATGAGGGTAATGTGGTTCACACAGCTTATCTAGATCTCACCAAGGCTTTCGACACCATCCCCCACTCTGGAATTATAGATAAACTCACTAAACTAGGTATAAATCCCTATGTCACAAGATGTGTTGCCAACTGGCTCATGGACAGAACCCACACTGTGAAAGTAGCGGACTCCAAATCCGACTTCAGACCAGTGACAAGTGGAGTACCACAGGGTTCAGTCCTGGGTCCTCTCCTGTTTGGTATCTACTTCTCTGAAGTACAGGCTAACACAGAAGGTCTTTATTAACAAAGTTTGCAGATGACTGCAAACTAGGAGCCATAATCGAAACTCCTAAAGATGTGGACATACTACAAAAGGGCCTCACTGAGACAGATACTGGTGTCAAAGCCATGTGCTGAAGCTGAATGCCAAAAAGTGTACTGTCATCCCCTTTGGTAAAAACTCTGTACCCATGAACTACCACATATCTGGTAGTCTACTTAATGCCGAAAATGTGATAAGAGACCTTGGGACACAGGTGAACAGTAGTCTGTCCTTTGATAATCACATCACCACAGTGGTCAGGAAATCTTTCTACATGGCTCACCTCATCACAAAAGGTTTCCCATCCAGAAAAAAAGAGGTCATTGTTCCCCTCTACTCATCACTCATTAGACCCATTATAGAGTACAACGCCCCTTTTGGTATGTACCTCACAAGACATCTACAACAACTGGAAAGGCCACAGAAATACCTCACAAAGAGGGTTACTGGCCTCAAACAGATACCCTACGCAGACTGTCTCAAAAAACTCCAGCTTTACTCCGTCGCATATCGCCTACTCAGAGGTGATCTCTGCTTAACATACAAAGCTATGTCAAATCCAGAGCTGTTGGATATGCTCCACATAAATAAATCCCAATCCCTCTGAGCTACATGCTCTAGGGACCTAAACCTTGTCACCACAATAAACAGGACATGCTGGAGGGATAGATTCCTGTCCCAGAGACTTCCCATATTCTGGAACAGACTACCTATGTCAAACAGAGCTCCTCATTAGCACTCTTCAAGAAAAATCTTGATGATCGGATGGGAAATAGGAAATTCACCCCAGGGATCACTTCTGTGGCTCTGCTCAACAAGGACACAGGAAAATAATTTTCTTTGGTGACGAAAGCCAAGGTACATTTTTGGCTAGGCCCTTGGGCCAATAGCCTAGTATCTACCTATGAACATTAAACTTGCTTTTGTCCAGCCTTTTTCTCATTATACAGTAAAACCTCTCTTTCCTATAACTAAAAAAGTACTTGTTTACCTTAATATCTTAAACATATAAAACAGTCACTGAAAAGATTCCTCCAAATTTAAAATAGCCCTGACTATACACTACACAAAACTGTTTTACTGTATGTAACAAGCAGTTTATACTACGAAATGTTTTATACAAATACTAATAGGAACAAACATTGTTTTTACTTACAGTTAGATGTTCTTCATTCCACATTGCTGCAGTCCTAACTATTGGGTAGTCCGCTGTCCAGTCGGCCCGAATACCAAAGTATATGGCTGACGTCGGTCACGGCGCATTAGACTGACGTCAGTACGTCAGGGTACTAATGCGCATGACCGACGTCATATCCTCAGTCTTTTTTGCCGCATGGTCCGATGCAGAAGCAGTTTTGCGAGTGCAGGTTGGCGTTCTGAAAGTTTCTGAAGTCAGAGTTTCAGACCGAATCAAAGTTGGCTAAGTACCCGCTAGAATATTTTGGTTTTTCTTGCCTCAGTATTTAACCGGATGTCAGAAAAAGTGAATAACTGTATTTCTTGTGGGAAACAGATACCTCATAGGGATTACCATACTTTGTGTATACCTTGTTTAGGGCCTGAGCACGACGTTGTTGGATGCCGCTCTTGTGCTAGATTTAACAAACGCACTATTAAGAGAAGGTTAGACTGTGCCAGGTTAGTGTTTGGGAAGCGTTGTAATTATAAAATGCCGTCGGATGCTCCGTCGCCCGCTTCAGCCAAAAAGTGCAAGGACAAAGCAGGGAATCCTAGAATGGAAGAACCGACAGTCCCGGACGTCGGTTCTTTAGAAGGCTCAGTGGAGCCGGAGGTTCTGCCAGGAGTTTCTTTGGAGTCTCAGGGAGAAACTTTACTGTTACAGGATGTGTCCTCTCAGGAAGTAGGCCAGGCTGAAGGGGCTTCTCAGGTGGCTGTTCTTCCCTCTCTTCCTAAGGTGGTTAAGGCCTCGCCTTCTGTTTCTAAGGCTTCTTTAAGAGGCAGGCCTACTTTAGCTTCAGTGGGGGTTTCTCCGAGTGTTTCAGGGTCTTTGCCTAAGAAGCATATGCTAAAAATGGCAGAGGATTTGATTACAATGATTAGAGGTTCTATGCCCCCTCCTGATAAGAGGCCTAGGGTGGAACCTGAGTTTGAGAGTTTTGAGCAATGTTCGGAGGCTTCTGAGTCTTCGGCTGAAGACTTGCAGGAGTATCCTCCTTATTCTGATTCTGATGTGGATGATTCCACTCCTTCTGCTTTGCCTCCTGAGGATTTTTCTTTTTCAGAGACTCTGCATTCCATGAGGGAGCATTTTAAATGGGAAGGTCAAGATTTCTCTGATTCCAGGAAGAGGCTTAGAGAATTCTTGTTTTTACCCCAGCATAGGCCTTTAGCTATACCTCCTGTTCTGAATGTGGTAGAAGATGTTTTTGCAGAGGCTTCACTAAATCCTGATTCTTTGCCTCCTGCCCCAGTTAAACCGGATAGGTACTATAGGGTGCCTGACGCTCATAAGTATCTTTTTAAGAGTCCTAGGGCAGACCCAGAAACTGTCTCTCAGGGGCCTAAAGTTGTGAAGGCTTCTGTGGTTAAAAATCCTGTTCCTCCTGATAAAGAGGCAAGGGCTTTGGATAGATGGGGAAAGAAAGTGTACACTTCTTCCACTTTAGCCATGAGGGCGTTGAATTGTCAGTTTCATATGTTAAAATATCAGAATTATCTCCTTTCACAATTGAAGTCTAAGGTGGATGCTCTGGCTGAAGGTATTGAGTGTAAAGAGTTGCAGGATTTAGTTCATGTTTCTGAGCAAGTGGGAAAACATTCCTTGCAGTGTGGTTTTGATGCTGTGCAGGCCTCCTCGAGGGTGGCTGCCACTGGTTCTGTTCTTCGTAGGCACGCTTGGTTGAGAGATCAGAACTTAGCTGAGCATGTTAAGACAAGGATTTTGGATGCTCCTTTACAGTCTGATGTGTTGTTTGGTTCGCCTGTGGAAGCAGTTTTAAAGAAAATGGAGGACAAGGCTAAGTCTATGCAAACTGTTAAGGAATTTTTGCAGGTGCAGCCTCCAAGTTTAGTAGAAATTGGCCTACTAAGGGGTGGACTTATCCTGCTTATGATTCCCAGTCTAGGGGTAGGTCTAGACGTGGTAGGGGCAGGGCTCAAGGTTCTTTTAGGCCTAGGACAGGGAGTTCACCTGCTCAGACTTCTGGTGAGGGCAGGGGTCAGTCCTTTCGTAAGCAGACCCAATGACCTGCCTTTTCAGCTGCCAGTACATTCTCGCCTGGCAGCACCTCTGGGAGGAAGGCTGTCTCTTTTCAAAGAAAATTGGGATTTAATTACCCAAGACAGATGGGTTCTGGATATCATTCACCATGGTTACAGGTTTTATTTCCATACCTTGCCTCCTTTCAAAGGCATGCCAGACATTCCTCCTCTACAAAGAACAGAGGCTCACAAGCAAATTTCTCTGTTGCTCCAAATAGGGGCCATTCAGTCAGTTCCTGTGCCAGAAAGGGGCCTAGGATTTTATTCTCGCCTGTTCCTAGTACCAAAGAAGGGGAACACGTGGAGACCAATTTTGGATTTATCTATCCTCAACACTTATCTGGACATTCCCAAGTTCAAAATGTTGACGTTACAACAGCTTTTACCTCTGCTGGGCAAAGATCACTGGATGGTAACTTTAGATCTCAAGGAAGCTTACCTTCATGTGCCTATAAGACTACGTTGCAGGAAGTATCTGCGTTTCCGAGCTGGAAATTCTCATTATCAGTTCTCTGCATTGCCCTTTGGCTTATCTACTGCGCCCAGAGTATTCACAAAGGTTCTGGCTCCAGTGATAGCTTACTTCAGGCTAAAAGGCATTCAAATCTATCCTTACTTGGACGACTGCCTGATTCTGGCTCAAGAAAAGGAAGACCTTTACAGCATTTGGAATATGTCATAGCAGTGCTAAGATGCCTAGGGTATTCTGTGAACGAAATAAAGTCCAGTCTAGTACCCTCTCAAGACATGTGCTTTCTGGGTGTGAGACTGAATACAGCAGCCCAGATGGCCTTTTTAACCCCGGACAAACAACAGAATCTTTCCAGTTACTTCCATCAACTATCTCTTCAGTCCGGGCTGACTGCAAGGACAGTCCTTCAAGCCTTAGGGTTCATGGCATCTTGTATTCTGGTGCTTCCCAATGCCAAACTGCATATGAGGAAGCTACAATGGTATCTCAAAATCTATGGACACAGCACTGCCAGGATTTGGACACTGTCATTCAAATAATACCTTGCATTCAAAAGGAATTTTTGTGGTGGGCTCAGGAATGTCACCTAAACAAGGGACTCTCTGTGACCCGGCCAGAGGCGAGTCAGATTCTAACGACAGATGCCTCAGACATTGCTTGGGGAGCTCATCTAAATGGAAAGTGGATACAAGACAAGTGGCCTGCCAGACTACAGCATCTACATATCAACATGAAAGAGATGTTAGCAGTCCAGTTTGCATTAATGGCTTTCAAGGAGTTACTTCTTCCAGGGCAGGTGTTGATTCTAACAGACAACACAACTGTCATGTGGTACATCAACAAACAAGGGGAACACATTCTTACCCATTGTGCAGGCAAGCAATGATTTTATGGGAGACTGCGCTCAGCTTGCAACTAACTCTTCAGGCAAGGTTTCTGCCGGGAGCACAGAACTCCTTAGCAGATGTGTTAAGCAGACAAATCATGGATCCCCACGAGTGGAAACTGGATCTTCATGTATTTCAAAAATTGACAGTGTCATGGGGAACTCCAGACATAGATCTGTTCGCTTCTCCACTAAACCACCAGCTGCCAAAGTTTTGCACGAAGCGATTTCATCACACAGCTTGGAAAGTGGATGCTCTTTCTTTCAGTTGGAAAAATCTTCATGTGTATGCTTTTCCACCTCTGCCTCTTCTCCCAAAGGTGCTTCTAAAGGTCAGACAAGACAAGCCAAGGATGATTTTAATAGCTCCAGATTGGCCTCGGCAGCACTGGTACCCATTACTGAGGAGTCTGGTAAGGAAGCCTCCATGGCCTTTACCCTTGATTCCACACCTGTTGTCTCAGAGGGACGGTCATCTGCTCAATGGCAAGCTTCACTCTCTTCATCTAACAGCCTGGCATATTCTGTTTTGAAAGACAGCAGGTCTCAACTTCCTCAACAAGTTTTAAATGTGATTATGGAAGCCAGAAGACCTAGTACAAGGAAAGTGTACGCAGAAAAATGGAAGAGATTTTTATTTTGGACTGCAGCAAAGAATTTGGAGATTTCTGAGCCTAATTTGAGTGTGGCTCTTCAATATCTTACTGAGTTATTGGACAAAGGTTTGTCTTTCTCTTCCATTAAGATTCATGCTGCAGCAATTTCAGCTCACTATGATTGTGACCCTCCATTGTTTTCACATCCTTTGTTCAAGCAATTTCTTAGAGGGGCAAAGAATATAAGACCCCCACGCAGAGCTCCTACTCCTGCTTGGGACCTCAATTTTGTGTTGGAGAAACTTACTCTACAACCTTTTGAGCCTGCGGCTACTGCTGAACTGAAATACTTCTCATGGAAGACTGCTTTTTTGTTGGCCATTACTTCTGCAAGAAGGGTTTCTGAGTTACAGGCCCTTATGGCGGTTGAGCCTTTTTTGATTTTTCATAAGGATAGGGTATCATTACGTACTAATCCTTCCTTTATGCCTAAGGTGGTTTCTAGTGTGGCTTTAAACCAAACTATTCATTTGCCTACTTTCTATGCAGATCCCCAAAATAAAGGGGAAAAGATTTTGCACACTTTAGATGTACACAGGCAATTGCGTTACTATTTAAGCAGAACTAAGGATTTTAGGCAGTCTCAGCAGTTGTTTGTTTCTTTTGCTTTGAGTTCGCAGGGCAAGCCTGTGTCAAAACAAACTATTTCTAGGTGGATTGGGTTTTGCATTGCATTTTGTTATTCCCATCATGGTAAGGAGATTCCAGCTGGGATTAGGCCTCATTCCACTAGGGCTACTGCCACTTCAACAGCATTTCTAAGGGGGGTGGCAACTAAGGATATTCTGGAGGCAGCTACTTGGAGTTCAGTGCATACCTTCTCTAAGCATTACCACCTTCCTCTCTATTCTAAGTCTAGGGCTGGTTTTGCCACAGCTATTTTGCAAGGCATATTATCAGCTCCTGCTTCCTTATGATTTGCCAGCCTCCCTTACCTCTGCTTTGGGATTCTACCCAATAGTTAGGACTGCAGCAATGTGGAATGAAGAACATAGTACAGTTTTGTACCTACCATAAATGTAGATGTTCGAGGATCCACATTGCTGCAGTCCAATTTACCCTCCCTCCTTCCCTCTGTGTTTAGGGGTGGTTGTGTAGGTGAGGTTATATTCTGGTACCTTTGTATATATTGTATATATTTTTGGTGCAGGTATGTTTGGTGTTTTCGGTTTTGGCCTTGTCTTTTTAGGGTCTTCTGACATCTGGGGCAAGAAAAGACTGAGGATATGACGTCGGTCATGCGCATTAGTACCCTGACGTACTGACGTCAGTCTAATGCGCCGTGACCGACGTCAGCCATATACTTTGGTATTCGGGCCGACTGGACAGCGGACTACCCAATAGTTAGGACTGCAGCAATGTGGATCCTCGAACATCTACATTTATGGTAGGTACAAAACTGTACTTTTCCCCACTTGGTATCCTAAACATGAATTATGTAAATTGGGCTATATGTTTTACAGTCCACCCACAAGTTTAACAAGTCAACAAAAGTCCAGTGTTTTTTTAGCCAATTTGTCTTGCAAAACAATATTTCACAAATGTGATAAGATGCTTTATAGTCTTCCATTTATTCACTAATTTCAGAGTTGCTGGTCTTCTTCCTGTTTATCTCTATCTCCCAACACCAGACTCTGGTTCTAATGCAAGGTACTGCTGATTTCTTCTTGTCAACTCCTGTGCTTTTTTCTGTCTCTCAAGCATTTTCATTTAGAAGACTGGAAAAGGTTTCACTGGCAAAGTCTCCATATGAGCATTACTTTCAGAAGAATGAGAAGCACTATCCCCTTTCGCTTGCTGACTCAAGTTTTTGTTGGATAAACTTTTTCATTTCCTACTTAGCCTGTTCTGTGTAAAAAATGACTTTGATCCTTCAGTAAAAAACAAATTGATGATAGTTGGATGCACCAGCTTGAATCTCATACCTGCCACTCGACATTCGCTGATTACTGGGATAAATTCTCTTCTCCTCTGCCTGGTGTACAGTTAATAATCATTTTCTACAAACACTATGCTGTCTCCAGTTTTAATACTTTGCCATTCTGCCACAGATTTGACAGGATCAACTCTTTCTGCTGGTATGATTGCATCTTTACTAATAGAGGTCTTGGATGCTTTCTCATGGCCAGGTTCTGAACAAACATTCAATGTGCCCTTTCAATTAACCTCTGCTGTGGAACACAAGTTCAGTTGTTTATCTGTGCTTTCATAAAATTAATAGTCTGTTCCTTCCAGTTTCTCTGGCACAGCAGAAAATCTCAGATTTTTCTCTGCGCGCTACGTCTTTTTTAAACAGTTCTTGAGAAATCTCAAGGTCAACCAGCTTTTTCTTCATTATTAACCTCTGAGTTTTTGCAGTTTTAACAGTTCATCTGGGTGACTAGTTAAAGGCTCTTCTATTTTTCCAATCTTTTGTTTGAATTGATATATTCTTTCAGTGTTTCATTCATTTTAATCTCCTCTGAGTATTTTGATTTATTTTTTCCTCTAAATTACTGGAAACCATCTCTTGAACAAAATGTGAAGCTTGAACTGATTTGGCGGAGCAGCTGCAGACTCCTTCCCAGACAGTGTTTTCACTACACCTTTTCTGGCTGGTTTTCTTTCAGGTTTTCCAATTTTCCTCTTTGCTGACATTCAGGCAGTGTATTTACTAGACAACTGAACTTAGTTTGATTACTTTTATATAAATGTAAATTTGCCTATGTCACAAGTGATAATTCAATAACGGTGTTTAAAAAAAATTGCACTCCTATTTCTCAGTTTCTGTTTTCACACTGGAAGAGCTGATGATATGCTGTTGATTGGTGTTCAGCCATCTTGGAAGTCCATATTTATTTAATTTTCAGTAAAATATATTCCATTTATCAATTTTTATTTCACCCAAACTTTTACTTTTTGACATATTTAGCCTTAATCCAGCTTTACTTAACCCCTTTTTCATCATTGTAACAGTTTCCTCCTCCATACTATCTTTTTTGTTACAATGACATCATCTGTGTATGAAAGCTTTCCCTTTCCCATCCTACATCTCTCATTTCACCAATATATGTCTGTATTATTGCATTCATTACTAGCAGAGATAAAATCATATTCATAGTACTCCCGTTTCACTGCTTTTGTTTTTTCTTTCCTAAGACATCTCGTAATATTTATTTAATACTTGTATTATTTTTTTTTTGCCAACCCATCATCCTCTAAAATATCCCACATTGCCTCACGACTTACTCAAACGCTTTGCTATGTCACAAACAACCAACTTTATATCTTTATTCTCACTTAAAATAGCATCTATTACTTATTTTATTACTAACATTTCTTTGACTTGTTTTCCCTTTACTTTATATACCCCTTCCCTATCACATCTTCTAAAATGGTCCTTTTCATTTTTGTGTTATTTTCATAAAGATTTTATAATCAACATTCCTCAGTGTTATTGGCTTATAATTCTTAATATTTTGCTATCTTTCTTCCATATAAATTTAAGCACTCCAGCACATATCTTTTCATCTTCTATCCCTTCCTCTAGTATTTTCACAACACTTATTTTCCCCTCATGCTTATCCCCTTATAACAGCCATATCTTAACCCATCCAGACCTGATTCTTTTATAACATTTTTCAACCTTCATTTCAATACTTTCTTCCAACTTACATTTTGATCTGTCTGAAAATTTCTTTACTTTCAACCTTCCCCTTTCAATTTCTTCCTTCTTATATATTGCTTTATGAATTCTTCTGCCATCTCCATAATTTCTTGTTTATATTTTACTGCCCTATTCTCATCTACCATTCCATGCATCTTACAGTCCCTTCTTTTTACCTCCTTTCCTAAAAGGGTGAAATTACTTCTTTCTTTCATTTTAAAAATATTATTGGATATAGCACTTCGGGTCATATTCATAAATGCCTACACTAAGTGTACATGATCTGTATTCAATAACATCCCTACCACATTTTTTGTGCTGTCTGTTCAGTCAGAAAGATTACGTTAAGTGTACATGTAGTCTACACTTTGTGGTAACTTTTATGAATTCCCCCATATTTAAAGCTGAAAGAAAAATCAGTAGGTAAACTAAAATTAGAAGAAATAAAGTGCGAGTTATGCTTGTATTGCGTATTCACTCAGAATGGTGTACAGTTAGTGTAGGCATCCATGAAACTGGCCTATTTTTCTCATTTGCTTTTTTCTAATTCCTTTACTATATTACTTCCATCTTCCGTTCCTTTCTCAAATCCTTTCAGCATGTTTTCATATTCCACTTCATTTTTTTTCTTCTCCCTAATTCCAAAAAAAAATATGTTTATGTTTCTCTTTAAACACTACACACTACTGTGTCCAGCTTTCATAAAATACTGTCGTTGGGATGTGTTCTTTCTGTAGTGTACTACCGTCTCCTTCATTTCTTTCTTTTTTCCTTACATCCTGTTAACCATTTTATTCCTTTTTCTTCTTTTATTTCATTATCATGACACAGCTGATATTGCCCCATGATCTGAAAAAAAAAATCTACATATTTTACCCCACCTGCCAGTTCCTTCATGTTGCCTAAATACATAAAATAATCTGTCTCTGTTTTAAAAAATTCTATTTCTGCATGTCCACTTTAGTTTTCCTATTCTTAAATATCCACATCTCATCACTGCTAACATATTTACATCTTAGTGTTATTTTTTCTTTATCTTTTTTTACCGTTAAAATTAAAGTTCCCATTCATTACTACTGAAATGTTTACTGTCACTTTTTATTTAAATTCTTCAAACATTTTTTTTTCTTTTTGACATGTTTGTATATGACTATATTACTATTAGCTTCACACAGTTTACATTTTTCCTTAAGTCACATATTATCACACTTCCTAATATCACAATTGTTAGATCAAATATTTTTGCTTCATCTTCTCTTCTTAACAGTTCTAACCAAATACATTTTTCATATCCTACTGACTATACAGTCTTTTTCCCCACGCACCTTTGCTCTTGTTTAAAGCAACTTGCATCCAGCAAACACAATGCATTGATCATTTTCTTTTTGCACCATTCAACAACTATTACACTTCTCACTTCAACTATTATATTGTTCACATTTAGTCATAAAACAGCAAAATCATCCCTTTCCCTCTTTTTCATCTTTTTTCCTTGTTATTTTTCTTTTTCTCCTTCTCACCTCCCTCCAATAAATTAATCTTATTTATACTCTTGTTCATCCCATATTTCTGAGTCACCATTTTTTATTTTTATTCATTGTATTTGTTTACTTGGATGGTCTGACTATGCAAAAAATTCCCCCTTTCAGCTGAGGCCTGGGGAGAAAAGCAACACATTCATTACATATTAGACATATTAAACATAGCAAACTTGGGATACATAAACAAACAGCATTATAACAATCTTAACAATACATTATTCTGCATACCATAGCCAAGTTATACAAGATTGTGGCTAATAAAGTGCAAATTGTTGTAGTAAAAGTAATAGAGAGTGGAAGTAGCTGTAGCACAGAAAGGCAAGATAATGTAGAAGGAGGACAGAGTAGAGACAGAATGAATTTGTAGCTTTAGAAGGCGATTTAGATTTGCTCACGTGCCAACCCATCATACTTGTTTTCTGTTTGTATCTGAATCTCTTCTACCATTAGTCCTTCCATTGCTCTTTTTCTTTTTTAAACACCTTTAATAAATTATCACTTAAGACATAGGCAAATATAAACCTACAAAAAAAAAAAAAAAAAAAAAAAAAACATATTATCTGCAAGAATTAAAAGGATTATAGAATACTGGAAAAAACTGGAAGAAGCTGGAATGAAGCTTGAATGAATGTCTTTATCTTTTAATTACCCAGAACTGTGCCAAACAGGTTCCAGTCCATCCTTTATGTACCAGATCTTCTTGTACCTTTCAGAATAAAAGTCTGCACACAGTAGTTCAGATAAGAATGTTTTATTATGTAGAGTGGAGGAAGATGTCAACAATATTCACATCAAATCTTATGGATTCCAACAGCAGTGCTGATAAACTGAAGTAGACTAAATTATAATGTCTTTAGCTTCTGCACTCATTATACTGTCCATAAATTCTGTACTCAGAATAACAGTGCTAATAAAATGAAATAGACAGAATTATAATGTCTGCAGCTTCTGTATTGATTATACACAGAATTATTCCTTTTCTCCTGAATATAGTTAATATTCTGCAATGCTGTATATCTGAGCTGACTTCTGCACTCACTCGAGTGTTTGTACTAAACTTCTGTGAACTGCACTGCAGTGACTTTTTGCATGTCAGTCCAAACTAACTACTGTGTCTGAAGTATCTCTTCTAATAATACCAAAACCCTGTACATTTCTTACATGTTCTACATGCCTCTTCATCTTGGTTCCCAAGCCTGTTTGTACTTAATGTACTGCACATTCTGTTAGCACATTTTATTCTGATCAGTATTCTTGACTGAAGGTTACTTAATTTGCACCGAAACATTTGTTTCTATTGAAACTGCATGTAAAATCTAAAATGAAGATACACATCTGCTTTAATATGGGTGCATTTCTAGGCCTATGGAAACAGAATATGTATTTCTAACAAACTACAATTTAAGAGAAAACTAATCTTACATTAACATTTTTTTTGCATTTACATACATTATACCTTGCATATGTTTTCTTTCTTTGTAACTACCATCAGTCCAAAATTACATAATTTGCAGAACTCCAGACTTCCCTTAAACCTCTCTCCTCCTCACACAATTTCCATTTATTTTTATGTAATTTGTTCCTTCCTTTTGTAAAGATCCCTCTTCCATTTTTTATCACTTCTATAATACTCAGTGCTTCAAATACAGTTGGTTAAAACTTTGATTTCCACTTTCTAGTTAATTGCTTTTAGCAACTAACAGAATTAAACTTAATGAGACCTTCTAGGCAGTTCAGATCTTGTGTCCTAGCTCAAAAATAAAATATTTCCTTAGTTACAGCCATTTGCTCACCTAATATTCTGATAGAGTGCTCTGCAGATTTTTTTTTTAAATGGCCAAATCATTACACTTCCAAAAGATATGCTCCCAGTTACCTCTTTGTTCCTCAACACACCTCCAGCATTTGCTATCTACCTGAGGAAAACTTTTTTGAAGTCTGCTTGGGGTATAAAAATACCAATGCAAACACCTCCAAACAAAAATCCTAAACCTTCTGGGCTTTGTTGCTTATTTGGGGCCATACATATATCTTCCCATTGTTCTCTTGCAAATTGCGTTTTTAGTCTCTCTTCCCAATTTTTTTAACCTCCTCTGATTGAGTCTTATAGTTATCATGCAGTACTTTATATGTCCTACTAATTATCCCTTTTTAAGCAGAAGCTATATTCAGCTAAAACCTCCACCAGAGCAGGTCTTTCACTTAAGATTTACCTATCCCTTTCTCTTTGCCTGTACATTGATAATCCCCATTAAGAAAGACAGTCTTTAGTCTGCAGTCCAAACATCTTGTTGGCCTCGTCCCACTCATTTACCTTCCCCTCTCTATTTATTTGCTCCCAATACCTTGATTCCTTTGCCAGTTTTCTCCAGTAAATTCCATCCGCCTCTTGTCTATTTTCTGTAACCCTTCTTACAGCCATCCATATTAGCAAAATCGCCTTTCTCCTTTTTCATGTTCAATTAGCTCTTGGTATGCTTTCTAATATTTTATAAATATAATATTCAATATGCTTATTATTCTCTTATCAGTAAAATATTCTGTATGTTTATTAGTTTCCTTAAGGATCTACATCCAAATCCCAATCTCTTTGTTTGTTTAACTTCCTCCCTGCTTTATCATCATCCCTCCCCATTTTGAATTATAACCTTCTGCTTGTGTTATGTATCTGAGCCTTAACTGTGTAGCTCTAAAATATCCCTTCAAATCAGGTAACCCTAAACCACCTTGTTCTTTTGGAAGGATCATCTCATCCCACCTAACTCTTCCCCTCACAGACAAATTCCTTCAGCTCTTTATTATTGTCTACAACTTCTCTTCTGGTTGTTAAAAAATGCTTAGCCCATACATAAAACTAGGGACTACAAACATTTTCATTGCTTGTATCTTACTATCCATTTCCATAAATTTCCCAGTTTTTGTATTTACCTTTTAGTCTGTTCTCCCATATCCTTCGCTGCCATAGGAGAAGCCATTTTAATACATACTCCTAAATATTTCATCTTATCAGGTCTGCATAATTACGGGTATTGCTGAAGCAATTAATGTATTGGTACATAATTTATGGCTGTAGCCTTTGTTTTATCTTGATTCATTTTATATCCTGAAAAGCCTTGAGACTGTCTCAAAATGTTCCACAGCTTTTGAGATGTCCTTTTCTGGATTTATCAGGTACAAAATAAATATTTCTGCAAATAAAGCCAAATTTTCTTGATTACCATACCAATTATATCCTTGGATTTCTGAGTCCCTTATTTTCTTTGCCAATGAAGCAAATAAAGGGGAAAGAGGAAACTCTGCCTGGTGCCTGTATTCAAACACCACTTACTGGAGAGGAACCCTCCCACTTTATTCTTGCCTCTGATCCTTCATACAGCCTTCTAATTAACCATATCATTGTATCAGGGAATGCACATGCTTCCCTTGCTCTACTCATAAAACCCCAGCTTACTCTGTCAAATGCTTTCTCTCCACCAAGACCCAACAACAACATCAGTATCTTTTTACATTCTGCATCCCTTTAGATCACCATTGTTCTATTAAAGTCAAATGTTTGCCTCCCCTCCACAAAACCACATTATTCCATATGTTTGCCTCCCTTCCACAAAACACCATTGTTCCATATCTATTAATTTTGGTAACACCTATGCCATTGTTTTGGGTAGTATAGACATAAACACTTTATAATGCTCTATATGAAGCTGGGTCTGATGGGTCCTTACCATTATTTGATAATACAGCAACTGCAGCTTTCCTACAAGATGTTGGTACTTCCTCTCCTTTTAAAATACTGTTAAATAAAATCTTCCAGATCTTTATCACTTTCTTCCCTCCTAATTTCCAAAAGAATACCATGTATTCCTGGAGACTTTCCTGAAGATTGATTATACATCACATATTTTATCGCATCTCCTCCTATCTTAACTGTTAGTTGTTGAGCCTCATCAACCTGTAACCTTGATGTAGTTAAATCTTCCATAAATATTTCCATTTGCACTCATTCTTAATTTCTACTGTACTTTAAACAAATGTTCATATATCTAATACCCCTACAGGACCTCTGGTTATTTTTCTTGTTATTAGCTCCCTAAGTTTGGTAACAACTCCTTCTAATTTCTGTTGCCTTAGTCATTGTGCTAAAAGCTTTTGTGGTCTGAAGTTACTGTCAAAAAGTAGTTGCTTAATGGCAATCTTTCTAAACCCATGCATATTATCCAGGGACACCTTTATTTTCTATTTAGCACACACTGCATTTGCACCTCTTCATATCTGTGAGATTCCCTTTATTCTGGAATACTTTAACCTCTATCAGCTCTTCTAAGTAATTCTTGTTACTTTAGTATATCTCTTTTATTTCTACTCCCCGTTTTCATATTATTTTCAGTTTAGCTATAACTTCTGATGATATTTTATGTTCCTTAAGATAATTTCCACTACCCATTCCTTAAATTCCTCTCTTAACAAGTAGGTGGGAAAGCACCACTGTATTATTTTTTACTTCATTGCATTTTCATCTTAGTTTTATTAGTGCATAATCTGAAATAGTTATTGGATATATGCTGAATCTTTTAATGAAATGCACATGTTCCTATGAAATGTAATTTCTATGTTGTCTAGTCCAGTTATTGTGCCTTGGGGAATAATATGTAAAGTCTGAATTTCTACTACTGAATTCATATCTTCCCTGCCAAATATTTTCATAAATGTCTTCAGAAATCTACCATCTTTTGTTATATTTCCCTTCTAGGTCACCCTTATACATTCCCACAATTGCACATCAAGTTCCATTTCCCAGCAATAAGTAATATTCTCTGCTGAAAGCTGATTATTTCTCCCCAAATGTTCTTAAGCTACATAATAGCAGTTTTGGTGGAATATAAATACATAACAGCAAAATCCTCCTCCCTTGCCAACAGTCCTTTACTACCACAAATCTACCATTACTGTCTTTTTTCTCTTCTGTCACTTACAGCCTACCTATCTATTAGAATACTTATTTAGCTTTTCCTTTGTCACTGATATTCTGTTGAATATTCATCTTGAAATCCTTTATTTGTAAAATTCACCTGCTCATTTGTTTTCAAATATATCTCCTGCAGCACTATTTGCACTCTGCATTTCTTCATGTAACTGAATACTGTCTCCTTTTTCTGCATACCTGTAAGGCCATTTATGCTCCAAGATAATATGGGTAGTATAGTCATTATGATAAAAAGCTATTGTTCCCACTTGTTATACATAACAGTTTTTTGAATGTGCATGTGCATTTCCAACTTTTGTGTTACTTGCACACACTTAATGTTTAGCAGGCTGATCTTTCATACATTAATTTCTTCTCATCTCCATTTTGAACCTATGTCACATTTTTTAAGACTTTTTTGTTTTAATGAAAAACCTTAAACAAAAAATAAATAAATACATTTTCAGAACACTCTCATCCCCTATTAACTTACAACAATCACATAAAACTAAGTACATCTTCAAAAATTAAGTTTAACCCTCCAGATAGGATCAATTACCCAAATTCAACAGCTGCACCCACAGGCATTACCTCAACTGCAATTAATGTTACCAATACTAAATTGCATGCTACAGACTGTTTTTCCACTTACTTTAGTTGTTGCATGTTCTTATCTCCATTCCCCTCATCCTTGCTCTTTTTCTTCACTTTGAGTTATATTTTTCACTTTCTTCACTATACATAAGCCATTTCACTTTCTTCCTAAATATTGCTTTCTACGTATTGTCTTCCCTCCCTCTCATCTTCTTGTTCATGTCCTGTTTTTCTAGCACAGGACATTTAAATACCCAATAGCCAGACTCATTAAATTTCATACAAAATGGTCTACAGCTTCTAGCAGTATGGCTTTGCTCCCCATATTTTCTTTTTGTACGTTCCAGAACCAAATGTGTTTTCATCCCCACAATAAAAGCAAGCCTATAGTTGTCCTCAATACCTAATAGTTGCTGTTTTTCCATTTATTTTATTATACAAAATATGTTATAATTTTCATCATGCCTAACCAGTGTAACTCACACATCCCACCCTCTGTCCATACATTTCTGTTATCAAACATTTTCTTTGTCATACACTTTATCATGTATTGTGAGAAAAAGGTTTAAATGTAACCCCCCCCCCATGTCTGGAGTTCTGAATTGCACAGACAGTTTTCTTTTAACTGCAAGCCAAAGTTCAGAAAAAATGTCTTTCCAAGGTGATATATTATTTATTTGTATATGTCATAAAAATCTTCCATCCCCAAATGTACCAAACCTCTTATAACTTTTAAAGTAAATCATAATGGCAATATAATTCTGGGATTATGTTTCACATATATGTAGTTTGTTAGGCATAAATACAGCATTCTCTTTCCATTGGCCTAGAAATGCAGCCATATTAAAGGAGCTGTATATCTTCATTTTGCATGCAGTAGAAAGGAATGTTTCACTACAAATGAGTAACCTTCAGTCAAGAATACTGAAAAGAATAAAATGTGCTAAAACAATGTTCAGTTCATTGAGTAAAAACACATTTTGTTTAAATGGTACAAGGCTTGGGAACCAAGGCTGAAGAGTCATGTAGAACTTGTAGGAAAACTACAGGGTTTTTTGTATTATTTAGGAGAGATACTTCAGTCACAGAAGTGAGTTAGTTATTTTGGACTGATACGCAGAAAGGCAGTGCACTCTACATTGGTTTGGTACAGACACTCAAGAATGAGCTGAAGTCAGGTCAAATATTCAGCTTTCCAGAATATTAATTCTGTCATTCAGAAGGAAAGGAATAATTCTGAGTATAATGAGTGCAGAAGCTATGGACATTATAACGCAGTCTATTTCAGTTTATCAGCACTGTTAATGGAGATACTAAGATTTGATGTGAATACCGTTGACAGAATTTACAGACAGTATAAATCAATCTATTTCAGTTTATCAATACTTATTGGATATAGTAAGATTTGATTTGGATACTGTTGACATCTGCCACCACTGTACATAATAAAACATTCTTATCCAAACTACAGAGTATGCAGACCACCCGTTCAGCACAGTTCTGGGTAATTAACAGATAAATACATTCATTCTAGCCTCATTCCAGTTATTTCTAGTTGATTCCAATATTCTATGGTCCTTTTAGTTCCTACAATAATATTGTCTATAATGTCATACTTATCAGTACTTGCACTGTTTTTGCTTTTTCTTCTTACCACCAGTCTTTTCCTGAAGCTGCTACCTTCTGCTGCTGACAAATGTCCCTCTTTGTGTTGTATACTGCTTCTTGTCCCATGTCTTTTAGCCTTTTCATACATTTTTTCTTTACTTTATTTCTGTCATCCACAGTATACAGTTGCAGAGGCATATTCTTAAAACTGGTTAGTTCATCAACCAGACAAGTACTTTCAGCCTATGTAATCTGCTTCTCTGCCACGGGGTCAGCTTCGTTATCAGACTGCTCCTGCTGCACTCAAGTCTATCACAGTACTCACCACCTCACCTTCATTTTGTCTTCCTTCTTTAACTTCTCCAATATCTCTGTATCCAAACCTCCACCTTCCAACTGTGTAACTAGTACTTCATCTTGCAGTGCTTATCTTTCCAAAATTTCTCCAGCAGCAGTGTTTATTCTTTCTTCCACACTGGAATTCTCCAAGCAGTAGTGACAACCTTCTGGTGCTACTGAGTGCTCAAAAACAGTAAGGGAATTTCCAAGCTGCCCTTGCCAAAAACTTCTCCTGGGACTATTGCAGTCAACAAATGATAAAAAATTAGAAAGAGAGATATTTCAAAAAACGGTATAATTTGCTTATCATGCATATCTGTCATGCATATAACTGCTAATTGGTTCCTCATATCCAAAAAAAGTATAAAAAAAGTTAAAACAATCTTCTCTAAACTTTCAGATGTTCAATATGAGTCTTTACATTATACTCCCCAGTTACAATATATTGCTGTTCACACTTAAAGTTCCACTGATAACATACATCTTTCCCATAAAGGATAACCGCATATTTTCTTCTTTAAAATAACCATTAACTATAGCCTTTATCCCCATGTCACACAAGCAAGTTTCTAAGGAACCACTAACTCTAACATTTAGAATTCTTACCTTATTCAAACATGAATTATATCCACTTTGAAGACTCAACCTTTACAAGCTGTAAAGGAAGAAAAGGAAAAAAAACGTGTCTTGTGACACATTTAGCAATCAATTTATAGCTCCCAAATGGAATTTATCATCATCTGTCTTTTTGTCTGCTCTTATTTAATATATCACAGACTTAAACTTCCATTTCTCTTAAAACCAGCAAGATGAAAATATTCATCTTAAAGATACATTCAATAGAGACAGATTAAACAGTGTTTTTACTCCCTAAAGGGACACTATCATCTGCCTCTTTATTTTACACTCTTATTCAGTATTACAAAGTTCACAATTAAGTCCCCAGAAGAGAGTTCATGCCACACTTCTTAACACATCTGACGTGCTTGTACCAAGTGTAACTTTTGCATACAAGACAAGCTCATGAGTCTTCTTTGTCAAGTTGCATTTTTTTCACACATCTTGCATTTCTGCAGATATATCTGTGTCTGTCAATTCAATATACTTTCCCATTTCACTAATTTTAACTGTGTCAGTCTCACTTGTAACACTCTTATTTTCTCAAAGACCTCATTGGGATTAGCAAACACCAACACTTTCTGGTTCCACAATACCTTTAACATTGCAGAAAATAAATTTCAGTCCCTTACATTCCTCCAAAGTGTTGCAACCTTACAAAAGTAAGGGGGTTTGACCACAACTGGAAGTGTAGCAACAAATTAAGAACAGCCCCTTAAAGCCACCTCTGAGTAATCTTGCACCACAAACATCATTCTCCTATCACCCCCAATTTTCGGTCTAGTAGCTACAGTTTCACCAACTCTTGTACACACACTCTCTCGCTCTTATAACAAGTTAAAACTTAGTCACTGTTAACCAGGACTTTCCATACCTGACCTCTCTTTCCAGCAGTAGCAAATGTTTTGCTAATGATATACCTAAGATGTCTTTAGCAAAACCAGTCTTTTCTGCCATTTTACCCCTCAGATAGTCCAACAAATCACTTTTCTCATCTGCCAAAAGACATAATTCAAACTCTTACTTCAGGACACCCACTTCCCAAATCTCAAGGCTACTGAAAGACTCTAAAATGGAATGGCTCTCTAAAGAGATTAAATCCCTGTTGAAACTATGTGATGAAGCCTGGAAAATGTGGAAACAAAGCCCCACAACTTTGAACATTACAAAACTCTGTGGAACTTGACCAAACAGGTCACCCATAGACTCAGACCCAAACAATGAAAAGTTAAACAAGCCTCCCTTATTCATTCCTCTAACAATTTCTGTTAGGAAGCCAACAAACTTACAGAACAATTTTATTTATTTATTTACACTTGTTGACTGGGAGTGTCCGACTGGACGTAGGTCCATTTTCAGCGGAGGCCCGGGGAGAAAAGCTCCACAGTTAAAATAGACAGTAGTTACATTGGATTACATAGCGATTAAGAATTTAACATAGAAATTACTTACAACATATTTTCAGATGAAGAACATAGTACATCAGTAGACAACTAGAATCTTCATCTGTGAAGTGCATAACAGACATTAACAAATGTTACAATAAAAAGTTCCTGCTGTATAATAAGTACTAGGCTTATGAGCATCTGAGCTTGTTATAATCAAGGTAGTTAGTGGAGTGAAAAGAAAGGTAGTGGTTGGATGGGGTGGGTGATATTAGAGTGGGAGTTTCAAGGGCATAGCCAGCATGTTTTTAGGTGTGCTTTTAGTAAATTTTTGAAGTGGGTGCATGATGGTATGGAGGTAATCGTGGATGGGAGGGAGTTCCATAACTTGGCTATGGTGCAAGAGAATAGTGCTTCACCAGCAGAGTTATTGGCTTTAGTGATCTGCAAGTGATTTTTGTTGCTGGATCTTAGTGGTCTGGTGGTGCGATAGGGTTGGAGTAGATTCTGGAGGGATGGGACATTTAGTGGATGGTTTACTAGTTTGTGGGCGAGTGAGAGTTGATACCATTGAAGGAGGTGAGGGATCCTCCCCAAATGAACTATCCAGGCTGAGATACATACCCTGCCTGTCTGGTAATCTTACTCCTTCTGACTTTCTTATAGAATTCTCAAGCCTTCCCATATCCTCACCTACCTTCAATCCAGCCACACAACAAAGACAGCCTAATCCCCAATAAATATCACCTTAAAGTCTTTTGGGGGCTTTATCATCCAGTCCAATGAAATGAGTCTTAAACACTTTTAACTGCCTGTGTTAGCTTCTCCCATATCTTGGCCATTAGCTTTGCAGTTATTTGGCATCATCAACAATGGCAACATCAAACATTCCTATCACGTTCTTTAGCTCAGTTTGTACTGCCTCCAAATTGTTGCTCACTTCATTCACATTCAGTCTCAACACATCTCTCCCTCTACACAGTGAATGCATAACATTTAGGTGACTTAACTATGTCATCTTATTCCCCTCAGAATATTCTTCCCTGCTGCACAATCCATTTTCAGTGTAACTAGTCAGTGTATGACACAGCCCTACTTTTTACCAAAATTCTTGTCAAATTAAAACCTTTAACATCTTCATTAAGCCGTTTTCACTCAAGTACAAGTAAAGCATTCTAGGAAAGCATCCAACCTCACTCAGTACCTTACATCAGCATTAACTTTTTTTTTTTATCTTCAGAGAAACCAGTGTGAAATAACAAGTTCTGCATTTTGTCTTGGCAATTTTTTTGAGGTTGTTAAAGTATTGTAATCATCCAGGGTAGGGTAGTGTGCTCTCAATTAATGTATTCATAAAAAACATGACTTAATACGGCCACAAGTGCAGCTTAATGTTTTGGCTGCCATAGTTATTGTTCCTGCTGCTAACAGAGACAATAAGCCATTAACTTCCAATTGTGGTCAAACCCCTTACTTCTGTGATGGTGTAATACTTTTGTTTCCATCTTGCAATAGACAGAGAATATCCTCTTGCACTATATAGTGTTCCATCTTTTTTATTTTAAGTGAACATACTTTGGTATTATTTCTTCATTTTTACACTTACCTGCAAGCCTTGCAGGTCTACTGAGTTACTACAGACTGACACCCACCCACAAGTGTGGGGCTGTGTCTGGCCTTGCTCACCTCTCAACCCCAATTCCCCTGTCACCCAGAGATTCTCAAATTTCCCCTTTCTGTACCACACCAACAATCCTCATTACCTGACCAACCTTTAAAAGCCACATAACACATTCAAACAGATATCTACCCTTAGCTCATTCTACTAACTTTTACTCACCATACAAGGCACACACAATCATGTTAATGAACATTACACCACCAAAAATCACCTGCTAACCCACTACTGTTTACTACCTAAGCCTTAGTTAATCCCATATACTACATTTTAAAACAGCCACTCCTGCCATCTCACATAACTCTAGTCTGACATTACAACTTTGGCCTCCGGTAACACTATATATTTTCTCAATGTTACCTCACCTACGTTTTACATTTTCATTCTAACTCCTCCCTCTTTCTCTCCCTCCCACATAAATGGAATCAACTCTAAACACCTCTCAACTTCATAAGCCCTCACACACTCCAAATTCAGGCTCTCTGTCAGATTGACTTCTTAATGCTAAAAGCATTAGAAACAAGACTGACAGCATAAGCTCTTTTCTGAGCTCACACTCCCCTGATCTCATTGTAATAACTGAGTCTTGTCTGCCTGTCATTATATACATCATTTCTTCCCTGGGTATACTTATTTGTTTGATGCCTGTCCAGGATCCATACTTGGTGGTGATGTTATGCTGCCACTGCTGCACAAATCCTTTGTTAACATCTCAGTTATTTGCAAGCAAATGCATCCATTGACTGTAACTGGTTACTAACTAAACATTCAGTGAAATCATGAAAGCAATTATGCCATGCTATTGCCTAGCCACCACCTTCTACGTCACTCAATAAATGAAAAAAAATACTCTTGCCCATACTTTCTCACATCAAACCAAATGAATGCATCACCATCCTGTACAACTGTAACCTAAACCTTACAGATCTAATTCTGCATAAATTAACTGAATTTTTTGCAGATCTGAAGCTACTTTAACTAGTAGACATCCCAAATAAACTCAACCCCAAATCTAATCACCATTCACTTTTTGACCTCATTATTACAAAGCATCCCAACAATATTTCTTCTATCTCCATTCACCCACTATTGCCCCACCACATTTTCCCTACAAAATCTACAAATCAAATAATGGTGGGCTAAGCCTCCTCATAAAATTCTCATTCTACACTCAAAGATTACTACTGACTGGCTCCTCAATACTTTTCCTTTTTGATGCTTACATTGCCACCATCAAACTATCAGACTTCAAACTCTCACTTCAGGACACCCACTTCCCAATGACCTCAAGGCTACTGTTAGACTCTAAATGGAATGGTTCTCCAAAGAGCATAAATACCTGATGAAACTATGTGATGAAGCCTGGGAAACATGGAAATAAAACCCTACTCCCATCAACACTGACCATCACAAAACTCTGTGGAATTTGACCAAACAGGCCACCCACATACTCAGACCCAAACAATGAAAAGTTAAACAACCCTCCCTTCTTCAAGCCAACAAATTAACAGGAAGATCTTCCCCATATGAATTACCCAGTCTGGGATACATACCCTGCCCATGTGTAATCTTATTCCTTCTGATTTCCTTACAGAATTCTTAAGCTTTCACACATCCTTGCCTACCTTCATTGCAGCCACACAACAAAGCCTAATCCCAGATTTAATTCTACCTTTTTATTCTCAAAAATCACCTCTAAAAAAATGTACTCCTACTTGAACAGACTCCCCTGGACTTCACAGTACCTGCCCTTGGTTCTTACCCCTCATAAGCACATTTATAAACTTTGCCTTATCACTGATACTATGTAAAATATTTGCAAATCATTTTGTTAGACAATACCAAAAGAAACTTTTTCTTGCAATCACTTATACCCAGCTCCATTCTACCCATCCTTGAAAAAAAAATCCTACATATCCAACTTACCTACACATATCACATGCTCGCCATCAAACAACATGGATTCTGGGCTAGTAGGGGCACAATGACTGCTCTATGGACTCTGACTGATAGCATCTTACCTAACATGGATAAAGAAAATCTTACTAGAGCTCTGTTCATTGACTTGTGCCTTTGTCATGACAGACCTCCCTGTTCTAATTCTCCATCTACAAGACAGTGGGATAAGCCCTGATGCCACTGCATAGTTTTCTGTCAAATCATTCACTGTAGGTAAAGATAGGACCTAGTCTTTTCAAAAATTCCCTCATTCACTCTAGACTCCAGCAGGGCACCACTTCAGCACCTGTTTTTTTTCTCAAACGTCATTAACAAGCTTCCACTAGACCTGCCTCTTTTACCACTACTATTTTATGCAAATGACATGATTATCTGTAGATCCAATCACTCATATCATACAATTGAAAATCATCTTCAAAAGGACCTTCTTCAGTTACAAGTCCAAGAAACTACTGCTGTAACAAGGTTCACATGACTCAGCATCCCCCCTCCCAAAAAAAAGATTATCCAAATCACCTCAGTCATTTTGTATTCTTGACTGGGATAACAGTCCCATTGAAATCAGCACCTCTTTTAGATATTTGAGTATGTGGCGAGATGAATCATTAAATGGGGGTGTGGTGTAACGGTCAAGATGTTTACCTCACAGACACAAGGTACAGGGTTTGATTTTCAGCCCTGAAAGAGAAACTGGCTAGGCTTAAAATGGCCCACAAGGGCAGCTAGCTTAGTACTTGACTATGAACCTGAACATTCATGAATGCACAGAAAAGCAAAGATCAACAGTCTACACTTCTGGGCCAACAAAATATCTCAACTCCTCTCACATCCAACAAGGGCTGCTATAGTAAAAAAGGTGTCTCCCTTGCTCAACTTGATTATGGACTCCCCTTGTTTGTATTTGTCTCTGTCAAAAACACTGCTGCCCTTCAGACACTCTCCATTACAATATGTTGATTTATATCTAACTGATCATAGAATGAACACCACTGCCTTACTCTAAGGCTAAATGGCTCCCAGAAAAACTCAGGTCAAATCTACTTCTTATTTCCTTACTTTTTAAAATACTGAAACTTGGCACCCGTCCCCCATCTCCAAACTTTTTACTGCTACTCAAACCTATAACCTAAAAATCCAAGCCAGAGCCAGTTCTTCTGTACAAACTCCTTCTGTTAGACTGCATTTTGTAGCTATTGCTTCTCTGTACAGGCCTCAAAACTATAGTAGTCACTTCCTCCTAATTTAACTGATCACACACATCACTCTCTGTTCAGGCCACGGTACAAACAATACTTACAAAAACATCTAAATGACATGTCACCTAAACTGATATCTTCAACTGTATACTACCTTTATCTCCCACATAACCGATCCACTCACCCTGAACTGTGATTCATCTTACCACACTCTTAGGTCTAAATTCATTAGTCAAAATCTAGTTCCCTCTTTTATCTTATTGGTCTATGTTAGCATTCATAATCTAGCTACTACTGCCATATCTCAAACACTTCTACTCCTCCTACTTTCCCTTTTCCATTCCACTTATGGAACTGTACATATATTTGTTAGATCTTCTGTGTATATACTGTTTGTCAGGTTTTCTATGCTTGCTCATAAATGTAAACCACTGTTATTACTGTACACTGTTTTATTACATTATGATGTAGCTTGTAACTGGTCATTGTTTGATCAGTGTTCTACACTGGTAAGCAAATTAAAATAAACCAAGTATTTTTCATCATTTTCATTATTACAGATTTAGTTTACCCCCAACACAGTACATTTGTTATGCTTTCGTCTGTGTCTTGTTGGTGCTGACTATGAAATTAGTGCTACATTTTCTTAAAACCACTTATTCATTCTGCCATTAAAGCTTGCTTTTTTCCTGATAAAATACACATCTATTTTTATATCAGAATATTCTCCAAGGTGTAGTGCATCACAGTATCTGGTATAATAGAGTCCATCCTCATTAAAAGCTGGACTAATGCCTGAAACTAATCCAAGCCACTAAGCCCCTTCCTTTACTGTAATGGACTACCTGGGACCTTCTAGTCCAGATCTATTTATGACAAGCATCTGAGAAACTGCCCCAGCCTACTGGTATTACTCTATGGTAAAATTTTCAAAATGTCTTTTTTTATGCTGAGTCTTTTCATCTTCTGATTTATTTCTCAGGCTTCATTTGGTTCTGTTTCCATTTATTAAGATTTTTTTCTTCACTTTAGCTGCTCTTTCCTCTAGGTCTCTGTCGTCATTTTTTGCCATGTTGCTATAAACTGTTGGTTGTACTAGTTTTGTTATTTGGCCTTCCTTTTTTGACTATTTTTTGCTGTGACACACAAAATAAATAATTGCACACATACATAAAAGAAAACATCTGTTGTCTTTATTTTTTTTTTTTTTTTTTGCACTGGCTTGTTTTTTTTTTTTTTTGCTTTTGGACTCTCCCATTTTGCAATCATGGTCCGAGCATTTAGAAAGTACAAGTGTGAGAATAAGATTGCATACCAGGATAAACATAAAATCTACTTAATTAGTATGGTGGAGTAACATACTACTGATACTTGTCACATCTCTGAAGGATTTACTTTTGATATCCTCTGTGTGGTAAAGAAACGTTGATGAACTGTATGTACAACAAAACCTGTATTTGTTGATTGATCTGAAGAGACATGTACAGACAGGAATTACAAATTACTTACTAATAGAGGAAATGCATTTGGAAATTAACTGTGTTGGGTAGATTTTCCTGACTACTACTAAAATATGGTGGTCAGAATACAGTTCATAGTCAACAAAGGAACCTTAGCTATGATACTTGTCAATTTTAAGGGAGGTGGTTCTTAATATAACATGAACTACAGAAACCTTGTTTTCCAAACTAAATCACTGTTTAATTTTTGGCCTTATGCTTCAGCTAATGGCCAAGTCTCTGTTTAGTGTGTGTATCTATAAGGGGGCTTATAATAGCATCCAGTTTGCAATCATCAGCAAACGTAAGTCAACCATAGCCCTTTGACTTTCTACTTAATGTCAGATAAGTAGATAATGAAAAAAAAGAGGGGTGCTTGGACAGGGCCTTAAGGGATACCAGTAGTATCTTTCTAAACCTTACTGTGTGACTCCTTTTATCAAGCCAGTTGGCTATCCAACATATGATGCAGGAGTTAATGTTTTCCCCTGTATCTTTTTGTACCCAAGACTGCTGACTATTAAGCCTCCCCATCAGACTTAAGTCCATTCATTACCTAGTGGTGGGGATCATCCAATGGATCCACTATGGTTAGAGCTGTCTGAGGAGGAGCATCACTTGGGCAGCTATCAAGGTTGCTTATTCCCTTACCAGCATCCTAGCTATGTGGGCATTTTTCCTAGCCTTATCTTTCCTCTAAACTGGGAGAACATGTGATCTGCATCACCACAGGTGCAACAATACTCTCCTCTTTTGCAGGTGCATGCTGCTAGGCATTAGCACAGAGAAGGCTACCACCAAATGGCAGCTTAATGTACCACAAGCCAGTCCCCTTCTTCTGAAGTCTCACTACAGCATTCAGCCAGCTCTGCCTCCTTACCCATAGGATATGAACACTTATCATCCCTACCAGCTCTGTTCAACATCAAAGCTGCTAACTGAACTCTGGCCACATGGGTCACAGTCAGGGCTTTATCCCTACATACCACCAGGTTGTCTCACATAGGGGTTAAGTTGACTTGGGTAAGCTTGTCAATAATACCTGCAAATTAAATTGTATTGAAAGTCTTGGCCAGGTCCATGTAAGCAGTATAGGCAGATAGCAGATTCAGAAAATGTTTTGAAGTTGCTTCAGTTGATAGGACCCACCTTTAACAAAAGCCAAACTGATTAGGATCAAAGGACCGAAAGTTCCCTGTGTCATCATTAATAATTTACAATACAATGTGCTCCATAACTTTACAGATGATGCTATCGAGACTTTTGAGCCTGCCTTTACATATCGTTAACACTGTAGTGGCTCTCCAAAAATCTGGTAAATAGTCAGTGGAGAAGCTAAGGCTCAATAGGTTCGTTCAGAACAGGATAAACAAACCCATGTTTGGCACTTTGTAGGAAGAAGCTAGGTATATTGTCTGGATCCATGGATGCTCTACTTTGTCTGCTACAATAAAATAGCTAAATTTGCCACCAATCTCCCTCATAGGACCCACCATTGTCATAGCTTAAAGCAATTAAACTGTCTCAAAATTACACAACTACCTAACATATTCATAGGTTCATAGATTAGTACTAAGCTTACTGCTCTTGTGAGCCATTTTAAGCCTAGCCAATCATCCCTTGTGAGACTCAAACCCTGCACCTTGTGTTTGTAAGGCAAACATCTTAACCATTAGGCCACCCTCCCAATCCATATTCACAATTACAGCACACAAACTCATTAATCATTCAGAAAAATGCCCTGCACTACAAACTTATTACTGCCCTACTATCCAGAAAGTGACTTCCACTCTACTAACAAATTCTTATTACTTACAAACAGGTCAAATAATGTTGCAGGAGACTCACTCTACTCCCAATATAATGCTAAACTCTGAAATAGTATCCCCACACAAATAAAACTCTCCAACAAACTCAATAGTTTTAAACCACTGCTTAAACATCTTAACCAATCCTGGTCCTGCACATGCTCATCACAAGGTTAAGACTTTGTGTTCACCATATGATACCCTTCTGATACTCTCCTTAAACAGAATACGCTCAACCTCTCACTGAAATGACAAAACAATTTTTATACATAACTGCTGCCTGTACAATCCATTAAGTTGCACATGGGATTTCTCTTTTGTTACTTCCACCTCTGTAAAATCTTAGAATGTGTAAATGTAACTACTATTTGTGTATAAAGGTAAAAATAAATGCAACTACTTTGTATTTAATTGGAACTTAGTATAATGCAATGTAAGCAAATGGAGCTTTTCCCCCTGGGCACTGTTGAAAATGGGTATTACCCAGTCAGACTTTCCCGGTAAACAATAAATACATAAAATAATAGTCTTTGATAGCATAGAAAGGCTTAAGGGAGATTTTAAGGGGAAATGTAGTTTGTTGGCCAGAGGGGGAAACTGATGGGCGAGTAATCATGGTAAAATTGCTAAGATGCATCAGGGTCAGAATAACTGGTAAACTAGATAGTGGTTCCCTGCAGTACTGAGTATTATGTCTGGGTTTTCTGATCTAATTTTATAAGACATTTGTGGTTGTCTTAGATGGAGGTGATGGCTTTGAATAAGAAGGTAGCTTTATATTTTTAACAGAGTGTAAGAATTATTTAACCTTCTTTAAATCCTTTTTTTTGGTGATAGGAGGAGGAGGATCTTTTGTATATGACAACTACTCTTTTCTGCTGATGCTAACATCGGGTGAATAACAAATCAGATCTGAGTTCAGCACTGAACTTGGTGTCAATATCTGCAACACTGAATAGGCAGTTGGCACCAACTTCTGTTCAGGTGTTGCAGACACTCATGTACTAGTAATCATTGACATATGACCGAACTGAGATGTTGACAGCAGTTTCTTCCTGAGCCAGTGGCTGTCCCACTTGGTATGCAGAAAATCAGGGGGGGGGGGCAAAGGAGCTCTTCAGCATTCTAAAATGTCATCAGGACACAGGTGTGCTTATTCGTTTTTGGACTTATTAGCCCTGAAGATTGCTAGAAAGCATATATGCAAGAGGAAGCAGACTCCCCATAAATACTTCCATGGACAATGTGGAAAATGAGGAAGGAACACGTTGCCATGCATCTCCCCCATTGGACTGGCAATCTGAGCAAATGCCAGAAATGATGAGGCAAAGAGGAGAAATATTCTAGTGACCTAGAATTCATGCCATAGAAGACACTGCAACAGGCCTTTTGCTGCCTAATAAAGGTCACCACCAATGCAACATGGGAAAACCATGACACTGTGGATCCAGCTTTGAGAAAAATCAGACTGGATTCTCTGGGTCCCTGAAGACTAGGGTTGCTGGTCACAGACTCCCAGATCACCAAATCATAAATAGAACACCTCCCAGTCCATTAGTTCATCTTCCTCACATGCAGTCTGGGACTATGAACCATTCTGGGAGGTGAGTTTGTGATATCTGTGTTTTCTTTCACTATGAGGAATTACTATCTTTCACACATGATGGAATTCCAGCAATTGATAGCCTGAAGACATGCACCAGTCACTGGACCAGCTGTCAGACAGACCTCTTAAAAGCTGCAGTCCTAGTTCTCAACTGTATCTTCTTTTAAGCCTCACCATGAGACTTGCCTATAACTCTGGTAAAGATTCAATCCAAAATGCAGACTCTGGTACAGCCATGCAGCAGCAAAATTGGCTCCAGCTCACATACTTTACCAAAGACCCCTGAGTCCACACCCTCTTTCACTTGGATATAAAAGCACATGTAGTGAATTTATAGAAATAAGGTAAAAGGTCAATAATCTCAGCTGTTTAAGTGGCATCTCAAAAAGCTAAATGCCCCTTTTTTTAGGTTTCAAAGGAGCTCACACCAATTATGGTTTCTGCACAGCCATCAACAACACAATCTGTGAGAAGTCAAAACTACTATGACAACTTCCAAAACAGTTATTCCCTCCACAGGCAACAACAAGCAACAGCAGGGTGTTTGTTGATCACCTCCAGGTGGTTAACAACATAATCCCTGAGATCATGTCCGACTGTCCCATTCTGGAAGCAGTCAGGAGCAATCTGTCACTCTGCTAACACTTGCAGCAAATGGATATGAATACTGACATTCAAAAGGTATACAATGTCCTTCTATTCATCCAATGTCCCCAGTCTCTACCATATTAATGAGCTAGCCAAGAAGCCCCCAAACTAAAAAACAAACAGCCACAGGCCTATCATAGACTTAAACAACCTAAGCAATTTCATCTCCAAAGAAATCTTTCAAGATGGCCATGGTGCAACCCATCGTTCTACATATTTTAGAAGTAGCTGCTGAAAAATCAACCAAAGAATGGAGAACAACCATATGAATTCAATAAACTAAATTAAATTAAATAAACTAAATTAAATTAAATAAATTAAATAGATAAGCACCTTTGACGTAATCAGGTCTTCTTCTGAACTGTTTTTAATAAAAACAGAAATCATTTAAATATACACCCTATCTATCACACGGCCCCAATACAGAACTAACAAGAGCTAAATTGTCAGCAAAGTAATACTTAAAAAAAAAAAAAAAATATATATATATATATATATATAACAATTACTTGACCTTATCCACATTTGTTCAACATAGAATTCCCATTAAGAACTACCTTATAATTAACATTAAGTCCCGGTAAAGTGCATGCATTAC
Source organism: Protopterus annectens (assembly GCF_019279795.1). NCBI lineage: Eukaryota > Metazoa > Chordata > Ceratodontiformes > Protopteridae > Protopterus > Protopterus annectens. Next base: position 654,411,657 of record NC_056746.1, read on the forward strand.
AAATAATCTGCACTTTAATTGGTTATATTTTGGCTCTCCTGCCTTATCACCATTGAAATTACTGGAAACATAATCTATAACATGAAACAACATTTTTTAACTGATTACATTTCATGGAATGTTTTCCCAAGGGATTATCTATATTTTTGTCTTGACAGCATAATGATATTCATAAATCCTTTTTTAATTACCTATACAGGAGGAACATTCTGCTAGATAAAAAACATATTTAGATGTAGAGGTAAAAAATCCAGGAACACTGTGTACTTATCTGTTCTACTGTTTATAAAATAAGACTTCTCTGATATATATCTGCACAATGAACAATTGTAGCATTTAAAAGTACTTTATGTTACCAATAGTCACTTGATCTTCCTTTCCTAATATGTCCTTAACGTTACAAACCTTTTCTTATTAATAAATAAAAGTTTTACTGCTGTTGCTTTAATAATTTCTTCATTAGCACTTAATAGTCTCTAATTATTCTGAATGACCATCTTTATGGCCTCACTATCCAAGCAATATACCAGTGGTGTTGATACTGTCCAATCCTTGTTAACAAAATAATTTTCTTTTTTTCTCTCCTATACCAATAGTTTCTTTAATTTTACTGATGATCTGACTCATACATCTTCTATTCAAAAATATGTTGAGCAATATTACAGAAAAAATCTCCAATATTTTTAAATATATAGGATTCATAGTGGTGTAATGCAAAATAGCATTGCTGGAAACCTTTTTGCAATTAATTATTGTCTATGATTTGCTACCCTCTTTTTTAGAGATTTCCACATCTAAAAAACTAATTCTGACTTCATCATGATGACTGACAAACTTTAAAAATTCTGTTCTTTTGTTTATAATGCATAAAATGCTTCCAATTCCATAATTCCCCCTTTCCAAATGAAAAACAAATAATCAATAAATCAATAGTAAGACGACATAAAATTGTAGCCTTGCAAGATAAGGTAGGAGATGCATCTCCCAATATGCCATAACTCAACTGACATATTTTGATCCCATTCTTGCCCCCAAGGCTACTCCACTAGACTGATGAAAAAAAAGAACCTTCAAAAGAAAAATAATTATTGGTCAACACAATTTCAAAACATTCTATCAAAAATGTGATTTCTTCTAATGAGTAGTGGTTACTCCGATTTAATATAAAAGATGTCCACTCCAAACCTACTTCATGAGGTATTTCTGTGTACAAGGAGAATACATCAACGGTAACCAATGTAATTTTCTTTCACTGTTACCTTCTTAATTTTTTTTTTTAAAAATCTAAAGAATCTATGTTGAAAGATGGCATTTATTTGACTAATGTAAGTAATGCCCTGTCTATAAACTTGGAAATTGCCTCCAATTTGGAGTCAGGTGCTGACACTATCGGTCAATAAGATGGAAAATGTGCATTCTTATGAATTTTAGGCACACCAAAAAGTTTGGCTATTTTAGGTTTAGGTGTATGAAAATATAAATATATACCCTCTAATAATTTGTCATATAGCCATAAATCAATTTGTCTGTAAGCTTTGTGAATGACATTCTTATCTAAGTTACAAAATGAGAGTCCCCCAACAAGTCTAACATGTTCAATATGTAATCTTTTTTATTCACAATTACCACTGAACTACCTTTGTTCACTTTCATGACCCTGATGTCTCGGTCATTTGAGTTTCCTTAAGCTCTGACGTTCTTGATGAGTAAGATTAAAAACATTTTTGCTGCTTTTGCTACTCAACACAGATTTGATGTCCTTCTCGCAACAGTCCACAAATTTTTTTCTAATTGGATGCAAAGGTGGATTGTAGGTGCTAGGTGTAAAAATTTCCATGAGGTAGAAGGATTTTGTCTTTGAAAATAAGTTTTAAATTGAGTTTTCTGGTGTAATTTTTTAAAGTCTAAAATGGTATTTACAAACCCAGACACAACAGTTGGAATAAATGAAAAACCTTTTTTCAAAACACTAATTTCATTATCTTCCAAACATCTTTCCTTCCAGTTAAAGATTTTATAACTTAAATGAATTACCTAATGGGTAGGCATCCCATCTCCTTTGGACGTGCACTGTTGTTTCTGTTTTGTGTTTGCATCAGTAATATCTGAGCTACCTGTGCCCACATCTTGTTGTACTGTCTGTTGTCACGTGATCCAACCTTGTTTGTTCTCTTGGATGAACAACAATGGAATCTCAGTTTCTTTTTTGTGAATGTTTCTGCTCCAGTGTTCTTGATCTTCTCAGTAAAAAAAAAAAAAAAAAAAAAAAAGAGAGCTGCTTCCTGGGCTGGAACAAAATTGTGAATCAATTCTCTGTTTCCACTCTGATTTCCTTCTAATACTACATTCTTTTCTTGTGAGATTTCTTCCTTATGTGAAGTTAATTTCAAGGTGGAACTTTTCTCCCATGCATACTTCATTCTATCTCTAATTTTATTCTCCTTTCTCTTTCTTAAATTATGATCCACAGAATTAACTTTACCTTTGTAATTGCCCAAGTTGTTGACCGTCTCTTCACTAGAAGCTGACAAACTTAATTTTTTCAAGAGACCCTGAATCCATTTGTCCAGCTTATCAGTCTTTATTGCACAATACTGCTTTAACAATTTTTATGAAGACATGACTGGCTGTTTTGCAGATGTTCCATTGAGCTAAAAATTCAGCATTTTACTGACTGCTGGGTTTGTTGGTAACTTTCAAACCCCTCAGTACTCTCGACTTTCACACAATGGTCAAAAAATACTATGCCCCACTGCAATCTGTTAGCTTTCAAAAGACTTGCTTCCAAATCTCTAAACAGCAATCCTTATCCAGATGACTTTGAACATTAGTGGATATTTCAAATTCCCTTATTTCTTCGCTGATGTTGAAACAAGGTATTGAGAGGATATCTTGAATAGAAGTCCATTAACCCAATGAAGGTGCTTCTACTTAATCAGATCCTCTGAATCATTAGTAGAGCTTCATTGCTCAAAGAAACCACTCTAGAAATTACAGTTGATTCCAACGGATTAGTATAAACTGACAGACTACACAGAGCATCCTCACTGGTGTTCTCCATGAGTGAGACTGAAATGAAATGAAAACATTAAGTAAAAAAGTATGGACAGTACTCTCAAAGTTGTACAGTAATACTTTAAAAAAATTATAACAATAATTACTTGATATTACCTACATTTATTCAACATAGAACTCCTGTTAAGAACGACCTTATAATTAACATTATTGTTTAGTCCTGGTCAAGTGTATGCATTAAAAATTATCTGCCACTTTAACTCTTTATATTCCAGACCTCCCTCCTAATCTCTGCTGAAATCACTGAAAACAATCTATAATATGAAACATTTTTTAACTGATTACATTCCGTGGAATGTTTTCTATCGCATTATCCATATTTTTTGTTCTGACAGCATAATCATAATTTTTGTTAGTTCTTTACTGGTACTGTAATAGGTAGGGTGTGTATTTAAATGATTTGTGTTTTTGTTAGAAACAGTTCATAAGACAACCTAATTAGGTCAAAGAGCTTAACTATTAAAAGTTTATTGAATTTTGTCTGATTGTTCTCCATTCTTTGGCTGTTTTTTTTTCAGCAGTTTATTTGTCATTTACAACTCTGATAATACCATCCATACTTTTTTATTGAAAATATTTCAGAAGTAGGCTGGATGTCCCCTTTGGACTTCCAGGACACCTTAATGACAGGTTAACTTACACCTGTCTGCAGCTTTTGATGTGGAACAAATTTTTATATCAGGAGGTTTAAACTTCACTATTTGAAGATGTAACTTGTTTGTGTTTGTTTTAAATTTATAGGTTCTGGGGGTGTTCTGGCTGTGTGTGTGTGTTTTGTTGGAGGTTTTTCATTAAAACAGTCTTGTAAAATGTTACATAGGAAATGACAAGAAACAACTGTATAAGAGATCAACCTGCATGTAACACAAAAGCTGGAAATAGGTATATAATTGGTGGGAACAATAACATCATAATGGCTACACTAAACATATTATTTTGGAATGTGAATGGTCTCAAAGGTATAGGCAAGGAATAATAGTGCTGAATAATATTAAGAAATGCAGAGTTCAAATATCAATGCTACAGGAGACGCATATGGAAAGAAGTGAGCATGTGAACTTGATAACGAAAGGATTTCAGGATGGATATTCAGCAGAGTATCAGGGACAAAGGAAAAGGCGAGTAGTGATACAAGAGGAAAAAACACAGTAATGGTAGATCTGTGGTAGTAAGGGGCTACTTGCAAGAGAGGAAGATTATGCTGGCATGTATTTATATTCCACCTAAAACTGTTATTATGGAGTTTAATAAAATTTTGGGAGAAATAATAATTTTTCAGCAGGGAATATTACTTATAGGAGGGGACTGGAATTTAATTTGCAATAGTGAGGATGCATCTGGGGGACCTAGAAGGGAAATATAACAAAAGAGAACAAACGCCTGAAGAAATTTATGAAAATATTTGGTATGGAAGATGTGAATTCAAGAGGAGGAACTCAGATTTTGCATATTATTTCCCAAGGTACAACAATTTGGCTACACTAGACAGAAATTATATTTCACAGGAACATGTGCATTTAATTGAAAGCTTCGACAGACATCTAATAACAACTTCCAATCACATACCAATAACAACTAAGATAAAAATGCTGGATAATAAAGTGCAAATAAGACACTGGCTCTTTCACACCTACCTATTAAAAAGAGAGGAATTTAAGGAACAGTAATGGAAATTATTCAAACGTTATTAGGGAAGACAGAAATTTCTTCAGACGTTATAGCTAGTGAGTGGAATAAAATGAATGTGGTGTTTAAAAGTAGGTTACAAATAAGAGATCCAAGTAACCAGAATTATTTAGAGGGGCAGACAAAGGTTAAAGTACTGCAGAATATGGGGAATCTCACAGAACAAGGGGAGAAGCAAATGCAGAGTGCTAAAGAGAAAATAAGGAAGCATTTGGATAATATGCACAAGTTCAGAAAGACTGCTGTTAAGTAACTGTTCTTTTAGCACAGCAACTCCAGCAACAGAAAGAAGAAAGGGTTGTTGCCAAACTTAGGGAGCTTATAACAAGGAAAATAGCCAGAGATCTTGTAGAGGTATTAGAGATATTTTGGAAATTTTATGAACATTTGTATAAAGCAGAGGAATGTGGAAATCAAGTAAAAGCAGAAATAGAAATACTTATGGAAAACTTAACTATGCCAAGGTAAGAGATAGATGAGGTTCAACAATTAACAGTTAAGACAGGAGGAGATGAAATAAAAACAAAAAAAAAACTGTGATGTATAATCAATCCGCAGGAAATTCTCCAGGGATAGATGTCATTCTTGTGGAAGTTTGGAAACTAGGAGGGAAGAAAGTAATAAAGAGCTGGAAGGTTTTGTTTAACAGTATATTAAAAATGCCTAAATATGGTAAAGACCCATCAGACCCAGTTTCATATAGGCCTATTTCAATTTTAAATCATGATTATAAAGTGTTTATGTCTATAATAGTGAAAAGAATGGCAAAAAACATTGCCAAAATTGATAGATATTGATTAGTGTGTTTTCTTGAGAGAAGGCAAACATTTCACAACATTAATATTTTGTTGACAAACTCAAGAGCTTAGGTATAAACATGTATGTCACCCGGTGGATAGCCAACTGTCTCAAAGACAGGACTCAGGAAGTTACAACTGGGGAGTCCACCTCTACAAAGAGGCAGTCAAAAGTGAAGTCCCTCAGGGATCAGTCCATGGACTGCTCCTTTTTGGCATTTAGTTCTCAGAAGTCAAGACCAATGCCAGTGGTCTCTAGCTGACTAAATTTGCACACAATTGCAAATTAGGAGCTGTCATTGAATCTCACACTGACACAAATGTTCTCCAGCAGGGGCTGACATAGACAAACAACTGGTGTCAGAGCCATGGACTAAAACTAAATGCCAAAAAATGTATAATAGTATCCTTTGGGAAGTCATCCATCCCAGGTAACTATCATATTGACAACACCCCCTTAGAGTTGACTCAGTAGTCAGGAACTTAGGGACACACACAGATAGTAATCCAGCCTTTGATCATCACTTGTCTACAGGGTGAGGAAATCATTCAAAATTGCACAACTTATAAACAAATGTATGGCATGCAAGTCCAATGAAGTCATTGTTCCACTGTATTTGGCATTCATCAGACCTATCATTGAGTATAGTGCCTCCTTTGGTATGCACCTAACCAGGCATATCCAATTGGAACATCCACAGAGGTTCCTCACTAAAAGAATATGGGGCATAAGTAAAATGTCCTGCACAGACTGCTTCAAGGCCCTATCCCTGTATTCTGTCTCCTACAGGCTTTTGAGAGGAGATCTATGCCTGGCATACAGGGCACTGTCAGACCCCACTTGGACCTCCTGCATCTCCACAAAACAAACAGCATCAGAATTACCCATTCCAAAGACTTAAACCTTGCCTGTGATATAAATAGGACCTACTGGAGAGATAGGTATGTATCCCAGAGACTACACTGCCTGTGGAATAGGCTCCCCATCCATGTGAAGCAGAGTTCCTCCCTAACCCAATTCAAGTGCAACTTGCACAACTGGATGGAAAATCGGAAATTCATATATGGTTTGGCACCTATGTCTCTAATGGACTCAGGTAACCTGTAAATGGTTCATCTCCCAGGCCCATGCTTACACTTATTAAGGGTATCAGAACCTGTCAAAGATTTGGGATGCATGGCTACGCTTAAAAAGGCCCTTGTGGTCATTAGCCTAGTAAATACCTATGAACCTAACAGAACAATGATGATCGAAAAGGAAGCAGAATGTAAGAAAATACCACTGTTGTTGATGGGTCTTGATGCAGAGAAAGCATTCATAAGCTGGAATTTTATGAGTAGGCACTAGAAGCAATTGCATTCTCTAATTAGGAGGATATATGAGGAGATCAGAGGCAAAAATTAAAGTGGGAGAGTTCCTGTCTGACAAGTTGTGTTTGAACAGCAGAACCAGGCAGGGGAGTCCTCTTATAAGGGACTCAGAAATTCAAGGATATATTCAGTATGGTATTCAAGAAAAGTTGGCTTTATTTGCAGAATATATTATTTTGTACATGATAAAACCACAAAAGGACATCTCAGTGTTGTGGAACATTCTTAGACAGTTTCAGTTTTCTTCAGGATATACAATTAATGAAGATAAAACAAAGGCTATTGCTATACATTGTGTACCCACAAATGGATTGGTTAAACAATACCCATACTTATGGGACATGATAAAATGAAGTACTTATGTAGGAGTAGGGGTAATAGGATTCTGTTATGTCTGCTAAGGATAGGTGAGAAGAGACTAATCAAAATATAATACAAAAGCTGAGAAACTTGAAGCACTTGTTTATGGATAACAAGATACAAGCAGTGAAAATGTTTTCCGTCCTTTTAGTTTTATATACAGATCAAGCATATTTTTATTTTTATCATCCAGTGAAGAAGTTGTGGACAGTAATTAATAAAGAGTTGAAGGATTTTATATGGAAGGTCAAGAGTCAAGTAGGATAAGTTAATCCTTCTAATACAAGGTGATTTAGGATTACCTGATCTGAAGGGATTATTTTAGAGCTACACAACTAAGGCTCATGTAACAGATGCAGAAAGCTATAATTCAAAGTGGAAATAGATGACAATGAAACGGGTGAGAAATTCAAGAAATAAGGAGAGAGTGGGATTTTTGATGATGCCTACAGAGTTTATACTCATTTATAATAAAACTCAATTATGGCAGTAGAAGAAAAGGGCAATAAAAGAAAGTCATATGGAAGAAAGGATAATTTGTTGTTAAAGTCATAGTGGAGAACTGGAAAAGGGGAAGAATTTAAGAAAGGCATGGAATGACTACTAAAAAGCATTTGACGGTATTCCACATTCATGGGTAAAAGAGTGCTAAAAGATGTATAAGATACACCCTAAACTGATAATGTACATCACAGTGACCATGAAACAGTGGCAGTTAAGCCATGATAAAGGACAAATTATTATTCCAGGGGTAAAAATCCAAAGGGGATATTCCTTGGTGACTCTCTGTCATCATTGCTCTTTTGCCTTGCCCTTACCCCATTATGCTGTCTGCTTAACAGATTATGTTATTGCTATAATTTGGCTCCCAGAAAGCAACAACGTGTAAATACTTCTCATCTTCTCTTTGTTGATGATTTAAAACTGTATAGCTCATCAGATGAAGAGCTGAAAGTACAACTGCAAGTAGTCAGAACGTTTTCTGGTGCTATAAGAATGAGATTTGGTCTTGATAAATGTGCAAAAGCAACCTTTAAAGCAGGAAAGCTGCAGCACCAAGAAAACATCAGTCTGGGACAAGAATATGATATAAACGAACTTGAGCAAGAGGGAGTATAAATATTTGGGAGTTGATGAAGAATCAACAATAAAACATGAACAAATGTGAATAAAACTTAGTAAGGAATATTTTAGAAGACTTAAATTAATCCTGAAAACAGCATTGACATCTAGCAACAAAATTCAACCTATAACCCAATTTGCTCTTCCTGTCCTAACTTACAGTTTTGGAGTGATTGACTGGCCCCAAAAGGTGTTGGACAGATTAGACAGGAAAACAAAAAGTATGCTTCATGCTCATCAAATGATTTATAAAAATCAGTGCATAACAAGATTATATATTCCCAGTTCCGAAGGAGTTATTAGCCTTCTTGAAATTGATTACATGTTGTGACACTCCAGCACTGGCCCAGTAATCAAGGAGACTCAATGCTCACCACTGGCAATAGTGACGGATGTACACACTGGGAGGATGACAAGCACACACTCAGTAAAGTGCAATTTCCCTTAAGGGCACACAGAGACCACAGTCAGTCTGGTACAGGTTTCTCTCTCTTTTTCCAGATCCCCAGTAAGACTCCCCATTGGCACAGCTATAGGGTTGAGATCACAGCTGAGTGGCCAAACCAAGACCTCCAGCACGCTCTATGTCCAGCCAGTACTTTGTGTCCCTGCCTCGGTAGCTCATACACAGACACACACACACACACACACACACACACACTTTCAGGTTTGATTTATAGACACACACATGTGGGAAAGGCTGGCACAGGTTTACTAGCTATGCCCCCTTCTGCCCAGACAATGAGGTAGTTTCCACCGCCACCAGCTACTATTTATCAACTACTTTAAGGCCCTTAGCAAAGGTTGGCCAATCCTACTCTGTAATGTTACTTTTAATCCAAATGGTAGCTTGACCAACAGCAAGGCTATTAGGAACGGCCTGCACAGAGTCACCAAATAGATATGCAAGTACTCTAAGAGCTTAAATATGTCTCCCAAATATCAGCCACAATGATAGTTTTAAACATATTTAATAATAAAAAAAAGAACAAGACAATACTAAATATGTATTCACAGTGACATCAGTCTCAAAAAATATAGTAAACATCTAAACTAATCTTTACTATATTCCTTACTGAATCTAAAAGAAATTACCGTACGCTAGTTAACTTACTTACAGAGGAAGGTAAGTGTGTTGAGTGGATGTTCAAGCTGATGCTGTCAGGTCAAGGACAAAATGCAAAATGCACAGTCACTCTCTCAAAGAGTTCTTAAATTAATATCAAATATTACTGCTGGGATACTTTCAGCATGACATCACTTTGTCACCTGAGTTTAGTTCCCAAGCTAAACCCTTACTGTCAGAAACTACCAGCATTTAGCATCTCCCTGTGAAAAATACATAGCCCTCAGATCTTTGCAGCTCCTAGAGGACATAAAAGAATAAAACACTTACAAAACAATTCTCCCTAGTTTTAGACATACTGTCTCCTGCTGCATTGAAACCAATTTTTTATGGTGCAGTTATAAAACAATTTAATTTCAACCATTTTTCTGAAGTTTTGCAAGTTAATCTTCTGTTCCAGTTTCCACTGTTTATATACATTTACACAGTTACAATACTTTATGCACGAGTCGTCACACCTCTAAGGTCAGCACTGTACAGACCCTTTTTACACACACTTCTGTAGCAGCAGTTTGATATACACATAACAGTTCTAATACATTTGTAACACAAGCATATGAATCGTGTTGACATTCACAACTGACATATAATTATTTACAAAATTCTATAAAGCTGAGCTGGCAATGTCTCCTTCTGTCACACTATCTATATAAATCATATTAATATTCACAAATTACATATAATTATTTACAAAATTCCAGCAAGCTGGGCTGGCAATATTTCCTTTTGTGACTCACCCCCCGAAGATTCAAGCTACTTTTTCAAGTTACCCTTGAGAAATGTTTGCGAGGGTGAGCCTATATGGGAATACACTACCCCATACCCTCTCTTGAGATCCCAGCTGCCTTGGTATTGCTGACCCCAGTACAGTGCTGCCCTGTCCATATGCCTGCAACCCTAGGCTCCACCATAGTAATTTAGGATTTGGCTGAGTGGCTCCCTATAGTCATAGATCCCCCTCAGATTCCTCCTGCCTCTTATTGCAAATACTGCACCAGGGCCTCCATATCATGGTAAGGTTTCATCAGATTAACATGGTACAGTTTGTGCCCCCTGCCTAGCAGTTCTACCATGTAGTCAACATCACTGACCTTCCTTACCACCTTGAACGGTCCCTCCCAAGCTGTCTGCAGCTTGTTGTGTCTCACAGGAATGAAAACCATTACCTGCTGCCCCATAGCATACTCTCTAGCTCGAGCATTCCTGTCATACCACACCTTTTCCTGCTACTGGGCTTCTGTCAGGTTCTCCTGGGCCAAGCCCATGAGTTCCCTGAGCCTTGTCCTGAAGTTTGGACATATGGCACAAAAGTCTCTTTGTGGGATTCGGATTCACCCTCCCACTCATCATAAATCAAATCTAAAGGTTCCTTCACCCTATTCCCATACAACAAAACGAAGGGTGAAAAACCTGTGGATTCCTGAGGCACCTCTCTGTAAACAAACAACAGATGGGGCAAGTATTTGTCCAGATCCCTCTTAAACTGGTCTGCAAATGCTTGTAGCATGGTCTTGAGTGTAGAGTTTAACCTCTCAACCAGACCATTAGTCTGGGGATGGTAGGGGGTGGTCTTTAGGTGCTTCACCCCATAGTACTTTCACAGACAAGCCAGCAGGTCTGACATGAAATTGGCACCTTGTTCAGTCAGTACTTCTTTTGGGAACCTACCCTGCTGAAAATCTCTAACAAAGCATTTGTCACCTTCTCTGCCTCAATGGAGGATACAGCCACTACCTCAGGGTATCTGGTAGCATAATCTACTACCACTACAATATACTTTTCTCTGTGGAACTTGGGGTACTCAGAGACCCCACATTATCCAGAGCTACCCTCTGAAATGCCTCCTCAATCACAGGCAAAGGCATCAAAGGAGCTTTCACCTTTCTCCTGCCTTGCCTACCTCTTGGTAATGGTCACAGGTCCTGCAGTACCTTGTTGTATCTCTGGAAATCCCAGGCCAATAAAAGTTCTGCACAATAAGTCTCTTTGTACGCTTTATGCACATATGACCTGCAAAGGGAATATCATGGACTATGGCTAGAAGTGCCAGATGGTAGGCACTGGGCACTACCAACTGCTGTATTCTCTCACCCTCTAGCCCTTCCTCAGGGGTTCACTCTCTGTACAGTAACCCTTTGTCCTGGTATATAGATTCTCCCCTCCCTTGAGAATCAGGTGCCTCACCAGCTACCTACCTCAGGCCTTGTAGTGTAGAGTATGAGAGCTGAGCCTGTCTAAACTCTCTCTTTGTAACCCTTCCCAGCTCCCCCTTCCACAGGAAGTCTGGTATTCTCTGACAGTGGTGCCTCACTGTCAGCCTGGGTACTACTACTCACTTCTGCCCTTGCAGTCACTCTGTCCAAGGGAACATCAGTACCCACAAGCAGCTGTGGCTCACCTTCAGTCTCAATGCTACAGGGTAGTATCCTCTTTGAAGTAACCACCACACCAGTCCTGGCCACAAGTCTGCTCTCTGTCTGGGTCTCCCCAGGCTACTAGACCCACATGTTTGTCTCAAAGCCTGACTGCGTGTCACTGTATGCACACATGGTATTGCATTATCAAAATCATTCCCTATCAGGACATCTGCAGCGATATCCTCAAACACACCTACTTACTGGCTTCCTTTTCCACCTTCCCAGTCAAGGTGAACCTTAGCCAAAGGTATCTGGAATGGGGTCCCTCCTAAAGCTCTAACTGTAGTAGACTGCCCAAGCAAGTAGTGCTCCTCTTTAACCATTGCAGGCTTCACAATGATTAGGTCAGAGGCTGTCTCTCTCTTAGCATTGGCCTCTTTCCCACTTACTAAGATAGGATATAACCTCTTGTGGTAGGTTTGATACCCTTGTTGTCTCCAGACAACTCACTGCTGGCATTCGGTCATTCCGACTTACTGGCTCTCCCACCTTTTGTTCCCCATCTTGCCTCCATGGACATCTGTATGCTAGATGACCCCACTGGTTGCATTTAAAACATTTAACCATTGGTCTTGGACTTGTACCTGGACTAGTGGCTTCCCGTACCACTGGTGGACTCTGTTGGAGTGGTCTATGCTGCTCACCATGGGTTCCATTAGACCCATGAGCAGCACACTGGGTATCCCCCTTTCCTGTGCAGTGATGCCCTTTTTACCCAATTAATTTGCTGTGTTACATTCTCTAGCTGCTAACTAGATTCTCATGTCCTCAGGCAAAGTGTTAAGGGCTTGTTCCCTTGCCAAAAGGTCTGCCAGCCCTTCAAAAGTAGTGACCTGACACCCACTCACACACCTATGACAATAATTGCTTAGTTCAGCAATATATTCACACACACATTTTCATCTCCCTTTCGCCTATGCTCATGAAACGTTTTCCTATAAACTTCAGGTGTTAATTTAAAACATTCTAACAAATTATTCTTATAATTTAAGCACTCAGTATCAGACAATTTATAAATAGCAGTTACAGCTTTACCATGGAGTAAGGGGGTCAGGAACCATACCCAGAGCCCTAGGTCAACATTATACTGTTTACATACCCTTTCGAACATATGAATGAAACTATCAAAATTCTCCCCCTCTATAAATTGTGGAAGAAATTTACTGACCTTTGTTGCTTCTGGGGTTTGGTTACTACCTTCCCCATTACCTCCATGACCCTGATGAAGAGTCAGCATCTCCATTTCATGTTGCCTCTCTCAAATTCTTATAATTTTCCAGACATCAGTTTCTCATTTTCCTCAGCCTCCAGACATCTCAGTCTCCCTGCTGCTTCTATTTCCAAATATTTGGCCTCCAGTTCATCTCTTTAACTCCAGACAGATTTTTAAGTCCTCTGTGGAAATGTTGAACTGTCCATTTTCTGAGAGTTGTACATGTCCAAGGCCAGTCTGGTTGTCCTCCTGATTGGTGGTCTGTGATGCAACTGTGCCCAAAGCTGCAATCATTTCTCCTTTAATCAGGTTGGCATGCACCAGTCTTTAGCCTGGCACTTCTCAGCCAAATGGGTCCTTGTCAGCTTGCCATACTCCTCTGCTGACATCCTTGCCTGCTCTCCCTAAGCTAACAAAAATAAATAAATAAATAAAACTACTGTGATATAAAACCCTGAATGTTCACTGTGTGGCTGATTGACACACCTTCCTAAGTGATCACTGTTTACAGGCTACAGGAATTCAATATCCACAACACTGAATCCTAATATGTGGATATCCCACCACTGCAAACCAATTAATATGTGATCTGGATATCCCACCACTGCCCACCAATTAATATGTGGTGTTAATATGTGACACCCAGTACTGGCCCAGTAATCAAGGAGACTCAATCCTCACCACTGGCAATAGTGGGGGATGTACACACTGGGAGGATGACAAGTACACACAGCAGTAAAGTGCAATTTTCCTTAAGAGCAAACTGAGACCACAGTCAGTCTGGGGGCTTGTTTCTCCCTCTTTCTCCAGATCCCCAATGAGAATCCCATTGGCACAGCTATAGGGTTGAGATGTCAGCTGAGTGGCCAAACCAAGACCTCCAGCACCCTCTCTGTCCAACCAGTGCTTTGTGTCCCTGCCCAAGTAGCTGACACATACACACTGTCAGGTTTGATTTACACACACACACACACACACACACACACACACACACACACACACACACCTGGGAAAGGCTGGCACAGGTTTACTAGCTATGCCCCTTCTGCCCAGACTATAAGGTAGTTTCCACCGCCACCAGCTACTACTTATCAGCTACTTTAAGGCCCTTAGCAAAAGGTGGCCAATCCTACTCTGTAATGTTACTTTTAATCCAAATGGTAGGTTGGCCAAGAGCAAAGCTATTAGGAGTGGCCTGCACAGAGTCACCAAATAGATATGCAAGTACTCTCAGAGCTTAAATATGTCTCCCAAATATCAGCCACAATGATAGGTTTAAATAGATTTAATAATAAATAATAAAATAACAAGACAATGCTAAATATGTATTCACAGTGATTTCAGAGTTCAAACTCACAGGAAATATTTAAAACAACCTTGCAGGACAGTCTCAAATAGATACAGAAATCATCTAAACTAATCTTTACTATATCCCTTACTGAATCTAAAACCTAGTTAACTTACTTACAGAGCAAGGCAAGTGTGGTGAGTAGATGTTCAAGCTGATGCTGTCAGGTCAAAGACAAAATACAAAATGCACAGTCACTCTCTCAGAGAGTTCTTAAATTAATATCAAATTTTACTGCTGGGATACTTTCAGCATGACATCACTTTCTGTCACCCGACTTTAGTTCCCAAGCTAAACACCCATTGTCAGAAACTACCAGCATTTAGCATCTCCCTGTGAAAAATACATAGCCCTCAGATCTTTGCAACTGCTAGAGGACATAAAACAATAAAACACTTACAAGACAATGCAGAAGGTTTCCTAGTTTTACACATCCTGTCTCCTTGCTGCATTGAAACCAACTTTTATGGCACAGTTATAAAACAATTTAATTTCAACCATTTTCTGAAGTTTTGCAAATTAACCTTCTATGTTCCAGTTTCCACTGTTTATATACATTTACACCGTTACAATAGTTTAAAATATTTTTCTGTTCTAATCCAGCAGGGTACAATGTGGTCACACCTCTAAGCTCAGTACTGTACAAACCCTTTTCACACACACACTTCTGTACCAGCGGTTTGATATGCACATAACATAAAATTCTAATACATTTGTAACACAAGCATATGAATCGTGTTGACATTAACAACTGACATACAATTATTTACAAAATTCCAGATAGCTGGGCTAGCAGTGTTTCCTTCTGTCACACTATCTATATCAATCATATTAATATTCACAAATGACATAAATTATTTAGAAAATTCCAGCGAGCTGGGCTGGAAATATTTCTTTTTGTGACACACGTATAGATTTGCAGTTGTGGGACTACATACATATCTGCTGATCTCACAAGACCCAAACACAGTGGAAGTTTTATAACATGAGGAGAATAAATTTAAGATGACTTCCCTTCTTAGTCTAGCAGACGCATATTGGCATCATGTGGGAATAGAAATCAAACCAGAAGTTGATAAAAATCAGGCAGCAACTGAATGTGCCAAAAGCGAAAGAATATAAGGTGAAGGATCAGATGAGAAGGCAAGAAATGAGGATAATGCATAAATATAGTTGCAAGTATAGAAAACTCCTGGAAAAACCTCATGTTGATCAGGATCGAACGCAAGAATGGTTAAGGACAGGCAAATTCAAACCAAAAGATGAAAGGTTAATATTGGCGGCCCAAGATAGTGGGCTACATATATGTTGGTTTACAAAGTCCATTGAACATGTGGGAGAAACACACAAATGTAGGTTTTGTAAAACAGAACTGGAAACAGTTGCACCTCTTGTTGCTAATTGTGATATACTAATGGCAGAAGGACTGTATACTGAAGGGCATAATAATATGGCAAGACTGTTCACTGGGGATTGTGCAAACATTATTATACTGAAGTAGCTGAAAAACACTGGAAACATGAGCCACAAGGCATCATAGAAAATGATTAAGCCTACATCACATGCGATCACCCATTACCAACAGTTCAAAAGACAGATGCGAGAAAACCAGATACAGTAGCCCATTAAAATAAAACAAAAGTAGCATTGATAATTGAAATCGCTACACATTGACTTCAGTGTCCTGCGTAGAGAGAGATGCAAAGTCATAAAATATCAGGATTTGCAGGCAGAAACGAGAGCAATGTGGAAGAAAGATAGCCAGACAGTTCTAATAGTAGTAGAAGCAATGGGTCTTATAAAAACAAATTTACAATCGTATTTAGATATGTTACCAATACATGGAATTCTGTATAGTAATGTCTTTCGGCTTTTCCCGGTTAGGGTTCGCCACAGCGGAACTACGGTCCACTCATGATTGGCAGTGGATTTTTACTGTGCCGAGTTGCCAGCCCGATGCCCAACCTTCAAAGAAGGCATACCCATTCATGCACGCACCTACCTGCATGTCTTTAACGTCACTCGACCGCGGGGAGGACATGCAGACTCCACACAGAAGGCGCTCCAGCCAACAAGCGAATGGGAGAACCACTTGCTGTGAGGCAACAGTGCTAACTGCTGCACCACTGCGGCCTATGAACTGCAGAAGGAGTCATTACTGGGCACTCTGCGGGTGCTGCGAAGAGCATTTCTAGCTGACATCAAAGATTAAAACAATACTAATTTCATGAACTGTAATCTTACTTTGATTAGGAATGTGGTCCATTCCTAACATGGTATTAGAAATCCAAAAGACTTGGTGAAATTAAAAAACAAGATTATTTTCATAAAGTAGCAGAAAGTATTCCAACAACTAAGCAAACACGAAAATGGAGAAAGAGACACTGCCACTAGGGATGACTGAAATTATAGGTAAACAGAAAAGGCAAGAGGGGCCTGGAATTTACTGGAGAAATTTGGCAAAGGAACCAAAGTATTGGCAGCAAATAACCAGAGTGGGAAATGTAATAAAATGGGAAGAAAGCAAGAAGACATTTGGATTGCAGGCCTAGAAACTGCCTTCCCCTATCATGGATTGATATCAGAGTACAGGTAAAGAGCAAAAGGTATGGGAATCATACAGTAAGTGAAAGACCTGCCCTGGAAGAGTTTTAATCGAATCTAGACGACAAGTTGTTGTTAAAAAAGGGATAATTAACAGGGCATATAAAACATTGCATGACAAATATAGAAATCAATCAGAGATTAGAAAACATTGGGAAGAGAGACTGGATAAGCAATTCATACGGAAATAATGGGAGGACATGTGTATGGCTCCCAAATACACAACAAAGTCTCAAAGATTTAGGATTTTTGCTTGGAAGTGATTTGCATAGGTACTTTTATACCACAAGCACACTTCAAAGAATTTTTCCTCAGGTAGATAGTAAATGTTAGAGGTGTGTTGGTGAAGAAAGAAAGAGGTAACTGGAACATGTTTTGTGAGTGTAATGAAAACAATGTGCTTTACAAGCATTCAAAAATTTGTCCACACTACAGGACATTCCAGTTTGCTATATTAGCACAAATAAAAGTTAACCCTAGAGGAGGGGATATGAAAGGGATTTTACAATCTAAAGAAGTAAAATGGCAATTTAGGTTGCATGCATCCAAATATCCTGGCATCAACGAAAATATAATACAACCGTTGTTGGTGATGAGATCTGACAAGATTATGAAATGGTTTACACATCACATCATCATCATCTTCTTTCGGCTGTTCCCGTTAGGGGTCACCACAGCAGATCGTCTGTTTCCATTTCTTCCTGTCCTCTGCATCTTGCTCTGTCACACCAACCGCTTGCATGTCCTCTCTCACCACATCCATAAACCTTATCTTAGGCCTTCCTCTTTTCCTCTTACCTGGCAGCTCCATCCTTAGCATCATTTTCCCAATATACCCAGCATCCCTCCTCAGCACGTCCAAACCAACGCAATCTCGCCTCTCTTGCTTTGTCTCCAAACTGTCCAAGCTGAGCTGACCCTCTAATATACTTATTCCTAATCCTGTTCATCCTAGTCACATCCAGTGCAAATCTTAACATCTTTAACTCTGCCACATCCAGCTCTGACTCCTGCCTTGCTGTCAATGCCACCGTCTCCAACCCATATAACATAGCTGGTCTCACTACCCTCTTGCAGACCTTCCCTTTCACTCTTTACTGGTACCCGTCTGTCACAAATCACTCCTGACATTCTTCTCCACCCATTCCACCCTGCCTGTACTCTCTTCTTCACCTCTCTTCCACACTCACCATTACTCTGAACTGCTGATACCAAGTACTTAAACTCATCCACCTTTACCAACTCTACTCCCTGCATCCTCACCATTCCTCTATCCTCCCTCTCATTTACAAACATATATTCTGTCTTAGCCCTGCTGGCCTTCATTCCTCTCCTCTCTAGAGCATATCTCCACCTTTCCAGGGTCTCCTCAACCTGGACCCTACTCTCACTACAGATCACAATGTCATCTGCAAACGTCATAGTCCACGGGACCTCCTGTCTGATCTCATCTGTCAACCTACCTGTCCATCACCTCTGCAAATAAGAAAGGGCTCAGAGATTATCCTTGATGTAATCCCACCTCCACCTTAAACGTATTTGTCACTCCCACCACAGTCCTCACCACTGTCACACTACCCTCGTACATATCCTGTACCACTCTTACATACTTCTCTGCCACTCCCGACTTCCTCATACAATACCACAACTCCTCTCTAGGCACCCTATCATATGCTTTCTCTAAGTCCACAAAGACACAATGCAACTCCTTCTGACCTTCTCTGTATTTTTCCAACAACACTCTCAGAGCAAACATTGCATCTGTAGTGCTCTTTCCTGGCATGAAACCATACTGCTGATCACTAATCATCACCTCCCTTCTTGACCTAGCTTCCACTACTCTTTCCCATAACTTCAAACTGTGACTGATCAATTGTATCCCTCTGTAGTTATTGCAGCTCTGTACATCACCCTTATTCTTAAAGATAGGATAGGTACCAAAACACTTTTTCTCCACTCCTCAGGCATCCTCTGACTTTCCAAAATTTCATTAAACAATCTGGTTAAAAATTCCACTGCCATTTCTTCTAAGCACATCCATGCTTCCACTAGTATGTCATGTAGGCCAACAGCCTTTCCATTCTTCATCCTCTTCATAGCTGTCCTTACTTCCTCCTTGCTAATCTGTTTCACCTCCTGATTCACTATCCCCACATCATCCAACCTTCTCTCTCTCTCTCTCATTCTTTTCATTCATCAGCCCCTCAAAGTACTCCTTCCATCTACTCAACACACTCTCCTCGCTTGTGATTACGTTTCCCTCACTATCCTTTATCACCCTTACCTGCTGCACGTCTTTCCCAGCTCTGTCCCTCTGTCTAGCCAATCTGTACAGGTCCTTTTCTCCCCCTTTAGTGTCCAATCTCTCACACAACTTTCCATATGCCTTATCCTTAGCCTTCACCACCTCTCTTTCTTTGCCATGCGCCTCATCTCCTTATACTCATGTCTACTTTCTTCATCTCTTTGACAATCCCACTTCTTCTTCGCCAGCCTCTTCCTCTGTATACTCCCCTGTACTTCCTCATTCCACCACCGGGTCTCCTTGTCCTCCTTCCTCTGTCCAGATGTCACACCAAGCACCTTACTAGCTCTGCTGTAGTTACCCAGCTATTCGGCAACTCTTCACTGCCTCCCAGTGCCTGTCTTAACTCTTCCCTGAACTCCACCTCACAATCACCCTTTTTTTTAACTTCCACCATTTATTTATTGGTTTACACATCACATAATATTTTAAATATTGTTTTAAACATATTTCAAATATATTTTTAGTATTTTAATAACTGTGATATTGTAATCAGTCATTTTTTTAAGAGTTTTATACCTTTCCATGTAGTATTTTACATAAGCTATTTCTTTAATATGAATTTATTTTTTTAATTAATTAGTTAATGAGCTAGTTAACAGCTTAATAAATGGTAATTAGAGCCATGTGCGAGTGTATAGAAGGTGCATGGTCTTTGAAATATTGATTCTGATGAAGTGCTGGATTTATTAGGATGAAAGCACTCAATCTATGCTTTTATGTGTCTTTAGCAATAAACTGTTTCATGTGGGGATATTGAGTGGTGAAATCTTGGACCCTGGTTGCTAGTGTTACATTTTTTCTGTTACAAAGTTGTTTCAATAATGCTTTTCTAATGTAATGAGCTGGAAAACTTTACAAGTTCCCTACAAAGTCCTCTATCAGAAATATTGGGTGCGACTAAGGAAATTATTTTTTGAGATGGAATTACAGTATCTGAATTGCCTAGAAAATGTAAGGCCTTGTTAAGTTTAATTCTTGCAGCTACTAAATGCAGTTACTAGAAAATGGAAATCAAAGTCTAAACTAACTTTATTTGGAGTAGTGAATATTGTACCAGAGATAAAAGAACCAGAAGTTGAATCTTTAGAAAATGGTAGGAACAAATTACATAGAAAAAAATGGAAACTGTGGGAACAGTACATGCAGAATAATGTTTTGGAGGAGAAGCGAGGTTTAAGGAAAGGCAGGAATTGAGCAATTTACGTAAGTTAGATTGATTATAACTGAATAAAAGAATATATGTGATGTG
Source organism: Protopterus annectens (assembly GCF_019279795.1). Classification (NCBI taxonomy): domain Eukaryota; kingdom Metazoa; phylum Chordata; order Ceratodontiformes; family Protopteridae; genus Protopterus; species Protopterus annectens. The sequence goes on from NC_056746.1 coordinate 654,432,333, forward strand.
TAATGTTTGTAACTGCGAACATGTTAACATGATCTGTTTAATGTATTTCTGCCTATGTCTTAAAGTGATAGTTCAATACAGGTGTTAAAAAAAGATAGAACCTCTAAGTAATGCTTTGTTCTTTGTGTAATTAAATGTGCATATTAATATATGGATCTGAATATGGATAAATTATATTAATTAGGTGTCCATTATTGCCCCTGATTTTTAAAGTCCTTTGTCCCCATTTCTCTTACCTGGAAGTTGAGACATATGATCAGTAGTATTCCATGTAATTTATGCAGACAGTAAACCCACTCCTCAGACTTTTTGTTAAGCATTACCTACCTTGGCAGTATCCTTCATTCAATTACTCTGCAGGTTGTCCTGACCTATTAAGCTTTCAGTTATTCCACAGTCAATGTACATAGGTTGTATGGAATGGGAGCTGTGGGAAGGTGCCTGTCACTTCTTTATGGCAAAACTGGTTTCCTAACTACTGTTCAAACAGTCCCCTTAAAGTTTTGGGCCTCGGATGCCTGTCCTTATCCTTGTCTTTGCGTTTTTTTGTGTATTCCAGTCATTGGTTGTTCCGATGGCATGGTATAATTAAACCTTCGCCCAAAGTAATGGCGAGCAAAATTAAACCTACGTTTAATAGTGCGTTTGTTAAATCTAGCACAAAACCGACAACTAGTGACGTCGTGGTCTGGGCCTAGGCATGGAATACAGTAAGAATGAAAATCCTTATGAGGTATTTGCTTCCCACAAGAAATGCAATTATTAACTTTTACTGACATCGGTCTGAGGCAAGAAAAAGTATCCCCAACGGGGTACTTAGCTTTATTGAAGACTTCGGCTCTGAAAATTCGAACTGAAAATCTCAGGAGTCGGCTGACCAGCACTTGCGAACTGCTTTTGCTTCAGGCACCATGCGGCAAGAAAGACTGGAGAAAATGGTGTCGGCTGCATCTTATACACCCCTGGCGCACTGACGTCAGGGAAGAAGTGACAGCAACCGACGCCGGTCCAAGACTTTGGAATTCTGGCCGACTGCGGGACCGCTTGACGGCAGGATAACCCTAGTGTAATGACTGCAACAGTGAAACACGATGAACATCCATAAGTCGAATCTTTAGAAAATGGTAGGAGCAAATTACATAGAAAAAAATGGAAACTGTGGGAACAGTACATGCAGAATAATGTTTTGGAGGAGAAGCGAGGTTTAAGGAAAGGCAGGAATTGAGCAATTTATGTAAGTTAGATTGATTATAACTGAATAAAAGAATACATGTGATGTGTAATGTTTGTAACTGTGAACATGTTAACATGATCTGTTTAATGTATTTCTGCCTATGTCTTAAAGTGATAGTTCAATACAGGTGTTAAAAAAAGATAGAATCTCTAAGTAATGCTTTGTGTAATTAAATGTGCATATTAATATATGGATCTGAATATGGATAAATTATATTAATTAGGTGTCCATTATTTCCCCTGATTTTTAAAGTCCTTTGTCCCCATTTCTCTTACCTGGAAGTTGAGACATATGATCAGTAGTATTCCATGTAATTTATGCAGACAGTACACCCACTCCTCAGACTTTTTGTTAAGCATTACCTACCTTGGCAGTATCCTTCATTCAATTACTCTGCAGGTTGTCCTGACCTATTAAGCTTTCAGTTATTCCACAGTCAATGTACATAGGTTGTATGGAATGGGAGCTGTGGGAAGGTGCCTGTCACTTCTTTATGGCAAAACTGGTTTCCTAACTACTGTTCAAACAGTCCCTTAAAGGAGTTCAGCATGTCTGCCTTCCTTAATGGGATTTAGTGTGTCTCGTCCTGGAAACTTGAACTTCATAACTAAAATGTTTACTGATCGTCTGTTTGAACTACTTGCTGCAGTGACTCTGAAGTTTATCTTTTAGAAGACTTCATTTCTTGGTGGCTATCAACTCTGCCTTCAAGATCTCTGACCTGCAGCTAATTTATAAGTAGGAGAGCTTGCCTGATCTTTCTCAATGATTAGGTGTCCCTTATGATCAACTCACCTATCTAAAAATGGTACATTACCGATCCCTAAATAACATTTATTTTTATTTACACATGAAATTTCCATAGGCACAGCCTACTTACAGGATATCAACATAAAGCATATTACAAATTACAGTTGCAATGATAAGATATAAAAAATAACACTTCTGAAATGGAGGTAAAAAAAACTAACATAAAACAGAGACACAGAGGTGATATGATCACTTTTATTGGACAAGCACAGGTTTTACGGTTACTTGAGCTTTTGTGATGAAGGGCTCTTATTAGTCTGTAAACCTGCATAAATGTAAAATCTACTTTGGTTCAATAAAGTATACAGCAGTGTTTTCTGTAGTAGACCAGTACAGCACTGCTACATTTTTTTAATCTAAGTATTTGTAAAACAATTCACTTGTATGGTTTTTACTATGGGTAAATGAGGAATATGCCAAGGCATAACAACAGATATTCTATTTTTCCCATTTAGCTTTACTACTTAAGCAATGTATAAGTGATAATTTATGCTACAGTATGAAGCATATGCTTAATTATATACTACATACATAATTCTCCTGGCTCATATATAACTTACAATAGTGTACAATATAAGGAAGTACTGTAATACATCTTAAAATAGAGTGGTAAGTAATAAAATTATTTTTTTTTTGGCACAGACAGCATAAATACATGCATTATAATCAAGTAGCACAGACTTAACCAGTATCTCTCTTAACATTCTGTTATTTTAAAAGATAACAAATACAATATTGCGAGTTTCTGATATATCTAGGTAAACAAAATATGTCGAGTGAAACTCAGAAAGGAATCAAATATTACACCAAAAGGTAAAATAGAGTTTGACCAGTGAGTTTTATTTTACTCAGTACACTGAATGGGATAAGAAAAACGGCTTGCATTATTTTACTATTAATCCTCAGATGTCAACCCAAGATCACTCGCCTGTTAACGAAACACAGAAATTGAAGTACTGTTTTTTTTTTTCTAATAGCCAATCAGCTTTCAATCCAATAATCTAAACATTTTTTCAACAAGAAATAGCCAACAAATTAAACACAAATAACATAAATGAAATTTATACATCAAAACTGTATCAATAAAAACTCAAATATTTCAAAATGTCAGGACTGAAGTCAAACTCATTATCCCTACTGAACTTCCTGTGTTTTCCTATCTTTTTGATGAAGTGTGCACTGGTCCCTAGATTCCCATCTTACCATCTTTACTGCCACTTACTGAGTAGTTTGTTTTTCCGAGTATGTGACAACTTATTAAACAGTAGTACAGTAGAAAGTCATAACACCGAATGCAAAATCCTGAGATGTTAAAATGTTAAAACGTTACAATGCTGAACTTAAAATACCTACCAACAGTATACATGTACTACATTATGTGCCCTGCACCAGACAACAGCCAATCAACAAACAATATCACTCACTTATTAATGAAACTCGGAAACTAGCACTAACATGGGTCCGGGGTGGGGTGGGGAGGTCCAGCTCTCTACTAAATATGTAGGGGAGTTGTTGTGTCTTTCGGCTTTTCCCGGTTAGGGGTCGCCACAGCAGAACTCCGGTCTGCTAATGATTGGTAGTTGATTTTTACGTGCCGAGTTACCAGCCCTGATGCACAACCTTCAACGAAGGTACGCTCATTCACGCATGTCTCCACGCAGAAGACGCTCTAGCTGAGAATCGAACCGGACAGCGTTTTACTGTGAGGCGACAACGCTACCGCAGCACCACCATGTATTTGATTTCAACATTTTAACATTTTGACATTTTAACACTGTATATTTATATTACAAAGTTCAGTATGCTGCTTTCAGTAAGTTGACAAATACTTGTTTTTCCCTTTAAAGCAACTAAATTCATATACTTTGATATGATTTACCTTGCATGCTCTTATTTTCCATTTCTGATATTTATTCCAGAATTGCAAATATATGTTGGAGTATTTGTGTTTGATGTAGGAGGGGGTTAGCAGCCTCTATTTTAAGTGATTTTTTTTTTGCTGTTATTAAACCAATGTTAATAAAACTTTGTTGCCCCTGGATACAAGTTTTTGTTGTCATTAACATCACCCCCCCCCCTTTCCCATTTTGTACACGGAGTTGAGGTGTTACATTGACCACCACTAGGTACCTAGCCTTGCTGCTATCATTCTTCCATACTACAAATATGCACACACAAACACACAATGTGCACTCACACCTATGGCCAATTTAGTGGCCAGTCCATCTACTGCACATCCTTAGAATGTGTTGTGACTCAATAAGGAGTTTTCTCAATAAATCGATTTTTTTATCAAAGACATCTTCTGACAGTGTCTCTAATGACTGCTTAAAATAGCCCAATTCAGTACATTCACACAGCACAATTTACCACGTCCCAGTTTGCCCCTTCATACATCTTCAACAGATGTCAATCATGTCTGGTAACATTTTTCTCAATTTATTTGGGGTTTAGATACCACTGTAAAAATTTCCAAACAAAAATTATAAATTTTCTAGATTTGGTTGCATACCTGGGCCAGCACAAACCTCCTCCCATACTTCCCAGGTTAAACTTTTATCAAGCTTGTTTTCTTATTTTTGCCTAACCGTATCTATATCTTCATTCCCAGTATTCTTTATATCCCCTGCTTAGCATACCTTTCAATTTTATTCTATAACACCTAGGTTAAATCATAAATTCTACAAACTGAAGGGGCTGACTAACTGGAATCCTGTTACTAATAATTTGTGAGAGTCTTGGCCACTCCAGTGGTGTAGAGGGATAAAGCTCTGACTACAGCCTAGTGTAATTAGAAGCTAGGGTGACATACAGGGCAGCAGAAAGATATGGATGTGCCAGTCCCAGGTAGAAGGATGCTCATCTATGACCCTTCTTTAGGGGAGACATGGTCTAAAGAGGGAAAGTTGTCCTCTGACATAATCAACATGCAAGGGAGATGGTGCAGGGAGTGGATGGGACATACAATGACCCCACCTAGCATGGAAGCATAGATGGTTGAGCCCCCAAGACACCCTTAGGACCCATGACCAGCCCCAGCAATACTGGAGTAAGTCCTGGGAGGGGGTAAGGAGATGAGTTGGTAAGATCCAGCATGCAAATGGGGCACTGTGGGCCATGTCAGCTGGGTGATATCCTAAAGGGAAACTAAAAAAAAATCTAAATTAATTATTTGTGAGAGTCTTGTCTGCAGTCCAAGGAATCTTATCTTGTGTCCTTCCTGAAAGTTATACCACCTTTTTGCCTACTCCCAAGGAAGGTTGCCACCCACCGGTTTTAACTGCTCCCAGAACCTCAACGTATTTTTTTTTATATAGCACATTTTTGCACTGTTATTCCATTTAGTCTCAAAAATCCTTTCCTATAGACAAGATTTTCCTGGTGCCAATTTCTGACTTCTTTTCTTGTTATAATTCCACTGGCTACTTTTCCTACCTTACCTAGGAAAGTTTCATTATTGTCTTCCCATTTCAAATAAGTCCAAAATGTCAGTTTGTGTGTGTACAGGACTCCTTCTGGTTAAGCACAACTTATTTCCATCTTTAATTGTTTTTCTCACAATGGATTTAGTCTAACCATTTTAATTGGGTTGTGTTGTGATAAGTTTTGTAAATCTGGAATTCCCAATCCTCCTAATTGTGTTGGCATCCTTATCTTTTTCTAAAACATCCTGGCATGTTTATTGTCTCAAAGAAATGTTAGGATTCTTTTCTTTATCAGTTTTAAACTATATTCATGAGGTGGCACAGAAGCATAACATGTGAAGATTACTAATGGAACTAGAAACATTTTATTTGCTTGTCTTTTGTGATTTAGATCCATGTACCAATGTTTTCCACTTCCCTATTTATTTTCAAAAATTTTTGACACAGAGTCTTCCCATATGAACTTAACTGAGATTCTGAATGGAAAAGTCATACTCCTAGATATTTTATCCTGGTATGACTTTAAAGACATGTTAAAAAAAAACTAAACAAGGGTATGTGTTAAGATGCAATTTACTGGAATGACATTGTCTTCAGTTCCATTTGCCTTACACTCCCCATATTTTTAAAATTCATCTATAATTTGGAAAGGCCCGGCAGGTCAGTTTCTACAGAAATCAACTGCAGTAAAACATCATTAGCAAAGAGGCTTATGTTTTTGCTCTTTTGCCCAAGTATATTCCTGTACACACAATAATTTTATTAGAGTAACCCAGAGCTTCTAAGTATGTGGCAGAAAGTAAAGGAGGCATTTGGAGTCCTTGAGTATTACCAGCCAGCCCACATCCTTGCAACACAGCACTTGTATAACTGCATTATAAGGTTGCACCTCTTGGGGCAATTGCACTTAACACTTCTCATGGGGTGACTCATGAAACCCTATCAAATGTCTTTTGTGTCTAAACTTAAAATAAGCAAAGGATTTTTCTTTTGTTTTTGCCTCCATAGCATCACTACTGTTTATATAATATTATCAGAGGTTTGTCTGCCTGTGATAAATCTATACCAATTCAAAAGTATTTGATTTAGTAGTAATTTTGCTAGTCTTGCTACTAAAACTTCCCAAAAAACTGTAATCATGATTTAAGGCTGTGATGGGCCTAGATGATTCTGGATTACAAGGGTCTTTCCCCTCTTTAAGGATAACTGATACTATTCCTACCTTCCAGGAGGCTAGAATCCACTCTTTTAAAATATTATAAATATGGTAACCCAAATCTCCATCAACTTTGCACGCCTGGTTTATAGAACTCCATGGGGAGTTCACAGTTTCCATAAGACCCCCAGTTCTCTACTTTACTGCTTCTACATTTCCTCCATTGTCTGGGTAACTGCACAGTTTCATTCAAGACCAGGAGTGCTGTCCACTTAAAATATCATTTAATTTGGGTAACAACCTGCTACTTGGTTTGCATCTTGGCTATAAATCCTTGCAAAACATTCCCTAAAGGCATTCTTAATTTCATCAGTGTTTCTCATTATTACATTAGTTTGTCAATCTCTTACTTAACACCTCTTTTAACTTTTTGCAGTCTCGATCACTGTGCAAGGTATTTCTCTGATGGGGGCATTCAAGTGAACATGTATTTACTCCTTGGTTTGGGCCATTAGTTCTTTTTCCATATCAATTATTTCCCGATTTAAGATCAGTAAGTCTTTTGGTTTCTCCACCATTTCTTTATACTTTCTTACCTCTAGGTCTCACTGTTCAGTTGCTTTTGATGATCCTTCCTCTTAGGTCATGTTTAACACATCCATATAATACTTCCCTCTTTGGTATGTTACCATCATGTTTAGTTAAGGCTTCCAGTAACTGCTTAAAAACAGAAATAAACACTTCAAATAGTGGCATTTACATAACTGTCAGATTTCTTTTCCAGTTCTAATTTGAGAATTTCAATGTCTGATGCCCAATCATATGGAAACAGCACCTTTTCAGGACGAGGAAGTATCTCCTGTCCAATGCCAGAATTATCTGCAGAAAGAAAACAACATGGATAAATGTTAACATAAATTCATATTTTCTTCTGAACATAGGAAAAAATGGTAAAACACATTTCTTAGTTAATCTGGAACAAGAGTTCATAAAATTTGTAGCCATAACTATGTACATGTGATCATGCACGCACCCACACATACTGATATAAAAATTCAACAGCCACTTAATTCTGCAGCACAAAAACTTGGACAAAGGTATAATAAGGTGGCTTCTCACACTAACTTCAAATCCCCATCTACTATCTTCCTCAAAAGATTATTACCCTTCCCTCAGTACAAATGCATACAGCTAAATAACTTGCCAAACGCACATTAGACCACTGCTACACTAACACCGCATATTCTTAGCAACCTGAAGACACCAGTAAAAATGCATATTCTTAGCAACCTGAAGACACCAGTAAAAAAAAATAAAGCTGGAAACATTTAGAAGAAATTCAGCACTAAGAATGGCGGTTTTGTGTGTGTGTGTGTGTGTGTGTGTGTGTTAGCTGTGGCTACACATCTGTGTCCTACAGGGGTAGTGAGAAGTGTAGAAAGGGTAAGAAGCATGAGGGTGACTAAAGAGTGGGAGAAAAGATTTTTTTTCAGGGAGGCAAATCCCTTTGCACCCCCCCACACCCCTGTATTTATACTAACTGTAAGATAACACAACCCTTGCAGTTTCTGTATTGTCACCAATTGCACTTCAGTCCATTCCACACAATATGGAAGTCATATATATATATATATATATATATATATATATATAAAAAGATGGACTATTTCTCTTTAAACAAACCTCAGTTTGATACTTACTGTGCATCTTACAAGTCTTTCAACACCACTTCTAGAAATTCATTCTGGTGTAAGAGGGACATGTGTGACACTCAAAACATGAGAAGAACTGAATGGAGCAATGAGGGATATATAAAGGAGTTTCAAAACATCCTACGACAGTACTTAGCAACTAGATCTCACTGCTACAACAAATTCTAACAAGATAAGTGACAAATAAGGGGGACAAACTCAAATGTTATCACTTACTGTTAGAGCGACCCTCTCCAAAGCAGGGTGTACTTTTGAGCTAACTGTTCATAACACTAATATTTGTTTAACTTAACAACAGCAGATTTAACTTTGACACCATTACTCTCTTAAAAAATACCTCACAAAATACCACCTTTTTATACTTCAAACAAAACTATCAGAATCAAAATTAACTGAAATTTTATTACTGTATAGCACAAAAAGAAATAAAATAATTCAATTCTAATATATTAAAAGCATGCAGTGATGAACGCAGTGTAATATGCTTTAACTGTACAGAAATAAAAACTTACCTAGTTTATCTTTGAAAAGCTGGTAAGTGTCTGGGTTTCTAACTGTGGAGGCTACATAGATAACAGGTTGAGTTTTATCACTCCTGGATGTTAGCAGCATATAGAATACATTAATTAAATATGGGATTATTTCTGGATCATATACGACATCTAAAAATTAAGGAAAATAATTATAAAAACAGAATAAAAAAGTTAATCAGCACCAGCCTTTATTATATAGAAATACAATCTTAAAATGATAAAATAGACATCTAATTGTCTTCATATTCATGTAATAACTAGTCAGATCATTGTAGATCCACCACAACTGGATAATGTGCAATTTATTGCCATTTTTCACAATGAGCAACAAATGATGGAGTGTACGTTTCTAAGACACTTGGAAGACAAAAGTACAGTTGTGTACCTACCATAAATGTAGATGTTCGAGTGTATTCACTGTTGCAGTCATTATAACTGGATTATCCTGCTGGCAGGCTACCCACAGTCTGCCCGAGTTCCAAAGTCTAGGTCCGGTGTCGGTTGCTGTCGGCTCCTCCCTGATGTCAGTGCGCCAGGGGTATAAAAGATGCAGCCAACACAATTTTCTTCAGTTTTTCTTGCCCCAGATGTCAGGTGCCCCTAAAATGGTAGGCTCACTAATGCCAAAAAGCATGCATATCCAAAAAAACAACTTTTCCTTGATCTACAAGCAAATACACCACATAGGTTGTAAAGAATAGAGAAGTACAGATAATTCCCAGCAAGGAAAAGGGGGATGGAGGGAAGGTAACCTGGACTGCAACAGTGAATAAACTCGAACATCTACATTTATGGTAGGTACACAACTGTACTATGTACTATGTTCATCGTGTTTCACTGTTGCAGTCATTACAATTGGGTTGAATCACAAAGCTATGGATGGGAGGCTGGAGCTAAATAGGATTAGGAGAGGCTATCAGGCCCTGCAGAACTGCAGTGGCAAAGCCTGCCCTGGATTTAGAATAGAGAGGTAAGTGGTAGTGCTTTGTAAAAGTATGCACTGAACTCCAAGTTGCAGCCTCTAAGATGCCTTTGGTTGGTACTCCTCTGAGGAAGGCTGCTGAAGTGGCTGCTGCTCTGGTGGGATGTGGCCTAATGCCCTTAGGCACTGACTTGCCATGCTGTGAATAGCAGAAACGAATGCAGTGGCCTATTCCACTTGGAAATAGTCTGCTTTGAGATAGGCTTTCCTTGTGATCCTGCAGCATATGCTACTAGAAGCTGTTCAGTCTTTCTGAAAGCTTTGGTTCTGTCCAACTGGAAGCGTAGCTATCTGTGAATGTCCAAAGAATGCAGAAGTCTCTCACCCTTATTCTGTGGGTTCGGGTAAAAGGTAGGCAAGTGAATTGTTTGGTTAATGGCCACACTGGTCACTACCTTAGGCATAAAATCTAGGGTTTGTCCTTAGAGAAACCCTGTCAGGATGGAAAATGATGAACGGTTCCACAGCCATTAGTGCCTGTAACTCTGAGACTCGTCTAGCGGAGGTTATTGCTAGGAGCAGAGCTGTTTTCCAGGATAAGAATTTTATATCAGCTGCAGAGGCTGGCTCAAAGGGAGGCAGTGTAACTTTTTCCAAGACATAGTTGAGGTCCCATGCAGGTATTGGTGCTCTCCTTGGGGGTCTTATATTTTTGGCCTCTCTGAGGTACTGCCTTAGTAATGGATGAGAAAAAAAATTGGTGGTTCTGTATTGTAGTGAGCTGAAATGGCAGAGGCATGAATTTTAATGGATGAAAAGGAAAGGCCTTTAATCCAGCATCTCAGTTAAGTATTGCAAAATCTGAGGAATATTTGAAACATTCATGTCAATACCTTGTGCCTGGTTCCAAGCACAGAATCTCTTCCATTTTTCTGCATAAGATTTTCTGGTGCTAGGCCCCCTGGCCTCCAAAATAACATCCATAACTGCTTTAGAAAGAAGTGTGTCTTGAATGGCTACATTATTCACCATGCTGCCAGGTTTAGGGTCCTGAGTTAGCTGTGCAGTATCTGACTGTCTTGTTGAGTCAATAAGTGAGGAATTTGAGGTAGTGTCCAAGCTGGGCATTGGGACAAGCTCTTTAGGATTGTGTGCCAGTCTGGGCAATCAGAATAATTTTTGGCTTCTCTTGTCTGACCTTGAGGAGTACCTTGGGGAGGAAAGGCAGAGGAGGAAAAGCATATATTGTAAGGTTTTTCCAGCTGAATGACAGAGCATCCACTTTCCATGCTTGCTTGTGATAAGTCCTTGTGCAGAATCTTTGTAGTTGGCAATTGTGAGGGGAGGCAAATAGGTCTATGTCCGGGCACCCCCAGTTCCTTGTTATCATGCTGAAGACTTGTGGATCCAATTTCCACTCGTGGGGATCCATTAGGTTTCTGCTTAGTTCATCTGCCAGAGTATTTATCCTTCCTGGCAGGAATTGTGCTTGCAGATGTACTTGGTAAGTCAATGCTGTGCCCCACAAGTTCATGGCTAGTCTGCAGAGGGGGTAGGAATGTGTGCCCCCTTGCTTGTTTATGTACCACATGACTGTGGTACTGCCCGTCTTTATCAGTAGTTGTCCTGGATAAAGTAGATCCTTGAAGGCTGTCAGGGCATTTTGAACTGCTAGCATCTCTTTTTGATTGATATGTAGATGCATTTGACTTGCGGACCATGTGCCCTGAATACATTTTCCTGACATATGTGCCCTCTAGGCATAATCTGATGCATCTGTTGTCAATGTCTGCCTGGCTGTGGGTAAGGTGAATGGCTGTCCCGTGTTGTGGTGACAGGCTTTTGCCCCCCCATCAAAACTCCTGTTGCAGGCAGGGAATGAGGGTAATTATTGTTTCCAGGCTGAGGCAATGTTGAGTCCAAACACTTTTTAGATACCATTGAAGTTTCCTCATATGCAGTCTTGCATATGGAATTAGCAGAATGCAGAGATGCCATGAAGCCCAAAGCCTGCAGAATTTTTCTTGCAGATAACTGGGTTTTTGTTGCCAACTTTTTGAAATAAGTAGTCAGTTGCCTGTTTTTGTCTGGCGTGAGATAAGCCATCTGGGCAGTTGTATTTAAGCTTGCACCCAGGAATATTATCTCTTGAGAGGGTACGAGTTTTGATTTCTTTTCGTTTACTGTGTACCCTAGGCCTGCTAGTAATGTTTTTACAAACGCCAGATGCTGTAGTAGAGTGTCCTTGTTCTCTTCTTGAATACGGCAGTCATTCAAGTAAGGATATATTTCAATTCCTCTTTGTCTGAAAAAAGCAATTACTGGTGCCAGGCACTTTGTGAAGACCCTGGGCGCAGTAGATAAGCCAAAGGGCAGTGCAGGGAATTGGGAATGCATTGAGCCAGCTATAAATCTGAGGTATCTTTGCATGATTGCCTGACTGGGACATGCAGGCATGCCTCTTTTAGGTCTAAAGTCACAAGCCAAGCCTTCTTGCCCAGCATGGGCAGAAGCTGCTGCGGAGTTAACATTTTGAATTTTGGAATGTCCAGGAATGTGTTCAGGATAGACAGGTCCAGTATTGGTCTCCAGGTTTTGTCCTTTCTGGGCACCAAGAATAGCCTTGATTAAAATCCTTGTCCCTGCTCTTGCTGTGGTACTTGCTGAATGGCCCTCATGTCCATGAGGGATGAAACTTATTTTTGTGCCTCTGCCCATTGATTGCGTGGCAGGTCTGGCCAACCGTTTGCCCTTGGCAGGGTGTGAAAGTGGAACCTGTAGCCCTGTGAAACGATATTTAAGACCCATTTGTCTTGAGTGATCATGTGCCAATTTTGAGCAAAAAGTGCTAGTTTTCCCCCAATGGAGCTGCCAGAAGATAAGTGCTTGGTGCTGGCAGGGGAAAGTCATTGAGTCTGTTTCCTGTATGGCTGTGATTTTTCTTCTCCGCTTTTGGAGGTTAAAGCACCCCATTGTTTAGGCCTGTATGAGCCTTGGGGCTGTGATCTGCCTCTGGGGCGTCTGTATCTACCTCTTTGTGGTCTGTCTGACACTGGAAAGGACCAATTCTTTGCAGGCCAGTTCCTGCTAAATCTGGGAGGCTGTACCTGTAAGAAATCCTTGACTGTTTAGCTTTGTCCTCCATTTTCTTCAAAACCTCTTCTGCTTTAACACCAAACAAGGTATCATGTTGTAATGGAGCATCTAATAATTTTGCTTTAACATGATCGGGCAGATTCTGTTCTTTTAACCACGCATGTCTCCTAATGACAGAACCTGTAACAGAGGCCCTGCAAGAGGCCTCTAGAGAATCAAAACCACATTGCAAAGTATGCTTTCCTACTTGTTCAGCAGCATGCAATAAATCCTGCATTTCTTTGTTTTCTGCACATTCTGAATTTGTCAACATTTTTTGTTGCAGCAGTGACATGAGATATTGCTATTTAAGCATATGAAATTGACAATTTAAAGCTCTTACAGCCAAGGTAGCAGAAGTACAAATCATTTTCCCCCATCTGTCCAGAGCCCTTGAATCCCTATCAGAGGGTATAGGGTTTTTTGCAGTGGACGCCTTGACCCCTTTGGGACCCTGAGAGATAGTTTCTGGGTCTGTAGCAGGGCTTTTATAAAGACATTTATGAGAATCAGGAACCCTATAGTATCTGGCTTAACAGGAGCTGGAGGCAGTCAGGAGACGGTCCGGATTCTGAAAATATATCATCTACAATGTCTAAAACAGGAGGAATAGCAAGGGGCCTGTGCTGAGGTAATAAAAGGAAGTCTCTGAGCCTTTTCTTGGATTCTGAGTAATCTTGGCTCTCCCAGTGGAAATGCTCTCTCATAGTATGCAGGGTTTCCCCAAAATAATAATCCTCAGGAGGAGAGGCTGAAGGAATAGATTCCTCAGCATCAGAATCCGCATAGGGTGGAAGAGAATATTCCTGGTCAGAAGAGGAATCAGAGGAAATGGAAACCTGATCTGAAGATGCATATTCTCTCTCTTGCCTAGGCCTCTTATCAGATGGGGGATGTGAACCCCTGATCAAAGTAATTAGGTCTTCGGCCATTTTAAGCATCTGTTTTTTTAGGCATGGAGGCCTGTCCAGGAGAATACTGTACTTGTTTCTTTGTCTTTAGAGCTGCTTTGGTCGTTGGCTTTGAAGCTGAAGTTGGTTTTACATATAACTGTGTAGGCCTGAAAACACCCTCAGAAGCCGGTGCCTGCTCAGCGGCTCCGGACCCATCTGAGGGAATAGTATCAGAGTGTCCAATACCTTGAGTTTCCAGTGGCCTAGTCGGCTCCACGTGGGAGTCAGAAGCAGCCTGTGGCTCTGAGGTAGTGGGTGTCAGGGGCTGCGAAAGCGCCTCACTGAGAACCAGCGACAGGCCTAGCAAAAGCCTCATCGTCGGTTTTGGACCTCGGATGCCTGTCCTTTTCTTTGCGCTTTTTATAAACTCCGGTAGTTGGTTGCTCCGACGGCATTATATAGTAAAATTTTCTGCCAAAATAATGAAATGCAAAATCGTACCGACGCTTAATAGTGCGTTGGTTAAATCTAGCACAAAACCGACAACTAGCAACGTCGTGGTCAGGGCCTAGGCAAGGAATACAATAAGAATGAAAATCCTTATGAGGTATTTGCTTCCCACAAGAAATACCATTATTAACTTTTTCTGACATTGGTCTGGAGCAAGAAAAAAGTTTCCCCAACGGGGTACTTAGCTTTAATGAAGACTTCGGATCTGAAATTCGAATTTGAAAATCTCAAGAGTTGGCCGACCGGCACTTGCGAACTGCTTTTGCTTCGGGCACTGCGCGGCAGGAAAGACTGAAGAAAATGGCATCAGCTGCATCTTTTATACCCCTGGCGCACTGACGTCAGGGAGGAGCCGACAGCAACCGACGCCGGCCCTAGACTTTGGAAATCGGGCCAACTGTGGGTAGCCTGCCAGCAGGGTAACCCAATTGTAATGACTGCAACAGTGAAACACGAGCATCTTAAAAAGTATTACTACATAAGCAGTTGTGTAAGTTCTGTAGCAATTTAGACATGGGTGATTTAGAGTACAGACATTCCTGTGCACAGAATCTTAGAACAACATTCCAAAAATATGCTGTATGGTTATATTCACACATTTACTACCATGGCATTTTTTCCTGAACTGAAAAAAGTAATTACTTAAAGTATTTTATTGATACTTTGTCACTCTGGTGGGGCTGTGATTTGTGCACAGTTTAAGTTGCATTCTTTACTTTCCTTTGCCGTCACTAATTACCAAGAAGTCTGACAAGATCCTGATTGTGTTAGAAGTCCTACTTTAAATACTACTTCATTTTATCAGGTTTACTTCTACCATAAATTAACTACACTTCTTAAAGGAGAAAGTATATGGGATTAGTGGTAGAATTACAAATTACTTAAAGGCAAACAACATTTGTATTCCTCTCTTATGATGTGAGACTAGCTGACAGTATCTATTCTGTTTACAGATTGTGGATTCAGAGATATTACAAGGCCAAGAGTTTTTTGATTATTTCCATTTTGCCAGTACTCTCCCTCATGCTGCACCTCTTTTCTCCACAAGTTTGTGGATACTCACCCAGACATCTAATTCATGTTTAAAAGAATATCTTAATTTTCACTGTTTAGCATGCAGGGAAGTTTATTCCAGAGGTCTGGGAGGAGAAGAGTTATAAACTTGTCCCTCTACCATGTTTTATTTAGTTGTTGGTGAAGACTAAGGTCCCTGGTTATAGTACTTGTGGAAATACTTGTAGATACAAAGAAACATGAGATTCAGGACGATTGCGTCTCTAATGGCTTGGAAGCAAGACAGATCAAAGCTCAAAAGTCTATATGATGCTGAATAAAGGGATAAAGCATGCTTCCCTTCTTAGTAGCTCAAGGACTTTACACCTGTGATATTTCTGGTTAGGAATCTTTGGGGTCTTTGTAACTGTTTGATATGTTTAAGGAATCCTTGGGGTCTTTCTGTTTGATATGTTTAATGATATACATCTTAAAGGAGGGATTGTACTCGATAATTGACTTAATTAATGCCGAGTATAAGTAGTGATTATCTCTTCAGACCTTGATATTAACTGGCCTAAATAAAAGAATTTCATGACAACCATTGCTACATAATGGTCCACAGAGTAGAAGTGCTGTCAAACAAGTACCTAGACTCCTGATTACATTTGCATTTTGGGGTGATGTGATGCCTTGACTGAAATCACGGTTGCAGTATTCCTAATGAATAGGTCATCACCAATTAAGTCTGGTTGGGGTACCAAAGCTTTATTTTCCCAGGACTGTATGCCCCAAGTGTGACCTCAACTTGTAAGTGTAGGCAAATACACATGGAAGTACAAGTGTAAATCCTCAGACTATCCCACTGTCAGCCCAAATGCAGGGTGCATATCTGTCAAACTATTATTGTTTGGTTGTCAGTAACTTTGTTTTGCGTAAACAGATCGAGTAAACTGATAAGTGCCCTGCTGGGGAGGGAGCCACCCTTTGCTTTTCTACTGTGTTTTTGCTTATTGGTATTAGATGAGAGCTGGGACGAGTAAGTGTGAGTGGGGTAGGCAAATTTTGTATAAAGACTTGCACAACCAATGTCTTTTCTTCTTAGGAGTGGAACATAGCAACAAGGCCTGCTCCACTTACCAACTGTTTGTACCAAAGATGTTGCGATCCCTTTAGCCTTGCTGAGTGCTTTTCTGGAAACCAACATCTTACATGCTTGGCTCACTCCAAAATGGTGGATTTTGCTTCCCCAGATGTACTATTACCACTTAAGAAGTTTAAAAGATCTAGGCCAGAAATTCAATTGACACTTTCTGACTCCAATGCACCCACTGAGTATTCAGAACTCATGGTACATCCTGGTCCATCTCAGATGCCCTAGCCAGTATGGTGTCAGTGGCTCTTATGACTGAGGAATCTGCAGATAAATCTGAACCAGGTATTATCATATCAGAGGGTCCACAGGGCATTCCCCAGATACTAGTTAGGGAGGAGATCCCAGGTAAACTTCTTGAGGTACATCAGAAATCTGAACCACCATACTTGGTTCAGGTGAACGTCATGCCAAAGAAGAAATGCCAAAAACTGAACATGCAACTTCTCTCCCCCCCCCCTTCCAGGGAGAAAAATTGGATAGATTTTTCTCAAGGCCCGTACAAGGCTATTATGGCCCTGTAGCCACTATCCTTTTCTTTTCAGCACCCTCCTCTCCACCCCTCAAAATGCTTCTGTGGATTCATCCCCTTCTGAAGACAAAAAGACTTCTGATTCAGATCATTCCCTGGCCTATTCTTCTGAAATACAGTCCGTTGACCAAGTCCATCCAGATGAAGACTTCCTTTTCCACTGACTCTCATGTGGAAGAAGCTTCTTTTGGACAGACAATATTAAGTATGATGAAACATTCTGAATGGGGGACTAGGCATATTACAGAGGCTCAAAAGATACTGCAACCTCTTTGAAATTGGTTACTCTCACCCCTTCCCCAGTTCTGTTTTTGAGGCCTTTTTGGATGCCTTTCAATCCTCCTCTGTTGTCCCCAACTCAGCCTCCTGCTCCTAAAAGGCCAGACACATTTTATAAAGTCCCTGATGATAACATTCTTGTGCTGGACCCCTCTGCAGTCTCTCTCTCTCTTCTGATAAACCTTCTGAGTTCATCTCTAATGCCAGTGCCCTCCCTTCTGACAAGGTTATTGGGCCATGCATAGATGGAGTAAAAAGGTTTATACCTACTGTACTTTGGCATTCAGGGCTATAAATTACTTAACCCAAATGCTGAAGTATTTAATATCCATCCTTAGTTCCTTAAACAAGGTAGTGGTGGATTCACAATGAAATGACTCTAAACAGCAAATGCTGTCTTTACTTAACCCATATCAGAAGACTAGAAAGCTAAACGTATAGATTCCCCTTTAGACAAAAATTTCCTATTTGGATCTCGGGTATCCAATCTTTTCAAACCCCTCCAAGGACAAGGAAAAGTTCATGAAAGACTGCAGATGGCTTTTATTAACTTCTGTACTTAGACACCAGATGAATTACCCCATAAAAGGCACCTCTTTTGTTAGAACACATCCTAGGCTCAGCCAGCAACACAGGAAGGCCCCCAGAAAGAAAGTCCCGGAGAAACCACAGACAGATTCTTCTTCTGGAAGGCCTCCCTTAGCAGACAAATCTCTCCCCCACCACCGGCCCCTCCCCTCTCAAAAGGGCTCATGCAATCAATCTTCACCTGGGAAAAGATTACACAGATTAATAGGTGCTTTCTATTTTTAAAAAAGGGCTATATCATGTCCTGTAAATGGCATGCAACCACCTCCCTACAACCAAATCCACCTGGTTACACCCATCATATGGGAATTACTGGCACAAAGCAGAATACAACCAGTACCCCAGGAATTTGTGGGAAAGGGCTTTTATTCCAGAATTTTCCTAGTCCAAGGAATGAAGGGCAATGAAGACCCATACTAGATCTCGCTTTACTAAACACAATTCTAAATGTGCCAACTTTCAAAATGCTTTCTATATACACTCTGCTTCCATTCATTCTGCCTCAGGCTTTTCTAGTATCTCTAGACCTAAAAGATACCTACCTCCATATTCCAATTCATCATCTTTGCAAGAGATTCTTCAGGTTCTATGCTGGGTCTCACTTTCAATTTACTGCTTTGCCGTTTGGTCTTTCCACAGCCCACAAGAGTTTTCACAAACTGTCTGACACCAGTAACTGCCTTCTGTTGAACACAGAATCCAGATTTTTCCCTATTTAGACAATGACTTAATTCATGACTCTTCTCCTCAGACACTCCTGCAACACCTCCAACTAAGCCTCAACCTTCTCTCACTGTTTGGGTTCACTATCAACTACAAGAAGTCCTCCCTAAAGCCAGCTCAGAACTTAGTTTTTTCTGGACTGCAGACTGGACACCATAAGGATGCAGGCCTAACTGCCTCAGGAAAAAGAGCAAATTACCTTTAAAAACTGAGCTCCCTTAACCAATACTGAGCAAGAGACATACTAAAGGCTTTCCGATTCATGGCATTAACTATTCTAATGCTCCCTTTAGCCATACTGCATATGTGAAAATCCAGTGGTACCTGAAAACAGCTTGGTCCCAGCACTCTCATCCTCTTGACATAGTAATTTCTCTATTACCTTGTCTCAGGAGAGAGAGAGAGAGCTCTCATGGTGGTGGGGACAAGGTGATGCTCAACCCAGGACTTCACTTCACCCCACCAATTCCAATTAAAGAAAAGCAGGTGAGACATGGGCAGCCTGGACTGGGACACACCGGGTTCAGGGCATGTGACAACCAAAACTACTAAAGAAAGATATCAACAGGAAGGAGATGAGGGCCCTCATCTATGCTCTTTATTTTTCCCACTTCTATAGACCATGTCCACCCAGAAAAAAAACATGTCTTTAGTAGCCATACACATTCCAACACAGGACATGTGTTTGCAGACACATTAAGCAGGACCTTGGAGGATCCTCATGAATGGACCCTCAATAGACAGGTCTTCCTAGACATCCTCCATCAGAGTGGACACCTCAGATAGAACTACATGCATCAGAGACCAACAAACCAAACAGATCACCTTCTGCATCAGGGGCCCTTATCTCTCAACCTGGAGAACAGATGCATTCAGCTTTCAGTGGACAGGGAGATTTCTCTGTGCCTTTCCTCAACTACCATTCATCCCAAGGGATCTTCTAAAGGCGCAAAAATAAAAGCCAAAATTCTTGCTAGGATCCCCTTTTGGTCGAGACAGCATTGTTTTTTTCTTCTTTTTCACCTAACCAGGGGTAGCTACAACAAACTGTCACTACAAAAAGATCTCACCACACAGACATTTAAAGCACAGCAGAAGGGGCCACTCTACACCCCAGCCTGTCATCCCTGAACATAATACTGTGGCTAATAGGGTTCTAATTCCTTGGAGACGCTATGTTTCAGAGGGTGAAACTAAAGTTCTCCAAGAAGCCAGGAGACCAGCCACTCGCAAATCCTACATAGCCAAATGGAAGTAATTGTCCTTTTGGTGCCACTGGAACAGATAGGACCCCAGTAAATCACAGGTACCTTCCATACTAAAATATCCATGTGAGCTCATGCATACTGGTCTGGCCTACTCTTCCATCAAAGCCCGCCTCTCAGCCATCTGTGTATCTACCCCTCAATCTTCCTCTTACACCCAGACCTGATGTCAAGTTATTCCTTAAAAATGGTACTGCATCTTAGAACACCAAGGAAGCCCATTATCCCTCTTTGGGAATTCAACTTTGTGCTAGAAAAACTTATCTTGACCCCTTTTGAACCAGCAGTGTTAGCAAATCTCAAATTCTGCACTTGGAAGACTATTCTACTTCTGGCTCTTACTTCATGTAGGAGAGAATCAGAGCTTGAGGATCTCATGGCTATCCTGCCCTTCCTTATTTTTTTACAATGGCAGGATGACCTTTAGGCATGAATGAAGGGTTATCCCTCAAGTGGTGAATGAACTGCCACTTAACCTGGGTGTAAATGCCCCTATCTTCTTTCCCAACCCACAGAACATGGAGTAAAGGTTGTTACACACTCCAGATGTTCACAGACAGTTAAGACTCTATTTGGACAAAATCAAATCCATTAGAAAATATGACCAACTGTTTGCTGCTTTTATTACACTCAGAATTGGGCCACCACTGTTTAAGTCAGCAACTGCAAGATGGATCTCAAATGCTATCTCCTCTTGTTATTCTCTATGTGAGAAGTCCTTGCCCTCATGCCTTTAAGTTCATTCTACCAGGGCAGTAGCATCATCTGGGGCCTTCAACAAAGGGGTAGATGCCAGGACCATGCTAGAAGCTTCCACCTGGTCCTCTGTGCACACCTTCACTAAACACTACAGGATGATGCCCTCTCAAGGTTTAGGGCTGCCTTCACTAGGTCAACCTTTTCAGGCCTCTTGGACAGTTCTGCTGCTCACTATCCAGTCACCCTTCCATCTCCTTCAGCTCTGGGACTCACCCATTCATTATGAATTCTGCAAAAGTGATTTCAGACAAGACATAGTACAGTTGTATAAGAACGTAACATAACATTTCTCTCTCATAATCTCACTGCTACTCTCTATTTCGCTTCCCTCTGACCCTAAACCAAGTTCAGCATCTTAGAACAAAAGGAACCTCCTTACCACTTTATGCTTTGCCCCTTCAATGGCTCTTCAGTCTGCTGGTTTGGAGCTAGTCTTAAGAATTATGCTCATATCTCTGCCTATATACCCCTATGTTTACGAGATGAGGTCACACATCAGACATATGATCTTGGCAAGGTAAAGCTTTGGTACCCTGCAGGACTTAGGAGGTGATAGCCCATTCATTATGAATACTGCAACAGTGATAAGTAGGACATTTAGTGTTATGTTCTTACACAACTGTACTTTGTCTATAATGTATGATGGGGGGCTGTCTACTAAAAGGATAATGTCACAGTTTTTAGCATTTAGTTTGAGCCTATTTTTCGTATAACAAAAATTTACTAGGCACAGTTCTTTCTGGAGGGTGTAAGGTGTCACATGGTGACTCAACAACAATCTCCACTTTGCAGTCATCTGCAGACTTTTGTCAGTCAGTGGTCTTGGCTCTCTGCTAAGAGATTTGAAAAATAAATTCCAAAAAGGAAAGTTCCCAGCACTGAGCCTTGAGATACTACTGGTCACGTTTGTACTTTCGAATGATGCACCTGCACTATGTGGGTTCCGGTTTTAAGCCAATTTTCCATCAAGACACCCATCCAAGTTACAGCTAGCTATAGACCTCCCTCCATGTCTCAGGACACCCACTTCTCCTACCTGGACCTACCTGACTCCATCAAGGTACCCCCCCTAACACCCTGATCCTTGGTGACTTCAACTACCCCACCACAGATTGGGTGAACTATTCCTCCACTAATGCACGCACCCAACAATTCCTTGACTTCATCAACTCTAACACACTAGACCAACTGGTCTCATCCCCCACAAGGGGAGATAACATACTGGACTTGGTTCTCACCAACATGGGCGACTGCTGCCCCACTCCCATAGTATGTACTTCCCTGGTGAGATCAGATCATCAGTCTCAATTGAAGTTTCCGTCCCAACCAACCCCTTTCCAGCCGTAACCAGGCTAAAAAACTTCTCAAAAGGTGACTACAATCTCCTAAGGGAGGGTCTCAACAGCTTCACACCACCGCCCCCCTCAGAGGATGCAGACAACTATGCTGAACAGTATGCCAGTGCAGTATACAAGTGGACTCAGCCATACCCAACAGAACTAAAACCTGCTCCTCAAGAAAACACAAACCTGTCTAGTGGACATTCTCTATCAACAGGCTTTACAACAAAAGGAAGAAACTGTTGTCCAAGGGTAAAAAGGAATAAATTCCAGACCGGAAAAACTCCCTCCTCCCGACTCAACAAGCAAATTAGATCACTAGAAAAAAACTCCAAAGCCAATTATGAGTTGAAACTAGCCTCTGAAACAAACGGAAACCACAAGTCTTTCTTCAGTTACATTACCAACCTCCATGGCAAAGTCCAAGTTTGTTCCGAATTAGTATTTAATGGTACTACTTACACTGATCCTGATGACTTAGCCAACCTGCTAGCTGACAGGTGTATTCTGCACCATCTCCAGCAAGATCTAGCTTCGCCACTGAGCACCCTATTCAACCACAGCCTAATTACTGGCTTCATTCCAGCAGAGTGGAGAACCACCACTGTCATCCCCTTGCACAAAGGTGGTGTCACTACTGACCTGGGAAACTATCACCCCATTAGCTTGACAAGTCTGATCTGTAAAGCCGTGGAGCATATTATTATGGATCTCAAAAACAAGGACATAGGCAATCTCCAAGCACTTGACCCCACCCAATTCGGATTCGTCAGGGGCAGATCTTGCCTACTGAACCTAGCTGATTTCTTTGAGACTGTCACTAAGGCCCTGGATGAGGGAAAGTCAGTACATACAGCTTACCTTGACCTGGCAAGGCCTTTGACACAATTCCCCATTCGGACATCACCGAAAAGCTAACACAACTTGGTGTTGATCCCTATCTCATCAAATGGGTGGCCATCTGGCTCACAGACAAGACCCATAAGGTCAAAATAGGTGCCACCACCTCCGACAGCAGACCTGTCACTAGTGGGGTTCCCCGGGGAGCTGTCCTAGGACCCCTACTTTTTGGCATCTACTTCTCATAGGTCCAGCCAAAGACAAAGGCCTGTGGTTGACCAGGTTTGCAGGCGACTTAAGTTGGGTGTTGTTATAGACTCCTCAAATGATATTAACATAATGCAAGAGGGTCTCATAGCTACAAATAACTGGTGCCAAAGTCATGACCTTAAGTTAAATGCAAAAAAAATGTATTATCATACCATTTGGCAAAAACACAGCCCCTACTGATTACCACATCAACGGCAACCCCCTAAGCACACAACCTGTTGTGACAGACCTGGGTACTCAGGTTGATAATCTCACATTTGACCATCATGTGGTGGCAGTGGTCAGAAAAGCCTTTTACTTGTTTCATCACATAAATAACGGGACTGCACCCAGAAAAAAAGGAGGTTATTACCTCTCTGTACTCCTCCCTCATTACACCTATAATTGAGCATCAAGCCCCGTTTGGTATGTACCCTCCAAACACCTGCACCAAATGGAAAGTGCACAGAAATACTTCACAAAGAAAATCTATAGCCTCCAATACCTGTCCTACGCGGACAGGCTCAAACCACTATCACTTTACTCGGTATCATACAGATCGCTCAGAGGTGATCTGTCTCTCGCCTATAAAGCAATATCAGATCCTACCCTACTAGAGATGCTCCATATCCATAAGTCTAAATCCTCATGCATTACCTGCTCAATAGGTCTAAATCTAATATGCTACATCAACAAAACTTGCCTGAGAGACAGGTTTGTCTCCCAGAGGCTGCCTTATCTCTGGAATAGACTTCCCATACATGTCAAACAGAGTACCTCTCTGACCCTCTTCAAGCACAACCTTGATGAGTGGGGGGGAAATCACAAATTTGTCCTAGGGGTTCCACCTTTGTCCCTCATTGACAGGGGTGAGAGATGCTGACTAAGGTTTCTTTTTTTTTGGGATAAACTCTTGGCTAGGCTTGTAAGGGCCCCAAGGCCTTTAGCCTAGTAACCTCCTATGATCCTACAAATGTTACCACGTGTAGGTCACCTTTAAAAGCATTTAGTTTTTGAATGATGTCAGCATGGGGAATGGTGTCAAAGGCTTTAGCCAGGTGTAGGTATACCACCTGCATTGCATAGCCACCATCTATACCCTCTGTAATAATTTTAAAGAAAGCCACCATATTAAATAGATAGAATATACCCTTCATTCAACAAAATTGTTGGAGGTCAAGTCTAACAAGAATCCTGACATCACAGTTTAGGAGGTCAGTTATAAAACATTTGATGGCTTTGCAGATGAGGCATGCAAGGTTGATGAGTATTTAATTACCTGGGTCAGTTGTAAGGCCAGCCTTATGGAGTGGCATCACTACTACTATATGCCACTCATCAGAGACCAAGCCAGTAGCTAAACTTAGGTTAAACAGTTTAGGTAGCGTGTTTGCAAGGGCATGTTTAACACCATTAATTAAGCAACCAGGTATATTGTCAGGTCCTATGGAGGAAATAATTTGGTCTTGGTTAGTACTTTCAGTAAATGATCTTTAGAGGTAATTGGGGTGTGAGGCTGCCAGCCTAGCTAGCTAGAATTTTGTAAATAATTCTGTCACTTGAAAATATTAATATGATTTATATAGAAACGTGACACTGCCAGACCAGCTATCTGGAATTTTGTAAACAATCATATGTCATTTGTTAACATTAATATGATCCATAACGTTGTCTTACAAATCTAAGAGAACTATATGTTATGTGGATATTAAACTACTGGTGCAGAAGTGTGTGTTGAACTGTATGTTATGTGTTGAGCTTCAAGAATGTAACCACAATGTACCCTACTAGGAAAGAACAGAAATGGATGTAAACTATATGCCTGTGGAAATGTAGTAGCTGAAACATACAGAGTTAACTTGCAAACCCTCAAGAAAATAAGGTGAAATTGTTTATGATTGTGTTATCTCTCAGTTTTAGCAAGACGACAGGATGTCTACAGCTAGACGTTTTTTTCTATTGTCCTTGAGAGAAATAATTACTAGGTTTCAAATGTAAAAGTGTTAATTGTTTTACGACTTCCAGTTCTAGGCAAACTTCTGAGAGATAAGTATTTTTCACAGAGAAATGTTAAATTCTGTTGGTATCTCTTAGCCTGGGAACTGAAGCAGGTGACAGGTAGTGATGTCACCCAGCTAACCCAGCAGTAATGTGCATTATTAATTTAACAACCATCTCAGAGAGTGAATCTGTGCATTTTGTGTTTGGTTTTGGACCTGGCAAGAACATCCACTCATTTGCATTTGCCTTGCTATGTAAGTAAGTTATTCAGGGTATGGTAATCTCTCTTAGAGATAGATAGGAATATAGTAAGATTAGTTTAGATGTTTCTGTACTTATTTGAGACTGTCCTGCAATGTTGTTTTAAAATATTTCCTGTGATTCTGATATTTAAACCTTTTAATTGTAGCTGGTTTGTTTAGAGATGTTTAAGTTTTTAGAGTACTTGCATATGTATTTGGTGACACTGTACAGGCCACTCAAACAGCCTTAGTCTTGGTCACACTTACCATTTGGATAATACTAACATTACACAGTAGAACTGGTCACTCTTTGGGAAGGGCCTTATAGTACCTGATAAGTAGTGGTTGGTAGCAGCTGGTACTACCTTATACACTGGGCAGAAGGGAGCATAGCTAGTGAACCTGTGCCAGCCTTCCCCAGAGTGTCTGTGTGTTTGTATATAAATCAAATCTCAAAGTGTGTGTGTGTGTGTGTGTTGTGTGTGTGTGTGTCAGCTATTTGGGCACAGACACGAAGCAGTGGTTGGACAGAGAGGGTGCTGGAGGCTTTGGCTTGACCACTCGGCCGAGATCTTAACCCTACAGCTGTGTCAGTGGGGATTCTTATTGGGTATCGATAGAGAGAGGGAGAAACCAGCCCCAGACTGACTGTGATCTCTGTGTGCTCTTAAGGGAAATTGTACTTTACTGTGTGTGTACTTACAGCCTTCCAATGTGCACGTCCCTCACTGGTACTAGTTTGAGTCTCCTTGATTACTGGGCCAGTGCAGGGCTGTCACATGGAGGAATAAGGAATTCAGCTAGTTTAGGCCTTTAAACAGGGGATTCAGCTTTTTAGGGCTTTAAATAGAAGTGCAGGGGTAAAGCTGGCACTAAATTTGCTTGCAAAGATATTGCCAAAGTCAATCAGGTCAGAACAGGATGTGTCATTATGAATAAGTTCTGAGAATGTGAAGTATTTTTCTCTTTTTAGTTTTTTTAACATAGCTAAAGAAAGATTTATAATTATTTTTGGCGTCAGAGCCCAGCCTAAGTTCAATGGCTTCTTTAGTGGATCTGATAGTATTCTTCAGAATTTTTTTTGTAAAGTTCTTCACATTACTGAGAAGATGGGTTTAAAGCTACTAAATAACTTAACAAGTTTCTTTCTTTAGTTTTACTGAGGTGGAGTACCATGGTTGTTTGTGGATTTCCCATGATACTTGGTTCTGGAAGCAGCAAGTTATTAAAATGGCAAACATTTCAGTGAGTGATGTATACTGCAGTCTCAAAGGATCAAACCTTTTTGAGTATCTTACCTGTTATGTTACATTTAGTTGTTGTTCTTTCGGCTTTTCCCAGTAAGGCATCGCCACAGCAGAACTCCGGTCCACTAATGATTGGCAGTAGATTTTTTACGAAATGCCGAGGTGCCAGCTCAACGCCCAACCTTCAACGAAGGCACACCCATTTATGCATGCATGTCTTTCGAACGCTACCCAACCATGGGGAGGACATGCAGACTCCACACAGAAGGCACTCCCAAGCCAAGCCGAGAATCAAATGGGAGAACCTCTTGCTGTGAGGTAATGCTACCGCCGTACCACAGCGGCATACTGTTATGTTACATTTAGTAAATGAAAAAAAATGAAATGCCCTAACCAGTAATGCTATGGCTAAATGAAGTATTAATACTGATATTTAGATGTTGTTAAAATATAAAGACAACAGTGATCCAGCTGTTGCTACTGGAGACATAAATGAAGAAATCAGTTTAGTTTTTTTTCTCTTCTTTGAAGTTATTACTCCAGTAATACCCTGAGATATCATACAAAATCATTTACATACAACATATTAAATATTATCAGTTTTTGATTTAGTCTGGAATCAGAGGATGTTCTTTGGCATCTGGTTTAACTAATAAGTCCAAAAGGGCTCCCTTACCCTTTGTCATGACTAAAGTGGATTATACTGCAGCTCATTTTGTACAGTTAATTTCTGCCAGATGCAGCTTATTAATTATTTATCAATGAAAGTCACTGATGTACAGGTGTCCAATGATTCAATGGCAGTAATGTTGCTTTTCAGTTTTCTCCATGGTTGTGTGGCTGTGAAGTTGATATACTTATGGAAAGATGTGAAAGGCAAAGGTTCCCACACTAGTGTGCAGAAGACCTTGCCACTCTGCAAAAACTGTTTTTAGTTGCGTTTCTGCCTCATCATTTGGTTGTAGCCTTGAATGAACTTTACTCAATGATTCATAGCAGAATTGTCCAAATGCTCAAACGAAGCCCATAGCCAAAAAAATATAATGTCCAAAGGAGTTGCAGTCCCAAGAGAAGAAGACTAGCTTGAGTTATGTTTGGTGTGCTTCAGTTCAGGAACTGATTTTATCTGTGGGGAAATGTAGAAGTTATATCCAATGACGGAAGCCAAAACTAGAAGACAGTAAAGGTTTTCAGTCAATACTAATGTTTACTAAGGGTAACAAGGAATGTCCAGACATTTAAAGTAAGTACGTGATACAAATTTAGTAAGGGGTTCTAAAGTCACGGCATGTGAGCAAAGGGAACGTGAACCAACTAGCATTAAAATGTATCCCAAGGATGTCCGGACTCTTAAAGCAAGTAGAAGATACAGCTGGAGTAAACGGTTCTGAAATCACAGTGTCTGAACAAAAGGAACTTGAACTAGGTACAGTTAAAAAGCACCTGGGCAGTCACTATAGAGGTACTAATAAACCATACAGCAAATAAATAAATCAAAACAAAAGCATGGAATTTTATGAGCATACATGCATATCTAAACTAAGAAGTCTCTGAAGTTATACCTACTGACCAAATAGGGAAAAGATGGCATATATGGCATAATGTACAACAAGTACAAAGGGGAGTGCATTAATTGATGGCACTGTTAAGCGGCACAGGTCTCCACAGCAACTGTGGGAGGAATATTTTTTTTTTGACAAACAGAGATGTTTACATAGACTATGTAACTTTGAAAACCACAAGAGTGACAAAGTGGAATTCTTGTAAGGAATAACCACTGCTTCTAAAAAGTAATATGGAACTGAAGTACAGATCAAACAGGTACTTACTGTGCCTCATGGATGCTCAGCTACATGGACCTGTTTGGCTCTGACTCCAGCAATGTTTGTCAAGCTAGGGGAGAGGCCCACCGATACATTTAATCCAATTTAAGACCACTTTTAATATCCTGCAGGATGCAGTTGCCCTCATGCACTCTTTCTGCATCAAATGGAAAAAAAGGTCTACACTAATGTGAGAAAATGTCACCTGCTCCTCTACCATACCCATGCAGTAGCAATTAATAATTAAGGGAGTGGAAAGCTTCAGAGTTATGTGGTTCAAAACCCACTGCTGTACTTTGTGGGATGCACCTATCTCCCAGCCTTATATTGAATCTGTGAGGGGAAAAAAACATTTCTGAAATCCTCAGACTACTGCCCCTCCCAGACACAAACACATATAACTATGTAATTTTATAATATTAATATGTCAGTAGTCACAAATCGTTACCTACAATATATAATCACAATCTTGAGTGATTATATATATATATATATATATATATATATATATATATATATATACACACACACGAATGACTACTTTGGTTTCTCCGTTTTGCTTCTGTTTCTAATGTTTTGTTTTTATTTTTGTTCTTGGTCTGAACTGGACTGGACCTGAAATTGTTCCAAATATGTCAGTGTTCTATTCAGGGTAACAAGTTTAAATAATTAAATAAAACTATTACGTAGTCTGAATTTGTATGAAACTGAAATCTGTCAGCCTTCCTTTTCAGTCAGTTTACTAAAGTTTTACATGTTCAGTTTGCAATCTACCAAGAAAAAATTAAAACCACCTGTTCAGTCTCACATCTACTATATCTCTCTGTTATGACCTGTCTGTTTCAGTGGTCATAAAACAGAAATACCATTTGAGCAACACATTCAACTTATGCATTACTTGATGGCTAAGAAGCTGGGATATGAAGTGCTAAAATACTTGGCTTGATGAGTATTATAAAAAACATACATCAAACTGGCAAGGGGAGACTAATCTTGAGTTTTTTGAAATTTCACTTCGTTTAATGACAGACCTGGTCCAGAGGTGGGGAATTTATTTAAAAATATATTAATTTGAATCACAATGAACTAAATGTTTTGACATAACCACACACTGTTGTTGATGTACATACACCTTAAAATTCCATAAAGAAGTTTATGTGCATAAAATCTGTCCTTCTTAATGTTTGACCTTGAAAGAAAAATCTCTGCAGGATTGCTTAATGAATGCAGTCAACGAATATACCCAGAACTGGCTACAAGTGTTGATGGAGCAAAAATTAATAGAAAACATGAGAAATGCTGATGAAGATCAACAACTCAGAAACTTGTAGAAAAAAATTAAAAACATTTATTGGACCCAAACCGCTTAAGGAATTTATAAAAAATAGTCCGTTTCGGAAGTGGATAAATTAGAAAAATCCTTACTACACTGAAATCACACAACTGCAGACATCAAAAATTTTGAATATGCTGTGCAATGCCAATATGACATGATATGCTCTTCTTGGAGAAGAACATATTCCAAGATGAGATACATGGGGGGCAGCATTCTTTTCTCATACAAATACAAACAGATAGAGCTGAGGAACTCAGTGCATCAATCTTTTTCCATTACGAATGTTTACTGCCCTTCTGCCTACAGCTCAAAATGTTTCTAAGGAAACTTTTGAAAAACCTTCTTATAAAATGTGGCTTGGAAAAAAAAGTTTCCAAAGAACGTCTACATCAACGAACACACAAAAATTGTGTAGTGCAATGGGGGAATACACAGTGAATACCAAACAACTTAGTTGCTGTTATGTATTAACACCAACTTCAGTTTAAATGGAACACAAAACTTTAAATACTGATTACAATTATCTCAATTAGACATGGAGTTTTGAAACTAAAACAGCAAATACAGTTTTTTTACATATTAGAATATGGTACTTCTGACAACGTTCTCAGAAAATACATGTTTAATTATAGCTAATCAAACAACAACCAAAGTGTTACAGAAGGGGCTTAAATTGACATCAACTAATAAAAAGGATAACAAAGTTAAGCCTTGACTTAATTATTTCATAAATTAATGTTAAATATTTTTATCATATGCAGCAACTTATATGAATGATGCTTGATCAATGTTCACTGATCAATGATGCTGGATCTGTAATAAATTTTATTTACTGATTGACATTTCATTACTGGGATAGGAGACCATTTTCATCAGAGGCCCAGGGAGAAAAGCTCCAATGTATTACAAAACATTTTTAAGAAAAATAATTTTAGTCTTTAAAAAGAATACAAAGAAACTTTTCTGTTTGTTTGTGTAGTTTTTTTTTTTACTGGAATAGTCTGTCTCTAATGACTAGCATATCCCTTTTCAACACGAGCCTGGGGAGAAAGCCTTCCACAATTAGATTACAACTTACAGACATTATAAATATATAGTATAACAAAATGTGAGAAGCATATCACAGCAGTTAAAAAAGACTAACAACCAGATTCCATAAAGCCTACACAGTCCATTTACACCATGTGCACATCGCGCCACAACATGCACATGGTAGTGCACTGTTTTGGACTTTAGTAAGCTGCTCTACACAGCGTGTAGAGCCACACACAGACATGCAAATAAAATAAACACTGTGGCATGCAAATTACAGCATAACCAGCTGAACTGTATGTTAATCAACCAATCCAAGATGGAGGAGCTATTCAACAAGGTATAAAGCAACTGTGCAGACTCAGTGCTGGTATTTCCAAAACCTATTGGAATACAGCCATGGAAAGGAGCCTACACAGAAACAATGTTATGGGCTGCTGTTGCTTTAATTGATGTGCATGTGCAACAGGCTGAAGTCTATGCTGCGGCTGCTGCTGCTAATAGACCAAGGCCAAGAAGGAGAAGAGTTTTCAGACCCTGGGTAACTTATCATATCCTACATGATGTGGAAATTATAGAGTGCTACAGGGTGGATAGAGACACAATGCAGGAACTCTGCAACCTCTGTCATCAAGTCAGAGTCAGGGCAAATCAAGGGGAATCCATCCCAGTGGACACAAAGGTATGTGTAGCACTTTGAATCTTAGCTACAGGTACCTTTCAGTGATCAACTGGAGACATATGCTGGCAGTGTCACAGGCATCAGGATCCACTATCAATTCTTGAATGTTATGCTCCAACATACTAGTGACCACATATATAGGTTCATAGGTTCATACTAGGCTATCTGCCCCAGGGCATTTATAAGCCTAGCCAGAGTGTGTTTGGCTTTCGCCACCCATTTTAAAATAATTTTGCTATGCCCTTTTTCGAGGTTAGTATACTGTGCCTCAGTTTAACAGTGACACAGAAGTGATACCCGGGTTAAACCTACGATCTCCCATCCACTCATCAAGATTCCTCTTGAAGAGAGTCAATGAGGGACTCTGCCTAACCTGGACTGGGATTTTATTCCAGAGTGAAGGGACTCTGGGTTATGAATCTGTCCCTCCAGCATGTCCTATTTATTTTAGTGCCGAGGTTCAAGTCTCTCGAGCGCGTAGCTCGATGGGATTTGGATTTTCTGAGGTGCAGCATGTCCATTAATTCTGGGTTGGACATGGCTTTACATGTCAGGCACAGATCGCCTCTGAGCAGGCGGTATGCCACTGAGTAGAGCTGGAGTTTCTTTAATCGGGCAGCATATGGCATCTGTTTGAGCCCTTTGATCCTCTTGGTGAGGTACTTTTGGGGTCTTTCCAGTTGATGCAGGTGTCTGGTAAGGTACATCCCAAAAGGGGCATTGTACTCAATTATGGGCCTGATGAGGGATGAGTAAAGAGGCACGATGACCTCCCCTGATCTAGATATTAATCCCTTCATGATTAGGTGGGCTATATAAAATGTTTTTCCAACCACTTTGGCCATGTGGTTGTCAAATGAGAGATTGCTATCAACTTGGGTCCCCAGGTCCCTAATTACTTCTTCTCTACTTAATGGATTACCACCTATGTGGTAATTGTGGACACTTTGATTTTGCCAAAGGGGATGACTATACACTTTTTGGCGTTTAGCTTGAGGCCATGACTCTGGCACCAGTTGTCTGTTTCTATGAGGCCCTTTTGGAGGATGCTTGTGTCGGCTGGAGTGTCGATTATGGCGCCCAGTTTGCAGTCATCTGCAAACTTGGTTAGCCACAGTCCTTCCGTGTTGGCCTGTACCTCTGAGAAATATATACCGAACAAGAGAGGCCCCAGGACTGAGCCTTGTGGGATGCCACTTGTAACTGGTTTGGAGTCTGACATGGCTCCAGCAATTCTAACCATATGGGTTCTGTCCTTCAGCCAGTTTGCAACCCATCTAGTGACATAGGGGTTTATATTTAAGCTGGTGAGCTTATCTATAATGCCCGAGTGGGGTATTGTATCGAAGGCTTTTGCGAGGTCCAGGTAGGCTGTGTGGACCACCTTCCCCTCGTCGATGGCCTTAGTGACTGTTTCAAAGAAATCAACCAGGTTTAAGAGGCAGGATCTGCCCTTAAAGCCAAACTGGGTAGGATCCAGTTTCTGTAGGTCCCCAATATCTTTATTTATGAGGTCCATTATGATCCTTTCCATAGCTTTGAGACCAAGCTAGTCCGGCTTATGGGGCGATAGTTTCCAGGATCCGTTGAGGCACCACCTTTGTGGAGAGGGACCACTGCTGCTGTATGCCACTCTTTGGGTACATATCCTGTAGTAAGGCTGAGATTGAACAGTAGTTTTATGTTTGGGTTTAGCTCTTCTTGGAGTTCATGTAGGACGCAGCCCGGGACACTGTCTGGTCCCATTGATGCTGTGTTTTTTACTTTGGAGAGGGCAGCGTATTTTTTGTCATTTTGGACTAATTCTGAGCATATGTGGGAATTCCCACCCAGGTTCCTAACATAACTAAAGAAAGCCTTGTGATCATCCTTAGTGTCCAGTGCAATTTTTCTCTCGAAGCTGGCCTTAGACGATTTTATGAGTGCCCGTAGTTTTTTGCTAATAGTGACCAGAGATGCCTTCCCTTTTTGGGATTTTGCTCTATCATGTAGTAGCTTCCTCCTTCTGTTGTATAGTTTGTTTATGGCTGGGGTCCACCAGAGAGGACGTCTGCCTTTGGAGGATTGGGACTTGGTTTTATTTGGGATTGCATGATCCATGCATTCCTGAAGGTGTTCATAGAATGCATTTATAAAGGATTCTGCGGTCTGGGCCATATTTTCCACAGGCCCGGGGGCTTTGAAGGATTCCACCTCGGTTCTGAGGAGTGTGAAATTTGCATTAGAGAAGTTTTTCACTGTGGTTTTCAGGGCAAGGGGTGGAGTCGGGATGTGAATATCCAGTGATATTAGTTTATGGTCTGATCTTACCAATGAGGGATACACTTCTGGTCTGGAGCATAGAGTCCCCATGTTGGTGATGATCAGGTCCAGTATGTTTTCCCCTCTTGTGGGAGTGGTAACAAGTTGTTCCATAGCATTTGAGTTTATTAATTCTAGGAACCTTTGGGCTAAGGTGTTGGAGCTAGAGTAATGCTCCCAGTCTATGTTTGGGTAGTTGAAGTCGACCAATATAATGGTGTTTGGAGAGACCTTCATATTTTCCAGTGTTCTCAGGAAGGCCGAGTGGGGTTCCTGGGTTTGGGAGGGTGGTCTGTAGCAAGCTATAAACTGGAAGGCAGTTTTACCCACTGTTAGTTGCACATGGATAGTCTCTGATGCTTCGTGCTGTGCCACCAACCTGGAGGTGTAGGTATCTTTGTCGAATATTGATACTCCCCCTCCTTTTGTGGTTCGGTCCAAGTTTTGGGGCCGAAAAGCATGGTATGAGGTATAACCTGGTAGTGCTGGGGTGCTCTCGGGAGCCTTGAACCAGGTTTCTGTTACTGCACAGACATCGATGTTCTCCATGCTAAGGAGAGTTTTGAGTGCGTGCATCTTGAGGTTTAGACTTCTGGCGTTGAGTAGCATTACTCTTAGTTTCTTATCCCTTGTGATACCTATGGAGGTGGGTTTGTCTTTTGAGCCTTGCCTAAAAAGGCACTATGGGGTAGCAAGAGCCTTTGCCAATATCCAAAGCCGAGGGTGACAGGTGCAAGCCGTCCCTAGCGAAGCATCGTGGCTTGTCGAGCATGTCATCCCAGGCTGACAGGCATTGGATCCCCTTTGAATGACACCAATACTTAAGCCAATTGCTGAAATTGATCATCTTGTCTTCATATTGTGGCATCATTCTTGGTGAGGGTAAGATGCTACTCAAGGTCAGGGTCATACCGGCCTGGGCTACATGCTCAGAGAGCTTCTCCATGTCTCTTTTCATGTAGTCCAGGGAGGTACGTCTCAGGTCATTCACACCAGCATGGACAATGACTTAGTCATATTTGTACTTGCCTTGGAGTGACCTGAGTGCTTGTGTTATGTGGCGGATCCTAGCGCCCAACAGGCAGCTCACCATGACCTTCTCCTTGTTCAGCCTGGTGAGCGGGACGTCAGTGTGCCTGACGATAGAGTCACCTATTACAAGTGTATCAGGTGTGTTGTTTAGCCTTAAGGGCTGTGACTGTTCGGCACACTGGCTTTGTGAGCTATGTGTTGTACGTGTTTTGTTGTAGCGGTTGCTTGGGTGTCTGCTTTGGAGGTCTCTGCTGCTGAGGCAGATTTTTATTTAGAGCCTCCGAGTATGTTTTTGTGTGTTTATGTGTTTGGTTTGCTGTCGTGGTAGGTCTATGTGAGACTGGAATTGTAGTGAGTGTGGTTTCCTTCTCCTCCTGACTGGTTACGCCAGTACTGAGTTGAGAGAGCTTAGCCTCCAGTATGGTTATATGGTTGCATCTCTCACATGTGTTGGAATTTGTTGGGAGGAGGAGAGGGTTGTCTGGGTACATGAGCCAGTTGTAACATTGCCTCAAGATTCCCAGATTCACCAGCTGGACCGGAGAGGAGATTGACAACTGACCTTTGGACATGCTAGAATAGTATTGGGAATTCCTTTATAATTGAAAAGAAAAAAGGGCTAATGGGGAACAAGGTACTCAAGGGGAGTTTGTGAGGGTATAGTGTTTTTAATTTTTTAGTGCTGACTTATATAATTGCTTTAGTGGGCAAGTGCCAGGTAACTTAAATGCAATGTGTTACAGGTAACTTAAATGCAAAAACAACAAACAGTAACTTTCTTTCACGTGAAACAAGGAAATAAGTACAGTATTTTTCCCATACTCCTGAGGATAGTGCCAGAAATATGCAGGAGTTCTACCCTGTACCCTGAAGTACTGAGTGCCATTGACTGCACACATGTATACATTAAGGGACCACTTGAGAAACAGGGAAGGCTCTACATTAATAGAAAGGGCTTCCACTCTGTTAACTGCCAAGTTGTATGTAATGCCAAGGGAATCATCTTGAATGTGTGCACTGGCAACCCTGGCAGTTACCACGACTCATATCTGGCACACCTCCCAACTGTATCAGATGTTCCCTAGGGGGGATAACCCACCGGGTCATTTACTGGGGGCCGCAGGTTATGCACTGGCACTGTGGCTTATGACACCGATCAGAAATGCATACACACCCGCTGAAGAATGCCATAATGAGGCATATGCTCAAAACAGAAATATCACAGAGTGTGTTTGGGTTGCTGAAGTCTTCGTTCCGGTGCCTAGATACATCTGGGGAAGCCCTGCAGTGCAATCGACAGACATATACTGAAATATTCATAGCATGTGCCATGCTACACAACATCTTCCTGAGAAAACAGTTTCAGTAGGATTAACAAGGGGAATGACCACACATCACACCACCAATGACAAGCTCACCACAGCCACACACAAGTAAGGAGTTAGAGGGGGAACCAGCAGCTGCTTGTGGGCGTAGGGCAGACATAAGCATACTCAATATGCCCTCACATTGGCTAAGAGACAACGCATAGCAGACGTAAGGCCCTAAAACCTTCCTCCTGCGCACATACATATATTAACATTGATGCCAGGCAACTCTCACAACCTTTAACTCCCCATATATTGGCTGTGTACTGCTTGCATCAGGCAGAGTCAACCCTGAACTAAAACTGTTGCAACTGCTGGATTTACAAGGTAAGTGTTGAATATGGAGTGCACTGTGTAATAACATGAATGATTGGCATATCCTTGCAGTTTGTTACTTGGTTAAGTAAAAGGTGGGTGATTTGTACAGAAAATACCTTAACATGTGACAGCAGAAACTTATTTGACTTGTATGAGTTCATTATTAAGTAGAAGGCCTCAGGCATCAACGATTCATACAGTCATACTTCTTAAAAGTAGTGATGGTCACTGCATGCCCTCAGTTTAGCACCACATGTTTGTACTGGAAAATCATTAAAGAGAGAAGTTAGAAAGTAATGATACACATTTCAGTTTCAGACTTCACAACTCTCAAAAGATCATTAACAATAAAAATGGAATTTTTTTAATGCTATCAACTTTCTAAGACTAATATTAGTCAAAGGTACAATTTCCAGTTTGACATCACAAATGCACATATACTAAGCATTACGTCAGCTATGCACCCTGAGCATCAGACACAAAGCTCATGTATCCCTGAATCTAAAAGATACAAAACAGGGATATGGCACAGTTATCATTTGCACAGGATGTTGGGGGGAGGGGGCAGGAAACCTAAGCTGACACAAAAGGTCAATGAGTGTGTGAGAGTAAGAGAGAGAGGCAGGCAACATTTGGATAAACCAACAAATGGCCAGCGACACACAATGAGTTTTAAGCTGCATGGCTGAACCATGTAACTGGTGCGTGTGTGTCTGTAGGGGGTCTTCCAGGCGAAGCTGGTGTATGAGTGATTGTATGAACACAGCTAAACTCTGTGTAATCTCTACATTTTGGGTGTCGGACAGGTGTGTGCCATGCACGGTAGAGGTGGAAATTCATCATTGTCATCCCTGACCACGAGAACTGGCTCTACTAGCAGTTGCACTGACATGTCCTTAGTCAGATGCACTGCTGCTACATGAACATGACTAATATCTGCTGGATGAGCTCCTCTCAAAAGTAAAGGCCAGGACCATGACCCTATGACCTGCCATGTATGGGTGTGGACAGCTCACCAACTGATGGAGCAGGTACAAGTACTGCCACTACGGGAACATGATCAGACATGGCCACGATAGCTAACAGCAGATAATACAGCTGACCTACTCCCACAAGGATGCAGTCCCCCTCCTAGCAGATGTTCCAGCACAGACACCGCTCGTTCCAACATGTCATTCATCTGATCCATTGAATGGGCAACACAGTGGAAGCAGTCACGCACGTCAGCCTGTGCCAGAGTTATAATCCCAACCATTTCTCTGGAGCACCTATGGTAACATGCCTGTGCCTCATAATGGTCCTAAAAATACACTGAGTGGCATGGGAAGAGACACCTGAATCAGATGGAGGATGGACAGCAGGCCTCCTCCAATCACCCCTAATAACCCTCATGCATTGCACCTCACCCAAACGTTGGCTATGTCCAGAGTCAACAGGCAAAGAAGCTGCAGTAACCACATTTCACTGATCAACTGTCTCGCCCACCACCTGTTCAATATCTATGGGTCCACTAGAATGGGTAGGCATAGGACTGCTGGCTGTGTCCGATGGAATTTCAGGGTATGGCTGTATGTCAACCTCAATGTCAGATTCAACCTCTGTACCCCCCAACTGTGCCTCTGTTTGGCCACCATCATCATCAGATTCTGCTGATACTCACGATAGAAGTCCCACACTTAACAGTACTGCCACTATTAGACAGTACAGCAATGCTCACAACAGTCCTGACACAACAACATCACACACTAAAATATTTCTTTGAACTGCTCATCAGTACCGACATAAAAAAGTTTGGCTTACCATGTGCAGATGATGTTATATTTTGCATGCCAGATGGTCCTGGAAGAAATTAAGCAAAAGGTAAGGACAACATCATCACAATTAACGTAACACAGGGGGAAATGCTTCTTCCCCTTTACATGCCCATTAACTATACTTTCAACAAGAAACTGGATGACAACTCCAACCTAAGCTAATCAATCAGAATGTGTTGTTAACCTTAGCAATTTTCACTCTCTGCCTCAACAAAAAAAAACATTATTGTGAAACAGAAGTAATGTATTGATTTAAATTGTTTTACTATACAGCAGTATTCAAACAACATGGAAGCTCTTCCTGGGACATGCTTGCTGTCCCTGAAACAGTAGCACCAATGTCAAGGAACAGCACTTTTCTGGGAGCTGTCTGGATCACTGACAGTGGGCAGGAACTCTGCATTTGGTGTTATTGGTGGCTCTGTAGCAGAGATCATGTCAGTGGCCCTATGGTGCACCTGCTCATATGTTCTGCTGTGGCCATCCACGGCATTAACATCTGCGACAATCTGCTTCTAAATCTGCATTCTGCTTGACATATCTCCATGTCCCCTTTCAAGCAGGAAGGCACCATGTTGCCTAAAAGCATCAACAATGACCTGATTTTCAGTGTCAGTGAAAGGCGGTCTCCAAGGATCGAGACACCTGGGTGTCCTAAAAAGACAACAGAAGAATAATAAACATAACTACAAAATAACTGATCCCAGATAACACAAAAAAGGTAGCATTTCAGTATTATCCACTGGAGAAACATTAAACATTCTAGAGGTTTGAAATACGAACAACAGGTTGGGTGCAAAAAAGGAGAGAAACGATAGCAACATATCCCTTTTTGTGCCATAACAGAAATACAGCTTTGCTCCCCCCAAAAAAACAAGCAAATGACACATTTTGCTAGCAAACCATCTTTGAAATGCTAAAAGTGCTATCAAATGAACTGTCCCTGAAACATGTCTACAGATTTAACAGAGAACATTCCCTTTTAAGATATTAGAAATTGTGTACACCTGTGAAATGCCCCGACAAACATGTCCATGGTATCATTACACTTCCAACTAAAGCATACAGATGAAAGTATGAAAGCCTTTTTCTTAATTACATTCCAACATAAGCAGTATGTAGATGACAAAATGCAAGAATACCTTCTCAAGTTCAGTAATCCTCCATGCAGATATATCTAAAAGTAATAGCCTCTTTTCTGTTTCCACATAAACAAGTCTCCTCACCTTCAGTTTCTCTAGCTACACGGTTGCCTTTTTATGGTGTAGATTCAGGGATGCTAGCATAGTGAAGGTGCAAATCAGGTGTGAACTCATTAGAATTGCTGAATCCCAAATACTTGGTCAGTGTATCATATGTAAACATAGTGCAAGCACTCCCTCTGTGTTTGTTGTTAATGGATTGCAGCTGTGAATAATTACTGATTGTGAAAAGGAAAACACACATCCTACATCCAGTGGCTGT
This sequence comes from Protopterus annectens, assembly GCF_019279795.1. Lineage (NCBI taxonomy): Eukaryota > Metazoa > Chordata > Ceratodontiformes > Protopteridae > Protopterus > Protopterus annectens. The sequence goes on from NC_056746.1 coordinate 654,472,043, forward strand.
GTTAGGTTAGATTTACAAAGTGTTAGATGTAAGGTTGGAAATATGTGGAAGCAGCACACAATTCACAGGTTCTGTTCATTAACATCCACCCTCCCCCTTTCATTTGTTGGCAACTACATATGATATTTCTGCCATTTAATATCCTTACAAATTTTAAGGTCAATAATACAAAATGACTTACAGACTGCATGTCTCTGATTACTGGTCACATAAGAGAAGAATAACCAACATACACAGAGAGGTAAGACATAACTTCATATTTGCAAGCAATAGTCATAAGTGGTTGTATGATCAATTAGTGCACTACATCCAAAATAATAAATGTACACATACCAGTTGTATGGTTTCATATTAATGTAGATAATGTTGCAGTTGGTTGTATTCAAAATGATTTCACTTCCTTGCTGCAAAGCTGTTTGTGTGGAAAAGCGGGATAAAGCACCCTTCCTGTGTACTGAAGGTTCAATGGAATGAGAGTTCGAATCCAGACCCATCTCATGTGTACCAACAAGTTTGTAATGTGTATGTCACAGATTGCCTTGCCTCATTTCAACTACTTGCCCCTTTTTTTCTTTTCTTTCTTTTTCTTTTTTGGGGGAGGGGGGCACTTAGCTCAATCACAGGAAGCAGACGAAAATGAATGCCAGGCTTGGCTGTACCTATTTTGTTTGTGCAAAGCGCTGAATTGTGCAAATTAGCCAAGTGGGCCACCCAGGAACCCGACAGAACACCTGCATAACACCTACAAACAGGGCGTCTGTAAAAGGACAAAGGTCAAAAACAATGCATTGTTGCAATTTCTGTATTTGATCTTGCAAGAGTGCTTTGTGGCGCTGTGTGGAGGTTAGCAGGGTTTATACATCAGTTGCAGCCATCAAACACCTGCAGACAGGACTCAGACAGCCAATAACTGAAAATGGATACATTCTATTAATTCTAATGGGCACCATGTATAGGTTCATAGGTAGGTACTAGGCTATCTGCTCAAGGGCCTACATAAGACAGGCCAACAAGGTTCCTTGGCTTACGACACCAAAGAAAGTTATTTTCCTGTGCCACTGTCGAGCAGAGACAGAGAAGTGATCCCCGGGGTGTATTTCCTATTTCCCATCCACTCATCAAGATTTTTCTTGCTAAGCAGCATTGCACAATAGCTTACACAAAGGCCTTAAGAATGATTAGGAAATTTCATGTAACTAGTTCTGTGGCAGCAGGTGTTAAGTGTTAGGGCTGGAGTACAGATGGTCCTGGGTTCTAGTACAGGGTGTGCAACCTATTTTTACTGTTGTGACAGTGCAGTTTATAGCAATGAACTGAAAAATAGACAAGTGTTATTTCAACATTCTTGTGGCAACAGGCATAAGTGTAGGACTGCCATACACATGGTTCTGGTTTCTAATACAGGATATTCCAGACATTTGTACTGTTGTTCCACATCCCATTAAATTCATTCTCACTTATAACACTTTAGATAGTGGAACTGAAATGAATTATAAGTATGAGGGATGAAACACCATTATTGTGTTTTCAGATATATGACTGAAGATATACTGTCTACTATATTTCTGTAAGTATAATTCTGCTATCTGGACTTGCATAGCCTTCACAATTAACTAAGACACATACACAACTGAATCTATATCCAATAACCTTGTCAGGTCACACACACATACATGTGTAACAGCTCAAACTGTCTCCAGTATTTATGTATTATTGTGGACTATGTCTGAGCAGCACTTCTTCTGTGGCAAAGATGGAAAATCAACGTCATGGAAGAAAATGTTTTGTCCCTTACACCTAGGTTTGAATTCTACACTGTAAAAGTAAATTTTCCTCAGTGTATAAAGACAAAAAAGTCAGGCCATTACATGTTATCTCCCCAGTGCATGTATGTAAGTTAACTCACCTAACAGTTAACTTTCAATTTCAAATATATATTTCCAGGCTACATCAGTACACACTCCTCAAACTAAGGCCAAGTGTCAGACTAACCTTCCAGTTTCAATTATTTAATTCTTCCCTGCTTGGCACTGCTGCACTCCACTTAACATCACGCAAACACAGCTGGCATCATTACTTGGGTTTGCACACTACCAGTAAACGGGATAACTGGAAATGGAGGGAAAGCATCAGTTTCCATTGCTCTAGTTTGGCTGGTAGACATGGCTGGCATTGGAGAGGAAGGTGCACACTTTAGGGCACAGAGATGGGGTGTCCAGGAGCCCAGGATGTTTACTGGATTTCTGGTAAAGCACCACAGCCAAAGGCTTCTGCATGGGGACTATTCTAGCTTCCAGTACAAGTCTGAGGTGTGGAATAGTTTGTCTAAGGCTGTAGCCAGTGTCACTGATATCCCACTCACTGAAGAGCAATGTAGGCATCATTTTAATGACCTTTTACAGGAGAAAAGGGGATACTCTCAACCACTGGTTGCAGGAATCTGAGAGTGCGGACATCCCACATCTGTGTTAGTATGACAATAAGAGAGTACTTTTAAGACTCAGAAAGCTAAATATAGGCAGGACTGGTATGCATAATGCTCTTCTGTTCTTTTCTATTCTTTTCCCAGCTAACACCAAACATGAGTTCAATTGAGAGGCTCATGTTGCTCAGCTGGAGTGACGGAGGGAAGCAAGTGGTATGTATGCAGCAGAAGAGAAGTGCTCTTGTAGCATTATAGCTTTTTTGGTCTTTTATAGAGTTCTATCAAATTGAGCATGCATATTCCATCTGTAAAAACAAGTATGCATGCATTAGTCCATAGCACAAACCAAATGTAAGAGTCCAATATTAGACTGTAGTCAGAGGTTGTGGGTTCAAATGCCATAATTCACAATTATACAATACTGTTATTTCTTCAATAATATTTAGATTAAATTAAAAACTCTACACCAGTGGCACACATGCCTTGCTGTAAACTGTAATCGTATAACTAGAACACGCATATGTGCAATATATGCACATTTCAAGGATTACTTTCAGCAATGTGTAGTGTAGTGTGTATCTGTTAGGACATGCACTTAAATGTAATACTTCAGATAAAAGAGTTGTATAACTGTATTAATGCACTGTATGTCACCAATGACGATACTACTTTTATCTCTTTTTTCTCTCATCCCAAACTTTCTCTCTCTTTTTTATTTTCTATTATGTGTAGTCAAAATGTCTCCATGTCATCCATGTATACCACATCACTAAATGCTACACAGTAAAGTGAGTTAAGCCAGCCCCAGTGGATCAGCCTGCCCCAATCCACCGGCTCCAGCACCGATGCCCAGCATGTCTGGCAGCAAACCTGGCAGTACTGCCTCTGCTGTCCCTGCACTACCCGTGCCCTGAGGTAGTACTGCCCCAGAAGCTGGTGAAATGGTATCCTCCAGGAGCAGTAGTGGAGATGGTGATTTCATCACCAGCAGCTAGTTGTCAGGGATGGTGCGTAAGTTTGTGCACTGCACCATCAGTGTATGCCTATGCCGGATGGAGAGGCTACTCTCCCTCATGATCCATAGGAGGAGGAGACATCAAGCACTTCATCCGCAGAATAAGGGGACAGTGATGACAGTCCGATGGGTGAGGACTTGATTCCCACCGTCTTCAAGCTTGATGTCCATAAGCCTGTGTTGTCTCTTCCCTCACCCCAATCATGGTATTCCCCAAACCTTTTGTGTCCATTACCATCCCTGTCTTTTGTCTTGTATGTTTGCATTTGCTTCCTCACCTACCCAACTTACCTGACCCAGATCAGTGGATATAGAAAGTGTACACATCCCTGTTAAAATGCCAGGCTTTGTGATATAAAAAAATGAGACCACAATAAATCATTTCAAATCTTTTCACAACTTTAATGTGACCTATAACCTGTACAATTCAACTGAAAAACAAATATGTTAGGGGAAAAATATAAAAAATAAAAAACGTACAATAAGCTGGTTGCATAAGTATGCACACCCTTAAATTACGACTTTGTATTTAACTACAGCATTCATGGGTACACACTTGCCATCAATTAAAGAGACTCTGATTAACCCCCCCCAAAAAAAGTTAACTGTACTAGTAGGATTTTCCTGACATTTACTCAGTTGCCTGCTACAGCAAAAGCCATGGTTCAGAGACCTTACAAAGCATCAAAGGGATCTCATTGTTTAAAGGTATCAGTCAGGAGAAGGGTGCAAAAAATATCTACAGCAGTGGATATACCATGGAACATAGTGAAGACAGTCATCAAAAAGTGGAGAAAAAATGGGACAATAGTGATGTTACAAAGAACTGGACGTCTCTCCAAAATCGTTGAAAAGATGAGACGAAAACTGATCAGGGAGGCTGCCAAGAGACCTACAGCAACACCGAAGGAACTGCCAGGAATTTCTGCCAAGTACTGGTTGTGTACTACAAGTGACAACAATCTCCCAATACTCTCTATATGTCTGGGCTATAGGGTAGGGTTGCAAGACAGAAGCCTTTTCTTACACAGAAAAACATCCAGGCCCAGCTAAAATTTGCAAAACAATACATCAAGCCTCCCAAAAGCATGTGGGAAAATGTGTTATGGTCTGATGAGACCAAGATTGATCTTTTTGTCCACAATTCCAAAAGGTACATTTTCAATACTTTCTGTGTTTGCGCAGTGCATTGACACTTCGCATCACCAAAAGAGCACCATTCCCATGGTGAAGCATGGTGCTGGCAGTATCATGCTTTGGAGTTGCTTTTCTTCAGATGGAACTGGGGCTTTAGTGAAGGTGGAGGGAATTATGAACAGTTCCAAATACCAGTCACTTTTGGCCCAAAACCTTCAGGCATCTGCTAGAAAGATGAAGAGGAATTGCACCTTTCAACACAACAATGACCCCAAGCATACATCCAAGAATGGCTTCACCAGAAGAAAATTAAAGTTTTGGAATGACCCAGTCAGAACCCAGACCAATCCAATAGAAAATCTGTGGGGTGACCTGAAGAGGGCTGTGCACAAGAGATGCCCTTGCAATCTGACAGATTTGGAGTGCTTTTGCAAGGAAGAGTGGGCAAATATTGCCAAGTCAAGATGTGCCATGCTGATAGACTCCTACCCAAGAAGACTGAATGTTGTAATTAAATCAAAAGGTGCTTCAACCAGCTTACTATATGTTTTTTATTTTTTATATTTTTCCCCTAACAGATTTGCTTTTCAATTAAATTGTACAGGTTATAGGTCACATTAAAGGTGGGAAAAGTTTTGAAATGATTTATTGTGGTGTCATTTTTTTATATCACAAAAACCTGGCATTCTAACAGGGGTATGTACACTTTTTATATCCACTGTATACATACGTCCCTTACCCAGTAGTCCTCTCTTACTGAATTAAAAAAAAAAAAAAAAAAATGGGCACCTGTCCCAAAAATAAATGCCCCATACATAGTTCTCCATTTTGCATACATTCTTGACAAACTTGATTTGGGCCAATTGGCTATACAACGTGATTGCTTTGTTGTTAACTCTCTTTGTGGAGGTGGCAGTCCAAATTCAGTTAATATTCTGCACATATTTTCAGTTTAAACTGTTAAGTAATGGATAGCTATGGTTCTTTCCTAACTCCCTCCTGCAGATTTCTGTATTGCTTTTCCCCATCTTCTTCACCCTGCTTGCGCCCCATTTTAACACCTTTAATCTGGTCAAAAAACAGAATCACACACAACACAAATAAGTAGCAGAAATAGCAATGGATCCCTTCACTTTTTCTGATTTATGTTTGCGCGGAGTTTTGCACTGTGCACCAATGTGCAGCAATGGTGAACTGTGGTACAATGCTGCGGTTATCCCCGGGCAATGTCGCTTAACCCCGCTGCGTTATGCCAACACTCAGCAACACGTACTAAAAGAAATTAATGTCACCGCATTATCACTGTTCTATCATCTCAGCTCTTAAAGAAATATGTCAATGCATTTACACCAGTCAGTTAAGCAGCAAGTGTATTCCACACACTCAGTACTAAGTCTCAGACATTTCACAATGTGGCTCGCATCAATGCACTGCGCAAAAACAAGTATTGAAAATGTGTACCTCGCATGTGCAAACACTCTGGCAGTTTTCTCGCAAACCTGCTGCTCGCCGTGCTATGGTAAAGTAAATATTATGTATTACTGCTGTTTACTGTCCTTTTCCTGTCTATGACATTAAATTGCATGTAGATACATAATAAACTGAAGGCCCTATCTAACAATATGTCACATATTTACAATACAGCCATGTGCTGGCTCCACCCAAGCACTGCAACCCTGGTGTCTCAGTACTTTTTCCACACATAGATCATCTACACTACAGAAATTAATATCACATGTTGTGTGATATGCAATGCACATCAATCTGGTAATTTGCAGAGCTAGAACTATTGACCCATAAGCCTAAAAGGCCTTATCTGCAAGGCTGGGAATGAATCGGCATGGACCTTATGCACAAGGATATAGGTGACCTTCAACATACTTGACCCGACCCATTTTGGTTTTGTCAAGGGTAGATCTTGCTTATTAAACCTAGTGAAATTCTTTGATACTGACACCAAAGACCTGGATGAGGAATAACAAAACATACCACCTATGCTGAATTATCCAAAGCCATCTGGGAATTAACCCATACATAACTAGATGGATAGCCAACTGGCTTACTGACAGAACACATATTGTCAAAGCTGGGGACTGCACCTCCACCACTAGACCATTTACCAGTGGAATACCACAAGGATCTGTGCTGGGCCCTCAACTCTTTGGAAACTATTTCTCTGAAGTCCAGATAATGGTAGATGTCCTGTGGCTTACCAAGTTTGCAGATAGCTGTCAACTGGAAGCAGTAATATAGAGTCCACCAGCTATGTTAACATATTGCAGAAGGGGCTGACACAGACAAACAATTGGTGCCAAACTCACAGACTGAATCTTAAAGCAAAAAATGCCTCATTGTCCCCTTTGGCTTTCAAGTATGCCTGCTAATTATGATATGCATAGCACCCCTCTAAGCTCAAACAGTGTTGTAAGACTTGGGAACACTTGTTGATAGCAATCTACACTTCAATCACTGTGTCCACAGTGGTGAGAGGCAAATTCTACACTGCACACCTCATAAATAAGGCCATCACATCCAAGACCAGGGAGGTCATAGCTCTGCTCTACTCTACCCTTACCAAACCACTAACTGAGTACAATGCTCCCTTCTGTCTGTACCTCACCAGACACCTGCAGCTACTGGAGAAAACACATAGGTTTGTGACCAGGAGACTTCAGGTCCTACAAAACATGACATACATGGAAAAACTGAAAAACCTGTCACTGTACTCAGTATCATGCAGGCTGCTGAGAGGTGACCTATGCCTGGCCTATAGAGCAGTCTCAGACCCTGCCCTGCTATAAATGCTGGACATCTGCAAATCAAATGAGACAAAAATAACTTGCTCCAGGGATCTCAACCTAGCTTGTGACATAAACAGAACATGTTGGGGAGACATATATATCTTTCAGCGATTGCCAATCCTCTGTAATAGGCTTCCACTGCATGTGAAGCAGTGCTCCTCAGTGACCCTATTCAAATCAAAACCTTGACATCTGGATAGGAGATTGTAAATTCACCCCTGGGGTGGCACCTGTCTCCCTCATGGACAGGGCCAGTCGGTGCTGATCACAAAATTACTCTAACAATGACCATCTAACTATGCTCAAGAAGGGTACTTGTGTTTTTACAAGGCTAGGCTTATAAATGCCCTAGGGCTATTAGGTTAGTAACCTCCTATCAACATGTGAAGCTATGAACCTATGCAAGCCTCCCAACATCTTTTCTCCAACATGCCCTGCTGATGTTATCCACTATAAGTTGACCTGCAGTCTTGTAAAAGTCAGACTTGTGCCATGGTGCTTGTGTAAAGTACTGAGTTCTGTAGTCTGTGTACTTAGGTAGAGATTCTGTTCTCACTGCAGTTAACTGTGTGTGTGTGTGTGTGTGTGTGTGTGTGTGTGTGTGTGTGTGTGTGTGTGTGTGTGTGTGTGTGTGTCTACCCAGAAGAGCAGAAGTGTGTATCCTACAGTTACCCCTCTAATCCCATGGACTGACAGTATTTTGATACTTGCATATGCCTACACATACACTTCCTGTAGATCACCTACTATCTTCTCTCTAACATGCCCTATTGATATCATCCACTACAAGCTGACCTGCAGTCTTGTAAAAGTCGGACTTGTGCTGTGGCTCTTGTGTAAAGTACTAAGTTCTGTAGTCTGTGTACTTAGGTGGGAGATCACAACATAATCTTTCAATACCAGTATGGGCTCACTGTACTCAACTGTGTGTGTGTGTGTCTAGCCATAACAGCAGAAGTGTGTATTTTACAGCTACCCCTCCAACTTCATGGATTGACATATTTTGATACTTGCACATGCCTACACACCCATTTCACGCCTCTCAACATCTTCTCTCCAACATGCCTTGATGTGCAGTCTTGTAAAAATAAGACTTGTGCCATGGTGCTTGCGTGAAGTACTGAGTTCTGTAGTTTGTGTAGTTAGGTAGGGGTTCTATTCTCACTGCGGTCAACCTTGTGTGTGTGTGTGTGTGTGTGTGTGTGTGTGTGTGTGTGTGTGTGTGTGTGTGTGTGTGTGTGTGTGTGTGTGTTTGTGCTCCTGCTTGACATTAAAGACAGCATTTTACACCCGCATGTGGGACACATTACCATATTTCAGTCTATCCACATACATCATGACATGGTTTGTAGGCCCTATGTTTTCTTAGTGAGAAACCCTGTGGTCTATCCAGCTGCTACATGTGTTTGGTAAAGTACATTCCAGAGAGAGCATTATACTGTATTAGTGTTCTGATGAAGTTCAAGTACAGTGCTGTCATACAATCCTAAGATCTGAATATGATGCCATGACTTATGATGTGCACAACATAATCTTTCAATACCAGTATGGACACTTGGTGGTCAAAGTTTAGATTGCTATCTACATGTATTCCCAGTATTTGCATCACTGGGTTTCGGTACAGTAGGACTGTAGTCAATGCTGTAATTAGCATGGAATTCCACTTTTCAGAAGGACAAAATAAAGACACATTGCTGCATTTATTTGTCGATCATGTGTCACCAATCATTTGTCTGTGTTAGCCCCTCCTGTAGTATGCTATCATCATTGGTGGACTCAATGATTGCACCCAATATGCAAGAATCAGCAAACTTGCCAAACCGAATGCCACATACTTTAGCCTGAACTGTCTAGAAACAGATTCCAAACAGTAAAGGAACAAGCACAGATCCCTGGGGTATGCCAATGGTGACAGCTCTACTGGGACAGATTGATTCACCAACTTTCACAGTATGTGTTCTGTCAGTGAGCTTATCGGTTACCCATCTAGTGATGTAAGGGTTAATCCCTAACTATGCCAGTTTCCCAATGATACCGGAGTGGGGACTGTGTCAAAACCCTAGGCCAGATCAAGACTGGTAGCATGCACTGTCTTACCTTCATCCAGACCTATCACACAGAATCAATGAGCTGTGACATCACAGCTCGCCTTTGGTGCGACTCAACACAAACATTCCTGATATGGCTGAATACAAACTTCAACACACCCTCCACATGGTCTATGATCCCGTAGAAGGGTGTACATCAACATGCATCCATCTGAGGAGGGGGGATAGCACTTGATGCATATGCATGTATAGACACATCTTGACTCTCCTCACTTGTAAGGTGTCATCATGGACTTTTTCTAAATGGACATTGCTAATATCCCAGCTGTGTGCAACGGACCTGTGTGAGTTGTTAAAGCTACATCATGTCTGTCACATCTGACAGATGTCCTCAAAGAGGTCATCAAAGGCATGCATGATGACAACATTATCGTCCTGTTGAACTTGATCTGGCCAAGGCATCTGACACAAATCCACACTGAGGTTTTGAATCAACACTGTCAGATGTGGCCATAAACAACTATATCACCAAGTGGGTAGACCACTGGATCACATATGTGGCATCTATGTTGAAATGTGTAAGTGGCCTATATCTCAGGTCCTGAGATCAGGTCCACACATCAGAGCTGCCTACTAGGCCCTTTCCCGTCCATTATTTAAGTAATGGATATCACAGATGACCTATACATCCTTTGTCCAAACAGCTGCCTGAAGGACTACTGATTGTTGGCAATCATTGACTTCAACTGTGATATTAGAAACACACACCAAAGTTTGCTGCTACAGCCATGACAACACCTGCAGTAACAAGAAAAACATGGGGGATTTGTTATATCAGGAAGACAAACATACAACTCAAGTATAATGTGGACATCACACCTTATAATCAGACCAACAGGTACGTTACCTGTGTCCTGGGGTAGATGGTAAGTAGAACATCCACCAGCATGTGGTCAAAGTGCTGACAACTCCCTTGTATGTAACATGAGTACTGAATATGTGAAGGACATCCACATTAGAGGTCATAATACTTCCATAGCTTCCAGCCTTCATCACACCAATAACTGAGTACAATGCATCCTTCTTCATGTAACTCCCTACTCATCTTCCACTAATGTGTAACTGAAGTGTACCACCTTTGTCACAGTGAGCTGTGATACAGCTTACTGGGCATACCTAGGTATTCCTTTCATGGCATAAACATTACTGTCTGATGGTGCGGAACCTTCATCAAGTTGTTACACCAGATGCATGCGTGCTACCTGTTCTGGTGATGCACACAGTACATACATAGGTGTCTGACATTAATGGCATGGATAACATTCACGACAGTGAGGATTGTGCCATATATATGCCATGCACACTAGTCAACTAGCCGTATTTATCATAATGTTGCATAGATGTATAGCAGTGTCCCTCCTAACACCTCCAACAGATGTTACTGTGCCAGGACAGTGTGTGTGATTACCCTCAGAGTGTGGATGTATCATATTGGCTGTACAAGTGTGTTTGTACAGAATCATCTCTGATCACTCTAAATCACATATGCTATGTCAGAGCCATGGGATTACTGGTATTATTCTGATAATGTCCATGGTTGTGGTTGTTTTTTTTTAATGTTGTTCACGACCCTTTACCTTTACAGATCAGTTACACAACTTCAGTAAAGAATGCCAGGAATGGGATTTCACAATACTCTGCACTGTAGATACACTGTCCTGTACTGTGTTTGGACCATATACTTAACATTCATACCACTCAACTGTACAAATTTTCACAGAAGGTCCAGATGTGTTCCTTATCAAATTCGTGGCTTTCTGTCATATCAATGGGATGATCTCAGGACTGATGTGATTCAATAATTACATATATTTGAGTTTCAGACTTCAAATCCTTCAGAACATGCATCTTAACACAAATCCCTGGTTATTCTAAAACATTTCTATTGGGCAAATATGTCCGTAATTCTGGGTCACTGTCCTCCCATTATGTTGTGCTTTGTCCAGATGTCTTGCACTAAGAGATTGAGAGCTATATGTGAAGCCCTGGTGATCATCGTGGCATTCTGCTGAAAACCACGGACCTCCTGTGCTCTAATTTAAACAAGAGTGCTATTTTTGTTTGCTTACATGGTTTCTTGGCCAGTAACACTACTGCCAGCCATGAAACCGTGCTTATTTATGTTTAAACGTGGTGGGCGGCACGAATGTGCAATGAGCGCTGCTGCTCACTGCGCACACATGTGAACTCCATGTAGGTTTCGCATGAAGCTTACACAGAGTTTAACGAATCCCAGGGTAACAGTATTTGCAGCTACATTTCAGCAATATGAGTAATTAAAACAAGTAATTAAAAAAAACTTCAAATCACATATCTGAAGACAGAAAAAACAGCAATTCCATAAAGTACATTTATTATATTAATGCTGAATTAAATTTTGAATAATATAAAGGAAAAGTTAAACACAGTGTATGAGTTGAAAGAGTTGAGAAAGGATGAACATTTTTGGGGAAAAGTTGATGCTAGACAGGGGAACAGCAGAAACATAGTGAGGTTTGGGACAGGTGTTCTTTAAGTGGAAGTTTAAAGATAGGTATGTTTGTAACTTGTTTTAGATGGAGAGGGGTGGAGTTCCATAGTTTTGCAACATACCTAGAATGTAATGAATCTCCTGCTGAGTTCTTAGATTTGGTGGTTGCTATGGAGTGATGACTGAGTACTAGATCATAACCATATTGTAGGGAAGTAGATTAAGAGTGTTTTGGAGAGATGGGCAGTTTTCAGGTTGATGGAGCAGGTTATGTGTGGTAATTAGGTGTGTATAAAACAGTTGATTTGGTAATTCTAACCATTTAATTTCTTTTTGGGTCAGGCAATGATGGTAATAAGGAAGTTTTGAGGGAAAATTTGTGATTTTATTGTAACATGAATTTAGTTTAGTTTTTCAGGTTAGATGTTAGGTTAGTAAGTATGGATGAAGCATATAGTAGTGATGGTATAAGATATGCAGATGCAATGTTTTTTATAGTGTTATAAGTGAGGTAGCAATTGGATCTGTATAAGGTTCCAAGTTTTTGATATATTTGTTACTGCATAGTATATTCAGTGGTCAAATTTCAAATTACCATTAATAAGGATTCTACAGTTTGGTTTGAGGGATGGGCTGTTGTTAAAAGTAACTGTAAAGGTATATTTTAGATGAGAGTTATTTTTTGAAGGTAAAAACATGAGTTTTTTCTTTTCTTTTTTTTTTTTTTCTGCTAGGGTTTGAAAGGAGCCGAGAGTTGGACAGCCAGGGTTCTACAGAAAAGAGTCCTGTGCTATCTTCTGTAATGATAGAAGGGTGGGGAGTGTGCAAATAAGGAAAGAGTCATCTGCATATCGAATTACAGAGGCCTCTTTGAAGGAATTGTAGAGTGAGTTAGTGTAAATATTAAAAAGTAGAGGACCAAGGATAGATCCCTGTGGTACACTTACAGTGACAAGAAGGAAGGAAGGAACAGTAAGTTTGTTGCCACTTTGGAACCAGGATATTACAGACTGAGAAAGTTTTAAGGAGGAAAGTTCTACTAGTTTTTCATTTGGAATTGTATCAAAATGCTTTGGATAAATCTAAAAATGTACTTATTTATTGACATTTGGTGACCGGAAAAGTCTGACTGAGTCAGGAACCCATCTTCAACGGAGGCCCGGGGAGAAAAGCTCCACAGTTAAAAGTTCAATCACAAATGTTTAAACAATTTTAAACAAAAACATTGACACAACACATTAATATACTAACATATATAGTGTAAGGCATAGATTTGTAATACAAACTTACATACAATCAAATGAGGGCTTACATGGTTTATGTATAAGAACATTTACCAGTTGTGATGGTTTGTAGCAATCAAGGTCAACAAATCAGATTAGAATTTTAACTTGATTAGCATGCAGCCAATTGAGCTTTTTAACTTATGTAAGTAATAAGGATAGACATTTAGTAAGAATTTAATGTTAGGGAGAGCGAATCATTACAGAAGTGAGAGATAGGAGATGAAGGAGAGATTTGCGTGATAAGTTACGTTAAGATGTACTGCAGAAAGATTATGGTGACAGATCTGGTAGAAGTTAGTGAATAGAATTTCAGCAAGGTACAAGACAGAATATATGAAAAGGGTAGAATAAGAAGAAAGGAGATGTTATGGTGGCTAGGAGAAGAGTTGTTAGTGGTTTAGGGAAGCTTAAAAGGTATGAGTTAAGTAAGTAGACTATAGCATAGATGCTATTTGATAAGATAAAGATAGGTGTAAAGAGGCAAGAAGGGTGAAGGCAGAGGGCGTCTGGGATGCACTAAGTCTGTTAGTTGTTGCTTAGGTGCAACAGGAAATGTGAGAGTTGAGGCAGTAGTCTTTCAATGTAAATTTGAAGGTCTTAAGGGATTCAGTGTCACTGATTTGTGGTAAGACATTCCATAGTTTAGCAATGGCATAGGAGTAAAAGCTTTGCCCTTTCTTTTGGTGGGTTTAAAATAGAAGAGAAAAGATGGCCTTTGTTTCTTTCATTTTTAATACTGCTTGTAAAGCTAACGCAGTTGTGGTACTATGTTTAGATCTAAAGCCATGTTTTATATTTTTGCTGAGATTATTTTTAGTTAGATAAGTCATAAGTTGGGTGTGAATACATCTTTCAGTGATCTTGGTTCCAGGGCAGAGTATAGCCGAAATCAGTGGAAATTCAACTTTGATATAGGGAATGATATATAATTTTTTCCAGAGAGTGGGGATTTGACTTTTTTTCTGAAGCAATGACAAGTATAGTTCTAAGATATGCTAGTGCTTCTGCAGCTATAGTAAGGTATTCTGATAACAGGTTATCAGCAGTGAAGGTTCCTGGTTTAAGTTTTAGGATTTTTTTTTAACAGTAGATGTAGGAATATGCTGAAAGCAGAATGAGGTATTGTGATTTTAAAGAATGGTTGGAAGTGGAGAGTAGATGGGTTGCTTTTCAGAAGTTTTAGGATTGTTTGGATGAAGTGAGAGTTGAAATGATTTGTCTTTTAAATCTGAGCTATTGATGTTTTTGAAGTTGGTGTGGTAGGCTGACCTGATTTAAACAGTTTTTAAAAGATTTTCAAAAAAGTTTGGGATTACTATGGTGTCATTATGGTGTCTGTGCTGAAGGTTAAAGTAGTAGCTTTGATTTTTAGTTTTTACATAGCACTTAGTGAGATTTCTTATCTGTCAGAATTTACAGCCAAATTAATTCTATTTTGCAGCTATTATCTGCCATGCCCTATCTCTTTGTAGCATAAATTGTTCTGTTTCCTTTGTAAACCAAGGAGGAGGTTAGCATATACTCTTTTAGTTCTAACAGGGGCTTTCTAAGTATATTTTGTACAGTAGCACTGAATAATACAACTGCTTCTGGGAGAGTTTTTAAAGGGGGTCCAGTTAATTTTTTTTAATGTTTCAATGACTGTATCCTTACTGAAAGCAGTTAAACTGTGTACTTTATTAAATTAGATTTTTTTTTATTTAAGGTATTATATTGTTCTAGGGGCAAAAGTGGCCAGGTGATCAGTTATGATGTCACGTAAACAGCCATAGATGCTAATACTGTTGTGATTGTTGGTTCGTATCCACAGAAGTACTGTCTGTCTGTCTGCAGTCCTTTTTTCAGTTCTAGTAGAAGTATTACTGACTTGACAGAAGTCACAGTAGTTAACAAGGTTTAGTGCTAGGTCAGAGTTGCAGATGTGCCAGTCCATATTAGGATATTAATGAGCCAAAAACGCAGGCACTAAAACTATCTTTTTTTTTTTCAGAAAAAAAATCCTAAAGTAAGCTCAAAAGTTCTATGACCTATATTAGGGAAGACTCGGAGTAGAACACAAAAATAATTTCATAGAAAAAGATACTAACCTGGGTGCTGTTAATGTTACCTGCTTTATTTCTATTTGAAGCATGTAGTGTAATAAATATGATATACAGCAGTGCTAAACTATGGCAAATACTTTGATTTAAGAGAGAATATTACATAGCTATTAAGGGCAACACACTTTGCAACTTTTCAACAACTGATTGATGGTTGGGTTCGGAGCCGATCCTCGGCTCCGACTCGGCCATCTTCAAAAGCTCAAGAGCTGCTTACTGGCTCGAGGCCCCCCTATATCCCATGATGCCTGGCGCTAGATACCCAGATCGCATTTGGTAAGTCTAACTGCAGACATAGTAATACAGGAATTCTGTCCTAGAATGCATAAATCCTACTGGAGAGAGTACTAGTCAGAAGGAATAGCCAAAGAAGACTCAGCCAGTGAAAAAAAAAAAAAAACATAAGGAACTCTTCTCAGTCTACAAGGATAGGGGGATGGAGGGTGGGACGCAAGAAGGAAGGCGAGAAGAAGACAACTAACATGGAACGTTATGGTAGGTACATAACTTCTTAATGTTAAGTTGTCTACCTCGCCTTCATTCTTGCTGGTTGGGCCAGCGTCCCTAGCACCTCAATCCTGGGTGGCTCATCGGAACAGACTCTTCAGAACAGTGGAACCAAAATCAGCTCTGCTCCTGGAGGCCACGTCCAGCTTATAATGTGAAATGAAGGTATGAGGATTGGTCCATGTAGCTGCCGCACAAATAGTTTCCATTGGCAATCTTGCCTGAAAAGCCACTGAAGTAGCTAGAGCTCTAGTGGAGTGACCTTTTGGTTTAGCAGGAAGCTCTTTATTCCTTAGCTGATATATCAATGTAATAATAGACGTCAACCACCTAGATAAAGTTACTTTGGACACTGGTAGACTTTGTTTACCCTCAGCATAGGACAGGAACAGCTGGTCTGATTTTCTGATTTGCTTAGTTCTATGCAAGTAAAAACGTAACTGTCTATGAACCTCCAACTGATGTCATTTGTACTCCGCCTTGTTGGAATAATTTGGAAAAAACACAGGGAGATCAATGGACTGATTCAAATTATTCTCAGAAGAAACCTTTGGAAGGAAGGATTAGTCCGGAGAGAAACACTGACATTGTGGAAATCTAGATAAGGAGGGCGAACACAAAGAGCCTGAAGTTCAGAAACTCTTCTGGCTGAAGTAATTGCAACTAGAAGAAGGGTTTTCCAAGAAAGAAACTTCAAAGAACAAGAAGCTGCAGGTTCAAAGGGGAGCAATATCAGGGAAGCTAAAATCAAATTTAGATCCCACGGAGGCGGGGGATCTCTCACTGGGGGCCTGAGTAAAGTAGTCCCTTTGAGAAAAGCTTTACAAAGCTTATGGAACATAATACTAGTATCTGATAGGCCTGTATGAAAGTTTGAAATTGCAGCTAACTGAACTCTAATCGTGGCAGAAGAAGATCCAGCATGAAAAAGTTCCACTAAAAAATCCATAATATGGTGTACAGGGGCTGAAAAGGGATCTATATTTCTGGCCTCTGCCCAGAAAGAGAAACATTTCCACTTACTAGCATAAGTCTTTCTAGTGGTAGATTTATGCGATAAGATGATTTCACGCACCGAATGGGAGATGTTCGGAAGCCTGGCTAAGGTCAGAAGTGGAGCAACCAAGCAGTGAGCTGTAGAGATTGAAGGGATTGGTGCAGCCCGCCCGATTGATGGATCAGGAGGTCTAGAACTGGGTCCAGGGCTGCTCCAGAAGGTGATGATGCAGGAATGGGAACCAAATTTGTCGAGGCCAGTAAGGGGCAATGAGGATCATCTTGCATCCCAATGTGGTAGCTTTCTGTATTAGTTTGGGAATCAGGAGAAACGGAGGGAATGCATAAAGAAGTCCCTGAGGCCAATCGTGAACTAGAGCGTCTCTGGGGGAGTGTCTGGGAAGAGGGAGGAGAGAGAAGAAATTGTTGCACTTGCTGTTGAAGGGGGTGGCAAAAAGGTCGCAGCAAGGCTGACCCCATTTGCGTAAGATTTGGTCTGCCACTGTCCGATTGAGAGACCACTCGTGAGGCATGAGAATTGCTCTGCTCAGCCTGTCCGCTATAACGTTGGACTTCCCAGGGATGTGCGCTGCTATCAGAAACCGTTGGGAAGAGATCGCCCACTGCCAGAGTCTGAGTGCTTCTCGACATAGGGGGTAGGACCTGGTTCCGCCCTGCCTGTTGATGGTACCACACTACCGACATATTGTCTGTCTGAATTGCAATGGTCCCAGTGGGAAGAGAGTTCTGAAGAGCTTGCAACGCCAAAAGCACCGCCCTCATCTCCAAGACATTGACATGCAGATGGTACTAGTGAGGCTGCTAGATGCCTTGGACTGTTCTGCCCTGAAAATGCCCCCCCCCCACCCGATCAGGGAGGCATCCGTGGTCACCGTAGCCACTGGAGGAGGAAGAGCAAATGGTTTGCCCTGGGGTACTGATGGGGAAACCATCCACCAAGCAAGTTGGTTTTTGCACGTCTGTGTGATCATTATCTTGTGACACATTGGAAGTTGCTGGAAAGACCATTGGGTGAACAGCATCAACTGAAGAATCCTCATATGAAAACGAGCAAGGGGAACTAGTATGATAGCCGCTGCCATGAGACCCAAGGTTTTTAGGACGATTCTGGCCTGAATGTTTTTGCATCCTAATAAGACATGCACATGTCGGCGAATGTCTAACACTCTGTCTAATGGCAGTCTCGCTGACATGTCCTTTGTATTTAAGTTTGCGCTTATAAAGGTAATAGATTGACAAGGCGACAATGCAGACTTTTCAAAATTTATTGTGATACCTAGTTTGGAGCAAGCTTGGATGGTGTATTCTCTGGCTCGCAGCAGGTGATGTCTGGTGGTAGCAGTAAGGAGCCATTCATCTAGATATGGAAACACCTAGAATCCTTGCCGTCTCAGGTGAGTGGTAACTACTGCCAAACATTTGGTGAACACCTTGGGGGTTGAGGTGAGACCAAAGGGCAGAGCTCTGAACTGATAATGACTGGCTCCCACCAGAAGTGGAGGAATTTTCTGGAGTGTCTGTCCATTTTGATATGGTAGTATGCATCCTGAAGATCTATGGAGCACATCCAATGTCCTGACCCAGAAAGGGTAAAATGGACTGTAGCATGACCATCCGGAACTTCATTCTTTGAACAGACCTGTTTAGTATGCTGAGATCCAGAATGGGTCTCCAGTCCCCTGTCTTTTTTGGTACCAAAAAGAACCTTGAGTAAATTCCGGATCCTTGCTGGTCTGCTGGGACTGGCTGGATGGCTCTTTTTCGTAGCAGTTTTGATATTTCTTAAACTGCTTGATCCCTTAGATTGGGTGGAACATCTGGAAGGGATTTGTTGGGAATGTAGGGGGTGCAAAAGAAGGGGATTTTGTAGCCTTCGGATATGATAGACAGTACCCATTTGTCTTGTGTTATACTTTGCCAGGCTTTTGGGTACAGCGATAATCTTCCCCCAACTGCCTCCGAAGGTGGACAGCCGGGCAGCACCTCAGGGATGCTGGAAGGGCTTGTCAGAGAAAGATTCTCTGTTGCCCTGATTTTGCGGACCCCCTCTGCCCTGAGGGGGCATCTATTGTTGTTCCCTCCTCTGCCCCTGGAGGGGAACTCTCCACGTGTGTCAGGCACGGCTCCCTGGGGTTTCCGGAACCACATCTTCCCACTCTTCTGACCTTTGGGATACGTTCTAGAAGGAGTAGAAAAACGGACTCCCACAGCAGAGAGAGTCTTGCCTTCCTGCTCACACCTGGTAAGGGTATCCTTCACCTGTGGTCCAAAAAGAGCAGAACCATCAAAGGGGGTGTTGGTGAAAGATGCCCTGAAGGGTTCCGCAAAGTTACATAACCTCATCCAAGCATGCCTCAAGGCACGCCTGTGCCTGCGGCCCTACTCACACCATCGGCTGCATAAGAGATGAGCTGCATGGAGGAGTTTACTACCGAATTAAGAGTCGCCAGCTGGGAGGCAACCTTGGCCTGGGCCCCCGCAGCTGATGGATCTTGAAGGGTATCTCCTAGCTCTTTAAGGAGATCCCTTTGAAGGCGGGTAAAGTGGCACAAGTAGTTCAGTTACCTCATGGAGAAGGTCACTGAGGAAAACATCTGCTTCCTATATCTGTCCATCGTCCTAGATTCCTTATTAGGGGGATGGACAGACGAAGAAGTTTCAGCCAACTCCTTTTTTGTGGCCGCTGCTACCACCATGGCATCAACAGGAACACCCTTTGTCAGAAATTGCTTGTCCTGTGGTGCAGTAATAAATTTTGTGGGTCTTCGGGGGGGGGGGTTGGTTCCATTGTGTCTGGGGCTGACCACGCCTTCCGAGCCACCACCGACATCAGTGGATCGAAAGGCGGAGACACCCAGGAGGTGGAGGGTTGGGAACCAAACGCGTCCAGGAATACCGACTCATCCTCGGAAGGGTTAAGGGTAGTCCAGTTCCTCCTCTGCCTAAGTATCTCAAGGATATCCGAGAAAGAAACGTCCTCAGAGGGGGATCTCGGGGACCCTTCCGAATCCTCTAAGTCGGTAGCTGAAGTGACAGACTCAGGGGAGTCAACATGCTTCCTCTTGCATTTCCTCTTTCGAGGGGGCTCCTCTGAATGATCAGGGGAAGCCTCGGAAGAGGAAGATACACCCAATGGGGTGCCCTGGACCGCTTGTTCCCCACGCTTGGGGTCTGGAGGAGGGGCAGAGGCAGACGCAGGCACCATGGGGGGAGGAGCCGATGAGGCTGATCGTGGGGCTGACTTAGAGGCCAGCACACTCCTCATGACCTCGAAGGAGCCCCTTCCCGATAGCAGAGAAGGCTCCGACTCCGAAGAGCCCGGAATCCTTCCCGGCACCGAGAGAGACTGTTCCGAAGCCGATGTAGGAGCTGAACTCACCTGCGCCGAAGCTCTGAGAGGGAGAACGGGGTCGGACAAGGGTCCGATGCCACTCGCCCTCTCGGAGCCGACGAGGGAGTCCCGGTGCCCAGATCCCTCCAAGGATGGCACCATGGAGGCGATCAGAGCCGACGATAGAACCGAAAGGGTAGGTATCGGCGCCGACGGTTCCATGATCCGAGCCCCAACAAGCTCCGGCTCCGAACTCAAGGGGTGAGTCGAAGGAGGAACTACTGTAGAGACGGGCGGAGCTGAACCCTGATGAGGGGGGCTGGATAACATTTTAGCCAGGGCATGCGATTTTAGAAGCCTGCTCACCACTCTCTCCACATCGTGGTCAGATAGTCTAGAAGACTGAGAAGAGTGGGATTGGTGACTTCGCTCTGACTGTAACAGAGGTGACCCCGGAGCCGAGTGTATCGACTCTAGGGATGGAGATCCAGAGTGTTTTCGGCTCCCTGACGGTTCCGACACCAGAGTTGGGGCCAACTGGGAGACAGGTACTTCGGTTCCAGCCGGAACCGAAGTTGAAGCAAACGCCACACCTGACGACGGCTCCGAACTGGGAGCCGACAGCTTCGTTGGCTTAGAGGGTTTCACTGGCTGGGCCTTAGCCGGTGACCCTTCAGGTTTGAGCAAACCCCTAAGGATTAGCTTATTCCTACGCTCCTGCAGGACTCTTGGACTAAAGGCGTGGCACACCGAACAAGAGTCCTGCAGGTGTAGGGCGCCCAAACAGTAGACACAAGAAGTGTGACCATCTGTCAGTGACATCTTCTGACAGCATGAGTCACACTTCTTGAATCCAGATACTTTCGTATCTTTGGACATTCCTGTAAAATGAAATATCAATCGCAGAAAAAAAGGCAACAGAAGGGAAGTAGGTAACCAGTAAAACACACAGCACTCAACACAAGTTACCACACCCTAACAGCACACACACACTATATATCTAAGAAATGGTAAATAAACCTACTGATATATAACAATTTCTAATAAAACTACTATATAAATATTGAACAAGGATTAGCCTCTAACTAAAAACGGCTACCTTGAAGAAAACAAAAAGGGGGAAAACTCTCTAACAAAAAACGAGTTTCCAAGGGAAAGGAGACTAAAATACAAATAGTTAACTAGACTACTAGAACTACTATAACTATTCTAAAGACTAACTACAATACAAAATTTTTATAAAAGCTAACAATAAAATAGAAAAATATGACCTGAGCCAGCAAAAGCAACCTTGCAGCAGAAGCGGCAAACGAGATCTAGGTATCTAGTGCCAGGCATCATGGGATATAGGGGGGCCTCGAGCCAGTAAGCAGTTCTCGAGGTTTTGAAGATGGCCGAGTCGGAGGTGAGGATCGGCTCCGAACCCAACCAGCAAGAATGAAGTGAGCTAGACAACTTAACATCATACAGTTACCATTTCAGTACAATTTATAGGATTAATGGAAAACTGTAAGCTGTACTGTTGAATAACTGCTTAGTTGTGTTGAGATTATTTACAAAATCATGTTATTCAACACAGCAATCTGTGACTGACATGGTGACTGGTAACACTGAATGGCACACCTCTACTTAGTTAGCAGTAAAGTATTTTTGAGCTAACAAATGATACAAACAAAAACTTGCCACTTAGATGCAGATCCTTGTCAAAGGCAAGACTGAAAATGCAGGCCTTCAGACAGCTAAACATCAACAAGCCCCCACTTTTTACTCATACTCCTCTGCAAACTAGCTTCCTTTCTCTGGGTCTCTTGTTATGTCACACTAAGGCAGATCAGAAACAAAAGCATAAACTGTACGAATCCTCTAGACCACGTCTGCAATGATGCAGAGGGAAGGACTGTGTGTGTGTATTAATGAGGATGGACCTGCTCATCTTCACCTAATGATATGGTAAATATATAAATGTCATACCTGACATGAGGAGGTCTATCCTTTTCAACAGTAGGACAGAATCCCAGGGCTATCCTCCTAAGAGATTACCATCTTAGGGAAATATCCCTCAATAATTGTGGCCCTAAAGCATAAAATGTAAAGGCAACAGCTACTTTCTAATGTAATCTGTAAATATCTTACTGATGCATTCAGTGAAGCTCAACTTGTTGCTACACAAATGTCTCTTAAGGATGAATTTTTGAAAAATGCCTCTGACAAGTGCCACTGCCCTGGTCGAGTAAGCAATAGACATAGAAGATAAAGGTTTATCACAATTGCCATTACAGAGTTTAAGGCAGTTAGTCAACCGTCTGTATAAGGTAATTTTATGAACTTTATCACTCAATTTCCTATTAGAAAAGGAGGCAACACCTGTGCCTTTCTTGATGGATCTGGTGCTATACACAAAAACATCTAAACTGTTGATGGACATCCACAAAATGCAAGAAACAGTCACTTCTGTTAACAATAATTAAGAAAGAAATCAGACAGGCTGAACGACTGACTGAAGTTTTTCTAATTGGCTACCTCTAGCATAAATGATGGTCAAGTCTGCAAGGATACTCTACCCTTGTGGAAAATCAGTATGTAGGATTAATAACGTAATGCTTACAGTTCAAAGTTTTGTCTAGTGGTAGTAACTCTTGATATCTGGTCAAACAGTAATACTGTCTAAAACAAAGTATAAACCTTATATAGTATGAATAGGAGGTCCAATAAGACAGGCGATTTCTGAGAAAGGCATTATACATTTACAGATATGCTAGTGAATATTAGAACCCTGATGAAAGTCAGAAAGGGAAGCAGGATGCACCTTAATAGAAAAATATATAACCTTGTATCACAGACCTGAGAAAGACAGTCTAGCAGGGGAAAGAGATGTGACGGGATCTAAACCTTTAGAAGTAGCCCATATACAATAGTGTCCATTTACTTTTGCAGTCTTTTTTCTTGTATTAAACCTGTGGGCAGATGTGAATAACTGAATTACCTTGGCATGGTATGAAGACTCCTATTCTTTAATGGAACTGGTATAACGATGCAGTTAGATGGAAGTAGTAAAGGTTTGGGTAAGGCTCAAGTCAAGAGGGTTCTGAAGGGCCTCAGCTGTAAAGGTTTCTCCAGTGAACGAGACCTCAGTAGCTGAAACCAAACTTATCTTATTCTTGATAGAAGATGTAGGAATATGTTATTGCCCATGCTTGTTTATATACCAAACCATTGCCATACTGCCAGTGTAGACAGCAACAGCATCTAGGACAAGGAATTGCAAATGACCTGCAGTGTGAAGAATACTGACTCCAATGTTCTTGCATACATTGGATACTGTCTGTGACCATACATCTTGAACAGTCTGTCCTTGACAATCCCCCACCCCTGCCCAAATGTAAGCCAGAAGCATTTGTGGTGACAGCCACTTCAAGGGTGGTGAACCTGGAGTGGGCTGCGCAGAGTTAAGCTCACAATATGAAGCTACTACAACAAATGCAGTTTTGGAAATTTGTATTTGTTGTGTCACTGGATCATTTAAGTGTGACTACTGAACTTTCATGGTTCAACACAGAACTCCCATGTACAATCTGCATGCTGTTTGTGGGATCTGTTAACTGTGACTGCTGAACTTTCAAGGTTCATAGGGTGGTATTAGGCTATCGGCCCTAGGGCCTATGCAAGCCTAGCCATAACAATTCCCTGGATAATTCTTTCCACAATATTTACTTCTCTGGACCCCTGTCTAGCAGGGAGACTGACATGATCCCCGGGGTGAATTTCCTATCTCCCATCCAATCATCAAGGTTCCATTTGAAGAGGGTGAAGGAGGTGCTCTGCTTGACATGTATGGGCAGTCTATTCCAGAGTATGGGGAGTCTCTGGGTCAGAAACCTATCCCTCCAGCATGTTGTGTTCATTGTGATGACAAGGTTTAGATCCCTGGAGTGTGTGGCTCTGAGGGATTGGGATTTCTTTAAGTGGAGCATGTCCAACAGCTCAGGGTTTGACATGGCCTTGTATGTTAAGCAGAGATTGCCTCTGAGTAGACGATATGCCACAGAGTACAGCTGGAGTTTTTTTAGACAGTCAGCATATGGCATCTTCTTTAGGCCTGTGATTCTTTTAGTGAGGTATTTCTGTGGCCTTTCCAGCTGTTGGAGATGTCTTGTGAGGTACATACCAAATGGTGCATTATACTCTGTAATGGGTCTAATGAGGGATGAGTACAGTGGTACAATGACCTCCTTTTTTCTGGAAGAAAAGCCCTTAGTGATGAGGTGTGCCACATAGAAATATTTCCTGACTGTTGTGGCGATGCGATTATCGAAAGTGAGACCACTGTTCACCTGTGTCCCTAAGTCTCTCAGCACACTTTCGATGTTTAGTGTCCTGCCACCTATGTAGTAATTCATGGGTACATGTTTTTTCCAAAGGGGATAACTATACATTTCTTGGCATTAAGCTTGAGCCCATGGCTCTGGCACCAGGCATCTGTTTCTGTAAGGCCCTTTTGTAGAATATCCACATAATTTGGGGATTCAATAATGGCTCTCAGTTTGCAGTCATCTGCGAACTTTGTTAGCCACAGTCCCTTAGTGTTGGCCTGTACTTCAGAGAAGTAGATGCCAAACAAGAGTGGTCCCAGGACTGAACCCTGAGGTACTCCACTTGTCACTTGTCTGGAGCTGGATTTGGAGTTGGCTACTTTTACAGTCTGGGTTCTGTCAGTAAGCCAGTTGGCAACCCATCGAGTGACGTAGGGATTTATGCCCAGCTTAGTAAGTTTATCTAAGGGGATGGTGTTGAAGGCCTTTGCGAGGTCCAGATAGGCTGTGTGGACCGCCTTACCCTCGTCCACAGTTCTGGAGACTGATTCGAAGAAGTCAATCAGACTTAGGAGACAAGATTGGCCCTTCACAAACCCAAACTGGGTGGGGTCCAGTGTTTGAAGGTTGCCAATGTCTTTGTTTATAAGTTCCATGATAATGCGTTCCATGCCCTTGCAGATCAGGCTTGTCAGACTGACGGGACGGTAGTTCCTGGGATCCAAGGCGGATCCTCTCTTGTGGAGTGGGATAACTATAGCTGTGCACCACTCAGTGGGCACGAAGCCTGAGGTGAGGCTATGATTAAACATGACACTTAGGTGAGGTGCCAGTTCATTTTGTAGTTCATGTAGTACATAGCCTGGGATATCATCTGGTCCCATGGATGCTGTATTCTTAGCTTTGGACAGTGCGGTTTCTACCTGTGTGGCCGTGATTATCGGAATTTGGCAATCTTTTGGTATTAAGATGGACCCTTTAGGGGGTGAGAGGGGGGTGATGTTGGCACTAAATCGATCTGCCAGGATATTGGCAATATCTTTGGGATCAGTATATTTAATGCCATTCTGTTGTAGCTCAGAGCAGATCTGAGCATTGCCATTTAGATTCTTGACATAACTGTAAAATGCCTTGTGGTTGTCTTTGGAATCTTTGGCAATTTTGTTTTCATAACTAGCTTTTGAGGATTTTATGAGGGATCTCAGCTTCTTACTGAGGCTGGTGAGGGAGTTTTTTGCATCCTGGGATTTTCTTCTTTTCTGCAACAATTTCTTCCTTCTGCTGTATAGTTTTTGTTTATAGCAGGGGACCACCAGATTGGCTTCCTTTTTTTGGAGAAGAGCATCTTGGTTCTATCTGGGATGGCACGATTCATGCACGAGTGGATGTGCTCGTACAGTGCCTTAGTGTAGGATTCTGCAGTCGAACTTTCAGATCCTGTCTGCGTGGGTGTTGTGAAGTTTGTCACTTCTGACTTTAGTAGCATGAAGTTGACTTTGGAGAAGTTTTTTAAGGGGGTTTCCTTACTGGGGGGTGGGGGTGGGATGTGGATGTCAAAGGTGATTTGCTTATGGTCAGATCTGACCAATGAGGGGGTGACCATTGGTGTGGAACAGATATCTCCCATGTTGGTAATGACCAGGTCTAGGATATTGGAGCCCCTGGTGGGACAATGGATTAGTTGATCCAGAGCGTTGGAATTTATTAATTCCAAGAACCGTTGGGAAAAGGAGTTGGTACCCGAGTAGTTTTCCCAATTAATAACAGGGTAGTTGAAATCACCCAGTATTAGGGTGTTTGGTTGTATCTTAATATTTACCAGTATGTTTAGAAAGGTGTAGTGAGAATCTTGGGGCATGGTGGGGGATCTGTAGCAAGCTACAATTTGGATTGCAGTCTTACCTAGTGTTAGTTGCACCTGGAGAATTTCAGATGCATTGTGTTGGGCAACTAGCCTGGAGGTGTGAATATCCTTGGTGAATATGGACACTCTTTCACCTTTAGTGTTTCGGTCTTGGGTTTTGTGGCCGAAAAGTGTGGTAAGAATTGTAGCCTGGTATTGCAGGGGTGCTCTCTGGAGCCTTGAACCAGGTCTCAGTTACTGCACAGATAGCGATGTTCTCCATTTTTAGGAGTGCCTCGAGAGAGTGCATTTTGAGGTTTAGACTTCTAGCATAGAGTAGCATTACCTTCAGATTTTGCAAGCTTGTATCTGTTACGGTGATGGTTTTATCCTTTGAACCTTGCCTAAAAAAGGCACTACAGGGGTGGCAAGAGCTTTAGCCAGTAACCTGAATCCCAGGGGTGACAGGTGCAGACCATCTCTGGCAAAGCATCGTGGTTTGTCGATCATGTCTTCCCAGGCAGACAAATACTGGATCCCCTTTGAATGACACCAGAAGCTTAGCCAATTGTTGAAGTCAATCATTTTGTCCTTATACTGTGGTATCATTCTGGGCAAAGGCAGGATGCTACACAGGGCTAGGGTCATAACTGCCTGGGCCACATGATCAAAGAGCTCTTCCATGTCTCTTTTCATGTAGTCCAGGGAGGTACATCTCAAGTCATTCACTCCAGCATGGACAATGATAGAGTCGTATTTGTACTTGTTTTGGAGTGACATGAGTGCATGCGTTATATGGCGGATCCTGGCACCCGACAGGCAGCTGAGTGTAATTTTCTCCTTGTTCAGCCTGGTGAGTGGGACATCAGTGTGCCTGACTATAGAGCCACCTATGACTAAAGTGTTGGGTACATTGTCTTGCCTTAGGGGCTGTTGGGTGGCACACTGTGTCACTTTGGTTGTGACTGGTGTTTGTTTGCGTTTCGGCTTCGGAGGTCCTTGTTGCTTGGGCAGGTTAATGTTAAAGGCCTCCGCATATGTGGGTTTAGTGTTGCTATGTGTGGGTGTTGATGGTGTGAGTTTTGAAGGGCTATGAGTTGCTTGAGGTGTAATGCAGGTGTTAACCTTCTCCTCTTGACTGTCTAGCTCAATCTTGGCCGGAGAGAGCTTTGCTTCCAGTTTGGCTATGTAAGTGCATCTCTCGCAGGTTGTAGTGTTGGGTGATAAGTTGCTGCACTGCTCCAGTATGCCCAGATTCACCAGGTGGACAGGAGAAATCACCGGAAGCTGACCCTTGGACATGCATGTTTAGGTGCTTTTTTGTAAAGTTTAAGAGCTGTTTTCCCTTACCTTTGCAAGGTACTTTGCAATTATAGGCTGTTTAGTGCCTATGATTAATTTCTCCTTATTGACAAGGAGTGCTGAGTGCTTGAATCAGTTTCAGGCTTCCTAGTGCTTTTTTGTAAAGTTTAAGAGCTGTTTTCCCTTACCTTTGCAAGGTACTTTGCAATTATAGGCTGTTTAATGCCTATGATTAATTTCTCCTTATTGACAAGGAAAGCTGAGTGCTTGAATCAGTTTCAGGTTTCCTAGTGCTTTCCAGCAGGTTCTAGAGCAAGTGCTAGTCACAGGGGTTCAGATTTTAGTGCTACTACTGAGAAACCAGCTAGTTCTAAGGGAAAATTTGAAGAGCAGACTTTCTGCCACCTGGAATAGTTTAACTGTAGCCGCGCAGTGCTGCACGATGTGAAAAATGTGCAAACACATGCATTTTTAAGCCAGAAAGTTGAAAGGGATAGAAATCAGCCCAAAAAGGCTAATAAAATTACAATTTCAGAGCTGGAAACCACTCCTCTAGCGTTAGATAGGCAGTACAATGCTCACCAGTCCCACTGGTAAGCAGTAGGACTTCCCTCTCCCACAGCAAGGTCTGGATAGTTCTGAGCACAGAAAATAAAGCCTGGGATATGGACTGGCTAGAAAAGGTGGGAAACGAACAAACAATATAGTATTTTTTTTTTCAGGTCCACTGTAAAACTCGTGTGTACAATCTGCCATGAGCAACTACATATATTGCTAATGCTATAAGACTCAGTCCTCTGAGACATAGCAATGCTACGACTGAAACTAAACAACATGAAGTACCAGTTTCTGTAACAGAACAAAAGTTATGTACTTACCTTAATGATATATCTGTGTTTTCCTCTTCCATCCTCCTTAGCTGATAAGTCCATTTGATCCAACACTGACAGCTCTAGAATTTTTGGATCCAAGGTTCAGGATCCTCCCCTACCCATAATTTGCCATCATCAACTGAATACCTCAGATTGAGTTATATATTTAATTCTACTCTCACTCACCAATCAAAATATTAAACCTGCATTCTACTACACATCACATATTTGCTATAACAATTCAACCTCTAAAAACCCACTGCACACATCTATGTATTTACTGCTAGTATTAAAAATGCATGCCCTAGACTTCCAAGATGGCTGTACACTGAGCACCATAATGATTAGAACCCTCTCAGTGTGAAAACTGAAAACAGTCTTAAAAAAACCACTAAAACTTATCAAGTTAGGTAAAATTCATTTACTGTCGGGGATGATATCAAAAAAGAAATCTGGGGAAAGTATCACAAAAATTAAACAGGAAAGGAAAACCTCTGGCTGGGAAGAACCTTGCAGGTGTTCTGTGAAAAGCAGATCAAATTTCAGTTTCAGTACAGGAGATAGGAAAAAAATAAATCAAATGTAGTCAGAGGTGTTTAAAATAAGTGAGACACTGGAGGAATATATCAACTCATATGACAAATGGCTGAAAAGAACAGAAGACACTTTAAGCAGTTTTTCAGATGAGATGATAACACTGCAGAACTCAATGACAGAAATAAAGGAAAGA
Organism: Protopterus annectens; assembly: GCF_019279795.1. NCBI lineage: Eukaryota > Metazoa > Chordata > Ceratodontiformes > Protopteridae > Protopterus > Protopterus annectens. Next base: position 654,501,296 of record NC_056746.1, read on the forward strand.
CTGACTGAATATGAGACTTCTCAAGAAAAACAGTGTCAAAAATAGTATACCAAGACGACATAGCATGCAGAGAAAAACCTGAGATTTTCTGAATGGAATAATAGACTGTTTTTAATTTTATGAAACTAGAAATAAGCACTTGGACTGCTGTTCCATAGCAGAATATATTAACTGAGATGGTACATTATGTGTATGTTCCAAATCTGGCCATGAGAAAGCAGCTGTATCCTACACTAGTACAGATGAAAATGCATTATTAGAAAGAGCTGCTTCAGCTGAAACTGTGGCAGACGGGAAATGTATTAAAAATTGAGGACACCAGAGTAGGGGACGTCGAGAGGCAGGTGCAATATACATATCACTATATTAATCTGTCATGAGACTATTTTTTTTGGAGGATCAAAGACATTTTTGGATGGAGAACAGGCTAAGAATGAAATAAAAATTTTAGCCAAAGCCAACAAAGAGTGAACCAACATGCTGTAAGAGACCATGCCTCTCAATCTTCTGCTAATAACAAAGCCCACAGAGAGACTTTTCCATTAGTCCAATGGACAGGAAAAAGACCAGGAGCTGATTAAAAGAATCAGGACTACCATGGACTTACATCAGATACTGGTGTTAAGAGGCTGAGATGATCAGGAAGACAAGCAATCATGTGAAGTCAGCAAATGAATGGGCAATTGTAAAGCAGTAGTCCATTAAATGCAGTTTAGACTGTGGTTTGCAAGAACTGGCTGATAAAGACTGGAAGCTTGTTGACTGTTAAATTTGCCTGAAAACTGAAGCATAAACCCCACTTTATGTTGTTAATGTTTAGAAGAACACTGAAGAAACAGCTGTAAGTAAAATGTTTTTATGATTACTTTTGTATAAATGTAATGACATAAATCGCATGTTATGCAGAGTTATTTTAAATGTACCATGTGACAGCTTTATCAGAGATTGCTGTTTATGCTAGTGATGCTAATGTAAGAAAATATTTTTCATGATCGTAATGCATCTAGGCTTTACAATGTAACAAGATAAAACAGGCTGGAAAGAAGCAAGTTAAAGTTTATATAATGTTGTAATCTTGGGATGCTTGGGGATGTAAAAGTGTATTGATCAGATTATATGTAGAATAAAAAGATAATTTCTCGTTTTACAGAAATGTCTAGACTGATGTCCTTAGTTTCAGTTGTACACAAGTATAAGAAATGGAAATAAGCCATAAAACAAGAAAAAAAAAGATCCAAAGCACGAAAACAACAGTTCTTTCAGCATATACAAAGTTAATAGTTCCTTTCTACCCCACTAACCCATACCTTCAAATCTAGCTATTACCCTTTTCTTCATAATATGAAGATAAAATATAACTTCTTTTTCTCTCAACTGACTCCTGCTCATACCCTGACTCCTGCTCATACCTTCACATATGTGTAATATATCAATTAGTATAATTTTTTACTAAAATTTTTATAGTTTATAATTTTTAATTTTTCTTTGAACAACACTGCCTCTGTATTTGCTTTATTATGTCTTTTTATATTGTTAACTTTGTCACTGTTCATGCTTGGAGCTTTTCTCCCCGGGTCTCTACTGAAAACGGACATGTATCCAGCTAGACTAGCCCGGTCAACAAATGAAAAATAAATAAATAATAAAATAAATAAATAGTTGTTTACATTGCCAACAGCATCTATCTTTGGCAAGAAATGGGAGCAAACGGGTGCAAGCAGTTAACTATGAAAGATTACAACAATGTATTCTAATTGAAATTTAGAAGGATTCTTTCTTGCATTTGCAAAGTTACTAGCTGCTTTTCTATTAACAAATAGCTTTAGTTGGAGACAATGAGTCTACAGGTTCAAGGAATTCACTAGGAAAGGTCTGAACAGTTTCTCAGTTAAATGCAGAAGATAAAGTATAATTAACTTTTAAAAGGGAAATTAGCACGCAGTTTAGTGAAAACAAATATAGTATGAAACAGTGAGAAGTGAACAATTATACATGCAGTTGCCTCCACAGCTGCTTAGTACTTTAATGTATTAAATATTATAGTGATCAGTTTAGTTGACTTATTTCAGAGTTGCCAGAGGGCTTTTTCTTAATGATAAAAGGTAAAGTTCACTGAAAGAATGCAAGTTTTTTTTTTGTTTTTTTTTTTTTTTTCCACATCTGGAAAATTACAGATAAAAGAATGACAGTTAACAATCTGGGTAAGTGGGAACACAGGTTCTAATGAGCACTTTAGCATGGTTAACCCTAACATTAGAACAGGTAATGCCTGTGGTTGTAGATGTTGACTTGGGGCAACTGCTTCTAATCAGAGAAGAAAACTTACTTTTTGGAAAGAGTATATTGGTTTCTATGTTAAAAGGCACTGGGAGTTTTGAAATGTATATGTGGTTGTTTACTTCTTCAGTGTTTTTTACTGAAGGAAAAAGTCAAGGGAAAAGTGACATGGTCTAAAACAGAGAGATGAGAAAAAGCAACTACATACAAATTTAGCCTGCTAGACATTAATGTGTGCATGTAAGCTGCAAGCTGTAATATGTGATATGTAGGAGCAATAGTTTTGAATATGAACAGCTGCTTTACCAATATTAATATGGAATGTAAATGGCCTTGTGGGTATACAAAATAGTTGTAGAGTATAAACAGCAGTGTCACAGGACAGAGATTTGGATGAAAATGTGTGTTAATTTGAGAAAGAAGGAATTTCAGGAATGACATTTAGAAGAGTATAAGGAACAAGGGAAAAGAAACTAAACAATGATTACACGGAAGGCTGTGATAGAAGAGGAGAAACAGTGCTATATTTGTGGCAGCAAGGGATTTTTGGCATGGAAGGCGGATTATAATGACAAGTATCGATATCGATTCAATCTAAAACTACAATTATTGAGCTTAGAGGAACTCTGAGAGAAATAATAAACATTCAGCAGGGAATATTTATGGGTAGGGACAACAGCCTGATTTGCAATAATGGGGATGCATTAACAGATTCAGAAGTGAAAGTATAACAAAAGAAGGTAGAGTTCTGAAGTGTATGAGAATATCTGGTATGGAACTAGTGAATTTAGTAGTAGGGACTTGTGACATAATTTATATTATTCCTCAAGATGTAATAACTGAGCTAGACTGGACAGATTTTACACTTCACAGAAGCACCTCTATTTAACTAAAATCTCTGAGGCCCATCCAATAAATATATCAGATCATACACCAATAAAAACTAAGATAAAGATGCAGGGTAATGATGCAAAAATGAAACACTGGTGCTTTCTTACTTATCCATTAGAAATAGAACAATTTGAAGAGTGGTGCTGGATATGATGTGATAGTTATTGGGAAAACAGACATTACTTCTGAAAGGATAGATAATGAATTGGATAAAATTAAAATAGATTAAAACATGGTATAAATAAATGAGAAAGAGATATGGAAAATAAATAATAGAAATATAGAAGGGCTGGCATTGGTTGCATTGTAGAATAAGGCAATCTCAGAGAGGTGTTAAAAGGAAAACAAGAGCTTGTTTAGATAAGATAGAAACATACTGTTAAGCAACTATTTTTGATAACATGTCTACAGCACAAAAACTTTGGCACAACATAACAATATAGACAGGAGAAAGCAGAAGGAGTTGAATCCAAACATACAGAGCCTATAACAAAAGAAACAAACAAAAAAGGATATATATTTTGGAAATTTTATTAAAATATGTATAAGGTAGAGAAATGTTACAGTGTTAGAATGTATTTCTCAGGCCAAGGACCTTAGATGCGATCACTATAAGCCTTGCTCCAGTCAGCCATAGTACTGTGTACCATATCACCAAAACGCAAGTCCACATTCTTTTTAAAACTTAAAATATTTTGCTTCTGCCCGATTTTTAAGGGCAACTTATTCCATTTACTCCCTAATTTACAGTGAAAAAAATTGCTCCTAGTTTTGAATTTACTACCCCAAGTTAACCAAATCAGTGTTATTCCTAGTAACTTTTCCATAGGTAACAAAATTCACCCCATCATTTCAGTTTTTTAAAAACTTATATACCCATATCAAATCATCAGTATACATCCTGTAAAACACAGTTAGGCTTACCTTTTTCAGTCTCACCTAATAACTATTTATCATGCCATGGATTCTCCTGGTGAAAAATCTTTATATCTTTTTGTATTTATTTATTTATAATTTACAGAATATACAAAATCATAAAATACAGCAAAAAGACTGACCAAAAATATACTTGCAAGCAAAAAGCACTGGAAAAATTCAGAAAACCATGAAGTAAAATAACAGTTGCGGTGAAGTTTTAATGATGCGTCCTGGTATCTTGGCCCATGGCCTTCAAGGGAATGAATTGCAACATCATACACTACAGGTCTTATTATGGCTTTGTCTACTATCAGTACCTTCTCATCCCTGATAGGCATCATCCTAAATATGCTACACAAAGTAACTTAACACAATTCCAAGACCTTACTTTTATGGCCAGAAAACTGTAAATTATCAGTCAAAATTGCAACGTCCTCATATTGCTCACAAGCTCCAAAAATCTCCCAATATATTCAACATGGATACCTGATATTTGTTCTACCAAAATGCTTAACTTTATTTCTAGCAAACTTAAATGAAACTCCACTACTCTGAGCCCATTCGCATAATGTGCAATTCCTGATATTTCCCATTAATGTAACTATCCCTGCAATTTTCACATCATCTGCAAATTTTTCTACCCAGCATTTGGACTCTGGGGTATACCCTCCCATAAAAAATAAATAAATAAAATAAGAAGGATCCCAGAATGGATCCATGAAAGACACCCTTATTTATTTTTATTTCCTTGGATCTTACTCCACAAATGCAAACCTAGGTCTTCCTATTATCCAAACAACTGGTAATCCAGCTAACTAAATACTTGTTGAATTTCCACTGCAACAAAGATTACACAACAGAGATGTGAGAAACAGAATTAAAGGCTTTAGCATAGTCAACATAAACATCAACTGGCAACTTTTCATCTAAGGCACTTACTAACTGAATTCGTTTTTAAGCAGAAATAATAATACTGGATCTTCCAGAAGTAAAGCCATACTGGTATATATCACAGTAACCTTGGAATTCAGATTCCATCAATGTTCCAAGAATAAGACATTCAAAAGTTTTACCAATTACGCTTGCTACAATTATTATCCACACTATGTGAAGACCCATCTTTATGTACTGAAATAATATTAGCACCTTTCCAATATAGGATGATAGGGAAGTTACTAGGCTAATGGCCCTAGGACACTTACAAACCTAGCCAAGTTCTAACCTTATTTCCATGATCAGCACCTATTGCCCCTGTTCAAGATGGGCACAGGTGGAACGCCCAGGGTGAATTTACTGTCACCTATCCAATCATCTAGATTGAGTATGAAGATGGCCAATAAGGTTCTCTGTTTGACATGAAGTGGGAGTCTGTTCCAAAGGTGTGGTAAACTCTGGGAGACAAATCTGTCCTTCCAGCAGGTTCTATTAATGTCACATACCAGGTTAAGGTCTTTAGAGCGAGTAACCCGTGTACCATTTGACTTACGGATATGCAGCATTTCCAATAAAGCAATGTCAGAGACTGCCTTACATGCAAGGCAGAGATCACCTCTGAGTAGTCTGTATGAAACAGAATAAAGTGAAAGTGATTTCAGATGATCCATTATAGGACAGATGCTGAAGACCTTACATTTTCCTTGTGAGGAACCTTTGTGGTCTCTCCAATTGCTGCAGCTGCTTGGAAAGGTACATACCAAAAGTGGTGTACTTTATTACTGGCCTGATTCGGGAAGAGTACAGGGAGGTTATAACTTATTTTTTTTCTGGTGGCAATGCCCTTACTTATGAGATGAGCAATATAAATGCTTTTTTTATCATTATGTTGACATGGTGATCTAAGGTAAGGTTGCTGTCAACCTGTGTGGCAATGCCCTTACTTATGAGATGAGCAATATAAAATGCTTTTTTTATCATTATGTTGACATGGTGATCTAAGGTAAGGTTGCTGTCAACCTCTGTGCCCAGGTCTCGCACAACTAAGTGTGTACTTATGTTGTTGCTATTGCTGTGGTAGTTAGCAGGAAGATCACTCTTACCAAAAGGGATAATGATACATTTTTTTTACATTGAGTTTAAGGCCATGACTTTGCTACCAATCATTTGTTTGTGCAAGACCCTCTTGTAGGATGTTGACATCATTTGGAGATTCTATGATCACTCCCAGTTTGCAGTCATCAGCAAACTGGTCTATATTACATGATCGAATGATTAGGTGATTAAACACCTAAACATCGACCACGTAATATTGAAATGCAAAATAGCGAATGCCGCCGGGAAACGTTACTGTCAGACACCAAAAAAAAAGAACTTTACAGCCAAACTAAGTGGGGGACTTTGCCCCCCCCCCCAACATGGGGGGGGGCTGTGCTCCTCACACCTCCCCAACTAAATATACCAACTCCAAGATCGCTACACAGTGGAGAAAACGGCAAAATCCAGTGAATGGCAAAGGGAAATCTTTCCCTGTGTTAAATTGTCCGTTTGCTGTTTTTTGCTTTCGATATTACGTGGTCGATATTTAGGTGTTTGATCACCTAATCATTCGATCAAGTAATATAGACCCTCAGCAAACTTTGTCAGCCACAGACCTTTAGTTTTTGCTTGTACTTCAGAGAAATAGATTCCAAATAGTAGAGGTCCCAAGACTGATCCCTGTGCCACACCACTGGTTACAGGTCTGCTCTTGGAGGTGGATTCCCCTTTTTCCCAAACCTGTCCAATGTCCCATACTCCCTGTTAGGTGGAAGGTTAGTGGAGCTTTCCTCATTTACCTCCTTCTTAGTGGCCGCTACCATCATCAAGGAATCCACTGCAGAAATCTTGCTCCAAAAGAGGCAATCCTTAGGGGACACTAAGGACTTTCTGGCTTCAATGGGATAGGTTCATCTACATCCGGTTCCTTATATGCCTGCTTAGAGATCAAATCCATCATCTCAACTGCAGGAGGGACCACCCAAGAGTTATTCGGGCCAGCCCCAAAAGCCTTGAGAAACTGACTCCTACTGGGAGGGAACTTCTGTGAACCACCCCACTTTTTTTATAAGTAGTTCCAGTATTTCGCCGGACAAAGCATCCTCAAGGTGGTTCTGGGGAACCTTTTCCCCTCAATGAAGTCAGTGTCTTCAGTTAAAGACTCCTGAGTGTGGTCAATGTGCCTCCTTTTGCATAAATGCTTATTATTTTTTGCTCATAATGCCAGATATGGTCTCCATGAAGATATTATTTGGATTATAATTTCTGTCTCTTTTTTGTCTGCAAACTCAATCTCGGGTATTTTGGAGAGGAGCATTCTGGGTAGGATATAAGCTCGAGAGTTTTTGGTCCTTACGGGCTGTAGTAATGGCCAAGTTGGTTCAGATATTCGGAACCAAACCCACAGGTCAAGGAATGAATGAAGACTGACAACATTACCTTCACCTTTTACAAAGGGACACAATTTTCCATAATTTTCTGAATCTTACCACAGAAGATGTTTCATATTTCGAGAATACTCTTAACTGAGTGCTCTTCTTTCTAACTTCAGTTCTTTAAATAATTTTTGACAGCTGCGGGGTAGGTACCATAAAAATGTCTCAATATATTTTTGTGTTTTATTTAATTTCATAATACAAAATACACTTAACTACAAAACGAAAACCTCAAAATAATGATATTCTATATTTAACAAGTAATAATATGTTTTTTAATTGCAAAGGGCATTATACTTGTAACTCCTCTGGTGTGGTTTATGCAGCAATATGTCTACCATGAGTCTATTTCACGTCGTCGAATGCTCATGTGTTCCAACGATGTGATCTCGAACCCGGACGTTCGAAATGCAAGAATTTTGAACACACAGAACAGCGATTTTTTTTCCCAGGGAAAAAAATTACTGTTCCTGTACAAAACCAAAAAACGCACGTACACTTCAAACTGTTCCTAATGTGGGGGCTTCACCTCCCACATCCCCCAACTGGGGGGGGGGCTGTGCCCCCCACACCCCCCTACTTAAATATACCAACTCCAAGACCGCACCACAGTGGAGGAAATAGCAAAGCCATGAAAACGGCCCACCGATTTATTTCCCTGAGAAAAAATTGGTGTTCCACGGCTTCGCTATTTTCTCATTTCGAACTTCCGGGTTCAATATTACGATGTTCGAACACCTGTGCATTTGACGTCGTGATATAGACCCATTTATCATGCCTTGCTTGCTATACTATATACTTTCTTTCGGCTTTTCCCGGTTAGGGGTCACCACAGCGGAACTTCGTTCCGCTAATGATTGGCAGTGAATTTTTATGGCGTTGAGTTGCCAGCCCGACAACAAACCTTCAAGGAAGGCACACCCACACATGCATGCACTTACCTGCATGTCTTTAAATTCATTCAACTGTGGGGAGGATATACAAGTAAAACAAATAAATAAGAAAACATTTATCAACATGCATATACAATGTTGAAAAAGGACATTACTAATGCATTAGCAAAACATAGTTTTATATATGAACATTTTAATAAGTTTGGAATTTTTATTCTAAAACACATTGTTCAAGGTGAAAGGGGTGGTAAATGGAAGAATTAATGGCTTATGAGGGAATTATATTAGCAGATTGTTTAATTTTGATAAATTCCCAGGTTTAAATAAGAATCTTTCAATCATGAGTGCCTTGATGGACAAATACAATAGGATTTGTTGAATTTCATTGGATATTTTTATCATATGATTTTTTTTAATGTTTATATAATATATGTGTTTTTGGGTTATATTTGTCCTGATGAAGTCTTTTTTATTAAGGTGTAACTCTTAACCAAATAGCTAATAAAATGTATTCCTTGATGGCTTGGGAGCATTATTTTGAGGTTTCGTTTGTTGGGACTTCAAATACAAATATTTTTACTTAACGACACAATGATCACAGCTAGACAATGGTTCTGTAACATTTACTTCAGCTATTATTATTTCTCTCGGCGCCAAGACCACATCTAGTATAGTACTCCATCTAGCTGGACTTTAAGCATACTGAAATGCATCAACATCAGTTCAAACTGCACTATCCTTTCAATATTAGTTTCCTTTCAATATTAGTTTTACCTTTCATTTGTCCCCAGTCAATACCAGGGAGATCTATATCTCAACCTTTTAAAAAGACTTTTATTTAATTGAGTTTTTAAGCTCAACAAGCCAGTTCTTCAACTCTTAAACGTATTGTGATTGAGGATAATATCCCATTATTGTTAGTGTATTATACCTAAACTGGATTCCGTGGTGGTGCAGCGGTAGTGTTGTTGCCTCACAGCAAGAGGCTCTCCCGTTCGATTCTCAGCTAGTGTGCGGGGAGTGCCTTCTGTGTGGAGTCTGCATGTCCTCCCCGCGGGTCAAGTGGCGTTCCGAAAGACATGCGTGAATGGGTATGCCTTCGTTGAAAGTTGGGCATTGAGCTGGCAACTCGACATTGTGAAAATCTACTGCCAATCATTAGCGGACTGGAGTTCCGCTGTGGGAAAAGCCGAATGACAGCAACATTATACCTAAACTGGATGCCTGTTGAAATAATATCTTCTTAGGCACAGAATTCAAATGCCTCATATGACAGTTCTTTAAATAAACTGATACCCCGTCCACGTTTTTGTATATTTCGGATATTGTGAAAAAGATGTATACCCTGGAATTTCCATGGATTAAGAACTGAATTAAACCATGTTTTGGTGATATCAATATCTAACTCTTTTTATTAATAATGTTAGCTCACCCATTTTATTATTTAAACTTCTGGCATTTATAACCAATACAGACAAATCTGTATGCTCTTTAGTGGGGGTAGTATCCCTAGTCAAATTACCATTTCTGTCTCTAACATCAACCTTCCCATCTTCTGACAAACTATTCTGTTTTTTTTCCTCGACAAATATGGAACCCATCCCTAGAAAAAAAATTCTTCTTCCATCCATACATTCCCAAACAGGCAAGCTTTTTTTGTCAAATACATGTCTGTTTTAACATGTAAAGCATTACATGCTGCATAAATGTAAAGTCTATGTGGAATGGGAAAACTAAAAAGGCATAAATGGAAATATTTATGGAAGAAATAAGTATGCAAAGCTCAGATGAAGATGAGACTCAATTAAAAACTAGATTAGGCAGAGATAATGGCATGCCTATGGAAATCTGAAAACTAGGAGGGGAGAAAGCATAAAATATCTGGAGGGTTTTATTTAACAATATTTTAATGAAGGGGCAGCACTAGCATCTGTGGTGGCTATATTGCCCAAAGAGGTCAACGTCCCCTCATCTCCGGCTTTATAACGAGCCATTTCATTTGTAAACCACAATTATAATTTATGTCTGTACTAAGTATGAAAATAGCAAAGATGTTACCAAAGTAGAACGATACGGATCAGTATGGTTTTGTATAGGGGGAAGCAAAAATTTAAAATTAATGAAATGATGATCCAGAGGCAAAAGACAACACTGCTATTGCATGTGAGTCTTGATGTATAAAACACATTTCATACAGTCAGCTGGGATTTTTCTAAGCAGGGTACTGGCAGCATTTCAGTTCCCTGACAGTATAATAGGGTTAGTACGGAATAAAAGATTGGAGGCAAGAATTAAGGCAGGAGGGTTCCCTTCTGACAAGTTGAGCTTGAAAAGAGAACCAGGCAGGGATGTCCTCTTTCCCCGTTTTACTTGCTTTATATTTAGAGCCACTGGAAAAGAAAATAAGATACTCACAAATTCATGGATATAACTGGTATGGTACCCAAGAAAAGTTGGCTTGATTTGCAGACGATATTTTGTGCTTGATAAAATGTATAAAAACATATTTTCTTGTTTAGGAACATTTTGAAATAGTTTTGAGCCTTTTCAGGATATAAAATAACTGAAGCTATAACAAAGATTATAGGGGATACACTATGTACACACACATGAATTGATTCGGCAATACCCATACTTATGGAGATATGATAAAATGAAGTATTTAGATGTATGGATGAAAAAGGGGTTTGTTATGGCAGCTAAGGATATGTGGGAAGAAATTAAAAGGCAATACAGAAACTTAGAAAGTGTAAACTCTTGACTATGTATAAGAACAGTTGGATACAAGTAGGGAACATTTTTTAGTTTTAGCTCCCTTAGTCTTATGTAAAGGTCAGGAATGTTTTTATTAACCAATTGAGAAGATGGAGATGAATGGACTGATTCAGTAACAATGCTGAAACCACTTTATGGAGGGGAACTTTGACTGATCTGAAGGAATATCTCCTTACTATCAAACACCAGCTATGGCTCTACATTAAATTTTGAGATCCAGTAGGCAGAAAAGTAATGGCCTCCAGAAACACTATTTTCCAAGAAATGGACTTCACTGCCACTGAATCAGGGGGTGGGAGTGGGTGACAGGCAAGCCAGTAATCACATTTATATCCCACAGAGAGGATGGTTTTATAAATGTGTGTGTGGGGGGAGATGTAGCACCAAACTCCTGCCTTACCCAAGTTTATAAATGGCAGTTATACCTCACACATGCACCCTGAAAATGGAATACCTGAGGCTCAAGTCATATAAATACCTATGACAGGTCAGAATAAGCTGTGAACTGACTGATGTAGCAGCAGGTACCAAACAAATGAAATGCCTGCCTGGTGGAAAGTTTCCTGGCTTCCTCATCACATCTGACACTCTAATCATAAGGTAATAGTGGAACAGGCATTGAGGTGGCACTGATTTCCACCAAAGGGTATGAGAGTCTAAAATTATACCCTCTCTCATCCGCAACACAACAAAGCGAATTAGGTGAAGTCTTTCATCTCTGAAATTTACAATAAGGTGTAGAGCAACAGGAATGGGCGAATGTCATACAGAAATCTCCCTTGCCATGGAATGGAGAATGCATTCAACACATACCCCCCCCTTGCCCTCCTGCACTGAGTGGAAGACATTGAGCATCATCTCCACCCTAGTGGTAAACAGATTGCGCTAAAAAATGCCCACTTCTAACACAGCTGATCCAGGTATAGGTGCTGAATCCACAACTACAGGACAGGAGTGACAGATGGCTCAGTCAGTTCACCAGCACATTCACACTCTGACTTCTTCATTCTCAGTACAACCACATGCTCTTGTGGTTACCTACACATCACATGACAGACTGGTTCCCGGACCAGAATAAAAAGGCCCCCAAAGCATATTTGCCTTCAAGGCCAGAAGGACTGCCTGTAGCTCCAGTTCACTATATGATGTATCCAAAACCAAGAACCAAAGAAAGCCAACTGTAAAATGTAACAGTTTCTGGAGACTCACAATCACGAACTGGGAATTGAGCACACCAAATATATCAACCAGCAAAGTCTTTATTGAGCGCTTTTGTCTACTTATAACATCAGACTTCTTCAGAATAAGTTAAAAAGGCAAATATCACATTTAAATATAAAACAAAAAGCAGACATGCCAAATAGAAACCAATGAGAAACAAGCATTAAAATACCTATTTAGAACTTAATAGGCAAACCATAAATATAATAATTACCCGTGGCAGGTTGAAAGAATTTTTGTGAGAACCAGACTCTGATGTGTCTAAAGGTGTCCTTGATGTCTGGTGGCACCACCCAAGTATCCTATGGAAGCATAGGACAGACCTCCCTACAGGGTCACTATCTGGAACCCTGCAAACTAGATATGCTTGTGAAGACAAATAGCTCCAGGATACAAAAGAAGGCATGCACTCCCTTCTGAACCATAATAGGAGATAGCAGAACTCCCAGTCCTGTTCCACAGGAGGGAGAGCCTCTACAGCCCTTTTGATTATTAGAGTGCCTGGGTCTGTCTAAGAGCTCTGTGCAGAGACTGCTTCATTACTTCACAGAGCCCTTTCTGGGTGAGAACATACGTTGTTTAAAATGTTACCTCCCATGACCATATCCATAGCCCACTGGTCCCTTACAACAGTTGTCCAAGCTGTGGCAGACTTGGAGACCTGCTGTCACTGGCAGCCCCAAACCACAGTTAAAACTTATTGTTGGGCCAGTGGAGACAACCTCTTGCCTGACATAGCCAGCACCAGAAACGGTAAAACTATGGGACTCTAGTGCTTTCCTTGGTCTGTCAGGAGACATCTTTCTCTTTAGGAGATGTGAGAGACTGGAAGTGGAACAAGATGAAATGACTGTAGTGGGATCACAAAGGTCAATCACAGTGGTCAAGACCTGTTTCCTCTTTAAGAAGCCATCTAACACTTCAGAAGAAGGATTGCAACACAGAACTTACCCTCCCAAAGGGCCCATTCAATTCTGAATTTATCAGCTCTTCCTTGAGGGAGGGCAGCATCATCTAAGTCATTCTGTGCAAGTACATGTCTGAGCATGCTACCCTAGCCGGAGTGTTAGCACAGTGAAAGTTGAGACAGCTACATGGAAGCCCACCCAGAGGTCAAAGACAGAGTCTGACACACTTCCAACTTTGAGGCCAGACTCATGGAGGGAAGAAAGCTTCTCTAGTATCTGATCCACAAAGAAGGAAGGGTGGACTGGAAGTTGGATAGGTGATGTCAACAGTTACTGGGAAATACTTCTCTACTGGGCAGTGGAGTAGCACAGGAACAGACTCTGTTACAGTCCAATCCAGGGACTTACAATTTTTGTTAAGCAGCAGGATAACAAAATACTTTGGTCCCTAGATGCTCTGCTAGATCATGGAAATCATACAAGGGTAAACCCAAGGACAGATGGTGAAGGACTCATTCCACTCAACTTCACTTACAGAAAGCATCTTTCTTCTTGATATTGCAGAAACAGTCTACATGCTTCCAAGCTGCAAGCATGGCACCCTTACAGACTAGCCCTATGACAGAATGATCCAGGTCTTCTATTCCTTCTTCCCTAAATGTGGACAGACACTTATCCTCAAAATTTTTCATTTCTCCTTGTTGATCCTCCCTTTTCTAAAACCACTAATTGAGCTCCACCTTTTTCATGTGCCTGTTTCTTACCTCAGTTCATACTTTGTAAATTTTTTAAATATTTGAAAATAATTATTAGGACTCACTTTTTACTATATTAGTCGGTCATGTATTTACTACTGTGAGCAGGTACATGTTTATGCTATTACATGGTCTAATGTTAACTTGCACAATATTTACATTACTATTCAACTACAGCCAGAGTATATTATTTTTTATATTTTAATGTTTAAAACTAAATTGACTCTGTTTGCATCTGTTTGCCTTGGAATGTAATCTCTGGTAGGCTTGAAAAATGCTCCATTTGGAATCAGTGTTCTATCCTGGTCAATGAATTTTAAATAAAAATAAAACAAAAATACAAATGTTGCTGTAACTATGCTTGAGAAAAATGCCCCATTTTTCTGTCATTTTATAATTTCCTCTTCTGAGGCAAACACTGTATAAGCAACTTCTGATACTTAATAGTTTTAACTTCTGGTATGTTGATTAGTGAAGTGTGCAAGCAGCTGTGCTCTCTCTTAGTTTCTATTAAATATGAAATCATCATTTATACTTATGGGCAAGCATGTTTAGCCTTAGCCTGAACTCTTAATAATCTTAGGCTTTGATGTTGTCAGTGAGTAAGGCCTATAAACTTTTGAATAATGGACTTGGTTAACTAGGTTTCACTTTAAAAAGAAATATTAGGCGAGCCCACTATGACCACTCACTTAAACTTTCTTGACTGTCTCAAGAAGGGTTAAATGCAATCTTAATCTTCTAGTACATTTTGACCTATAATCCCTGCAAAAACTTGATTTGAAAATGGCCTTCAGGAGACATGCTCATGTATAAATTTGGTATAATTCTGATCACCACCATTTTTGAGACTACAAAACATGCATTCACACAGCTCAACCTCTAAGTGCAAGAGATCTGGACAAATCCAAAAATAACAGGGGCGCAAAGACCAAAAAATGAGGGACAAATTTAAATACTGCTCTTATAAATGAGTTGAGAGAATAACAGTTGTTGCTTAGCATGCATTCTCTGAAGGATAGCAAGACAAACTCATATGTAATCAAATATTTAATTATGTCAATGATTTGCCAAAAAAATCACAAATTTTATGAAGAACAGACCAAAAACATGAGGCAAAATATATACAGTCTGTGAAAATCTTGACAGTTGAGAGGTATGCATACATTATGCACCAATATCAAGCAGGAGTGTAGCCAGAAAATGTTGTGCTCAAAAACTCTTTTGAATGCTTCCCCAACCCACTTGTCATTAAAAAAAAATGGAAACAACTTTCAAAATGTTGCCCCACTGGCAGTTAATAAATGCTTTCAGTCATGTTCAGGGGTTCACTCTAACATCATTAAATATATCGCTTTTAGATTAGCAACACCCTTTGAAAGTAAGTTCTGCATCTGTTATTGGAGGCCTTAGTTTAGATGGCTGCAGATCCACGGTGGTGGTGCTGCGGTAGCATTGTCGCCTCACAGTAAGACGCTGACTGGTTCGACTCTCAGCTAGAGCGTCTTCTGCGTGGAGACATGCGTGAATGGGCGTACCTTCATTGAAGGTTGTGCGTTAGGGCTGGCAACTCAGCACGTAAAAATCAACTGCCAATCATTAGCTGACTGGAGTTCCGCTGTGGCGACCCCTAACCGGGAAAAGCTGAAAGACACACACAGTTTAGACAGCTGCAGCATGTAAAAGCCACAATATTTCTGAGTGGTGCAAAGAAAAATGTGCAAAGAGTATGCCTGGCTACACCCGTGATGTTAATTATCATCTCCCCCAGCCACAATCCAGCTGACCTATCATATCTCCCAATGTTTTTTTTTTTTTTTTAGGGTATTGGAGAGGTAACTCAACAGGTTGCTTGATAGGACTGTGATTTCCTACTCACTTATCCAAAAGAGTATCTTCAGATACTTCGTCTACACGTTTTTTTCTGAAACAAAGATTACTAAAACAAGTGTATGTTGCTATGTGTTTCATAGTTTACTTTGAAGTGTTTTACTTACCTGTTGCAATTACAACATCAGCTTGGAGTTGTGACAACTTCTCCTCGGTAGCTGTGGCCCAGTCAAGTCTTCGAACAGACACTGATAGTTCTTTAGACCACGCACAAGAAGTGTTTGGGAAATCCACAGTGGTCTGGTCCCATGATGTTGAATCTAGGAGGAATCCATTGATAAGAATGTTCTTTCTGAGTCCTTGGAGAACAGATGGATGGCAATCAGTAAATATATATTTCCTAGGATGGCAGGTTTTACACAGCACAATTCCAGTGAGACCAGCTCCACTGCCCAACTCCAAGACGGTTCTCTCAGATAAAGGAAAAAAAATTAGTTTAACAACTACAAGGTGCAATTAGTTTAACAGCTACAAGGTGCAAATACACACACACATACATATATATATATATATATATATATATATATATATATATATATATATATGTATGCAATTCATAAGCTGTTGCAAAGCATGCTAATTTCAGTACATGCCTTACTCAATCATCATTCCATGGACAGGAGAAGACAATAGTTTTTCAGAGAATCAGTCATTACAATGGTCTCCCACTGAACTTGCTGATATAAACATAGCAAACTAACACATAAATGTTACTAATTATATTACCAGGAATGTACTATGGAACAAATTCATTACTTCTGGCACCACTGTTTTTTTTTTTGTTTAGTTTTGTTTTATTTTTGTGCTCACTTCTTTTATCACATTCTGTATTACTGTCTTTGTAAAAATAAGGATGAAGTACTTTTTCTGCCCAGTTGTTTTCTCTTTTATCATATTCTGTTTCAGCATCTCATAAAAGTGTATAAATTTAATTGATTGGGTTAGCCCTGTTATGTAGGGCCTTTTCAGAGTCGTCCCAAGGAAAAAAGTTCCAGCATTGCTAAAGACGACATCTGTACTTTTACCTTTACATATTACTAACAGTCCAAAGTACACTCTGTGATACACACTGCACATGTTATGGAAACTTGATTACACAAGTAGTCAAAATGGACATACACACAGTCATACATTTGAGTTCAGAGTGACATACTCTTTCAAAGCCCTCATTTAAAGCCATACACTTTTTTAGCACATAACATAAATCCTAGACATTGGTGTGACTTGCAGTACATGATTCCACCTCAGTGACACAGAAATAATCGCACTCTCCTATATCTAGTGTTATCAGGGTAACAAAGAGTGTCACTTTCAAGTATCAAACTTCCAAATGAAGCATAGATTACTACAGTACTGTAATTTTTCTCATTTGCACATATGTTTACGCATTCCACTTCTTTCTTACAGCTAATACATGAACAGGAGAAATCAGAGAAAAGGAAGAAATACAGCAGATTACCTGAAGAGTACTGTACAAGGAGACACAGGGCTTATGACCTGAACAAAGTGATACATGACACAGTGGTACAAAAGACTAGTTAAACACTGGTATGCAGTGGTTAAACAGCTATAATGTAACCTTACAGTTTGGACAAAGCAATAGAGAAAGGAATACAACAGATACGTTACAGGCAGCAAACAAGGGGAGAAGATTGTTGAGCTGAGTTGCAGTACTACTTGTTTTGAAAAGCATCACATATGACACGCAGAACAATGTTAAGCGATGGGAAAGGAGCATTCGAATAACCCTGCAATTATAACAGAAGACTAGTACTGAGTTGTTTTAAACTGTTAAGGCTGAGAGTTCCAGTGTGTAGACAGTACATGAATTACAGATCAAACACCCAATTTTGAGATTGCATTAGGTATTACAAGCGAGTACCGTGGAGAGCAAACTGAGGTTTCTAGACAATAAGGGCCACTGCAGAATGTAAGCAAATTCTCAGCAGTGATTCTTCTACAGGAGATAATCACTGAAAAGAAGGTTCTGTAAAGCAAGACTAACATCTAGGTCCAGTCAATTTAATTTTGTTTAATGGAGAAAGGAGTTGTAAGGTCTACTGAAAACTGAACTACTCTGTGGTAAGCTACTACCAGTTTGGGGTGGATTTGTCTTATGAAGGTTGTTCTGAACTATAAAACTAAATGAAACTGTTTTTCTTGTATTTGTTTGCAGATGGCATTCCATCCCTCTAATCCACAGAAATGTCAGTAAAGAGACTTTTCTTTTAACTCCTCAGAAATCAAAATCGACTCAGTAACCTGAGTAAACAGAAACAGTTAGAAACTATTCCAAGGCAAACTTATTAATTAATAGTATGTTAAAATTCAGTGCCCCTCCAAACTCAGAGAACACAACAGCCTATGCAGAATTGTTCACAGAAACTCTGTTTAACCATGGCAATGGCTGCATACAGGCTGCTGTACATACCA